>NW_028318958.1:8042555-8387583 GCF_062004578.1 Staurois parvus
GACTGATCATTGATAATGCTAATGACACTGGCTGGGAAATGGTTAACATTTAGGGGTGATCAAGGGGTTAACTGTGTGCCTACCATGTGTAATGTGTGCTGCTTTTACTAATAGACCCCTTTGTTTCTCATCCCTGCAAAGATCATTCCCTCTGTAGACAGCTCTGTGTTGTTTGTCAACACAGGGCCATGGGCTGTGATTGGATGCAACCTCTCAGCAGATCCTGGCCGTGAATCATTGACTGACAGATTTCTACTGTGTACCATCACAGCGGGTGTTGGCAGGGGTTGGGGGTATGGGGCACATGTGTGCACCCTATACCCAGAAGAAGGCAGCGACACATCAGTACGTCGCTTTGTCTGTGCGGGCTGCCCGTCACATAGGGGTTTATGTAGAAAACTCCCGGCAATCAGTCAGCATTGCAGCCTTACAATTTGGTGTCACCCTCTACAAAGTGACAGAAATGGGGAGTCGGAATTACAGACCAGCAGAAGCCTTGCACAGAGAATCTTCGGTAACAAACACTTTTCCTAACGATGATGATATCAGGTGTTGATGTTGGTCTCCTTGTGTCTGTGTGTGTACAGTCTACAGCTTCCTCTGGTTTAGGAGGCCCCAGAGTTCTACAGCCTCTGTCCCATAGGACTCAAGATCGATTTCACTTTCAGTGACACCAACAATGGGGCTTATCTTTCTCCTGCTCTCTCTTCAGTGTGCCGCAAGGCCTAAATTTCTCTAAAGTAAAGCAAAGCGTAGAGGTATAGGTCTGACACCACAAGCCATTCAGTGTTGCCACACCCATGACACCACACCCACTTTTCACCACACCCACTTTTTGCCACTCCCCTATGTAACCGGCATGTGGCATACTGCACACACCCCATTTTATTTTCAGCCCCTCCAAATTATTACCTATGCACTTCCTGTGTGGTCATAGGGACAGGTGTGTTAGAGGGTGTGTGTGGGGGTGAGGGGTGTTTTGTATGTGTGTTTGCTCCCTGTCTGTATATGCTGGTGTGTGTATGTGTAGACATATTTGTGTGTGTTAGGGATAGGTGACACTAGCGGTATTGTTCACTGGCAAGGGACAGGATCACCATGAGGATCGGAGGAAATACTCCACTGGCTCCTTGTATTGGTCCCTCACTGTTAGGATGAGCGTGCCGTTGTTCCATCACCGATGAAACCACCACAGGGAGTCCCTTGTTACTAATCCTACCAGACAGGGCCCAGGTCATCATTCACTCTGCTGCCGATTTTGCTGCCCTGCCGTTCTACATCCTCCTACTGACCACCGACATACAAGGGCATTCTTCCTTCTAATGATCATACATGTAAAGAGGCGTTCTTCTTCCAACTGACCACATATCTAAGGGAGCATTCTTTCTTCGATGGACCACCAAGGTAAGCCACCATTCTTCCTTCTACTGACCAGCAACATCAATTAGCATTTCTCCTACTGACAACCCATGTTAAGGATATTCTTCCATTTACTGACTTCTCATGTAAGGAGACTCTCCTTCTTATATTTACCACCCCATAAAGGAACATTCCCTACTGACCACATCCCTTCTACTGACCACCCATATAATTGGGTATTCTTCCATTTACTGACTTCTCATGTAAGAAGACCCTCTTCCTTATATTTACCACCCCATAAAGGAACATTCCTTACTGACCACATCCCTTCTACTGACAACCAAGATAAGCCACCATTCTTCCTTCTACTGACAACCAATGTAAAGGGTTATTCTTCCATTTACTGATCTCTCACGTAACGGGACCCTCTTCCTTTACTACTTCATAAAGGAACATTCCTTACAGATTGCATCCCTTCTACTGACCACCAACCGAAGGGAACCTCCTTTCTTTTACTGACCACCCACACTCACCTACTGGTCACCCATTTGAGTCCTCAAAACTACGTATAAGATCTGAGCCCTAAAAAAGGAGGAGAATTTTCATCCCCTGAAAGGCATTGCCTGTTCCATGTTGTCTTGTTACAGGCGAACAATAGGGGCACCATGGGAATAATTCTGTGGAAGAACAACACATGATGGCTCCACCCAGTCAGGCTCAGAATTGAAAAGACCCTCATAATAACAAGATCTGATGGAGATCCACACAATAATAGAACCTGAGGAAGACCCTCCAAATATTAGATCCTCATGTAGAACCACATAATACTGGAACCAGATGGAGACCCTCATAATAACACAACTTGACAAAGATCCACATAATAATTGAACCTGAGGGAGAACCTTTAAATATTAAAACTTGACGGAGACCTTCATAATAATGAAGAGATTGTTGATGGAGATCAACATAAATACTGGAACCTGAGGAAACCCTCAAAATCTGACGGAGAACCACTTAATAGTGAAACCTGATGGACATACGTCTAATAACACAACCTGATGGATACCCTCATACTATTGGAACCTAATGGAGACCCTCATAATATTTTACCCTGATAGAGGTCCACATAATAAAGGAATCTGACAGAGACCCTAATAATATTGGAACATTATGGAGACCCTAATTAAAACAGAACCTGGTGGTGATCTTTATAATAACACAAACTAATGGAGACCCTCATATTACTGGAACCTAGAGGAGACTTGCATATTACCTGATAGAACCTGACAGAGATCTATATAATATTGGACCCTAGAGGAGACCCTCAAAATGCATTCTGTATATACACACTGCGTCAGTGGGAAGAATGTCTCCTTACATAGGTGTCACTGAGAATACCCCTTACATTGGTGGTCAGTGGGAAGAAAGCTCCTTACATTGGTGGTCAGTGGGAGAAGGAGGAGGACACACTGAAGGAGCTCTCCCTGAGAACCAGCATTTTCAAGCCTGGGCCTTGCCTGCTAGCTTGGCCCAGGAACCATGCCTGATCCAGGGGGAGGCCCTGGGAGGGATTCCCCTGATGAGACCGGGCCTAGTGAAGAGGAGGAGGTGGAGGACCTGACTGTGGGTCCCAGCCCTGGTGAGGATGTCGATGTCTTCAGACAGAAGATTGTTGATAGATTTGTGACTATTGGAAGAGCTGAGGAGAAACTCAATGTTTTGAAATCTGAACACAAAACCTTCAGAGCCAAATACTGCCAGGCCTGGAGCAAGAACAGATTGGGCATGAAGCCAGCGCTCCAGCACATGGAGGATAAAGTAAAGAAACAATCTTTATTATTAGAAAAGTTGAAAGCCAGAAGTGGAGCATTTAAAGAAAAATTTGAACATGAGAGGAGATTTGCCAGCCAGACATCGGCGAGCTCTGTGGATCAGCAGCCTCAGGTAATGGATGACCCAGTTCCATCTACATCAGCGTCTCTCCCCCCATGTCAGGCTGTGGAATCACCAGTGGCAACCAGCCAGGGGGTTGAGGGTGAGTATGGAACCCTGAAGTTCATTCAGCACATGGAGTCTCCCCTGAGAGCAGACAAGTTTGCCTTCACTGATGACCCTGCAGAAGTCCCTGAAGATGGACAGAGGAGGTACAGAGCAGCAAAGCCAAGACTGGTGGAGAGATCCCAGTATACCAAGATGGCTGCTCCCAGCATGTCTGCCCCACCTGCTGTGGTCAGTACTGTGGATGAGGAGCTCTGCAAGCAGCCTGCTGTGAAGGAATCCTCATCAAACCTGGAGGAAAAATCCCTGGCAGAGAGGTCTCCAGACCATCAGGGGAATGTGGATGAACCTGCACCAAGCACCCCACAGATGGAAATTGCTGTTCCTGCTGAGACCAGTAGTCCCTCTACAGGCAAGATGGCTGCCACCTGCAGAGAGACTGTTTCACCTGAGCTCTCAGGTGCTCCAGAGCTGATTGATGCTGGTGGGGGAGGGGAGCAGCACACTGCACCATGTGGAGAGCAAACAGCAAGTATGGATGTCTCACTTGTTGCTGTGTCTGAGAATCCAATCCAGTCCTGGGCTGAGTCTCCTTTCTTGGAAGGAGAGATGACTGATGGAGCTTCTATGGTTGCAGCAGTGAGTGCGGACATTTCTGAGAACTCTATGACTGTTGAGACTGCTAAAGCAATGGATGTGTTGGTGGTGGGTGAAGGGGTTAACATTGCTGACAGAGGTAAAAATGACATTTCTCCCCCTGCTGAGCAGAAAGAGGATACACCATCCAATCCCGGATCTGTGCAATCGGTGTCTGCTAGAGTTGCACCAGATGCTTCCAGACACACAAATGTTTCTGCTGCTGGGAGGATTGGGGGGAGCTATGCCTCTGTTTTAGGGAGTCGCACCAAGGGGGGTGGGGGTAGTGTTGGGAATACTAATGGTCACAATTTGGGGAGGTTTGGTGGTGGGATGGTTGGTGGGGTCAGGAGAAGGAATGTGGTACAGTTGAAGTGGGAGGGGGAAGGGAACCCACCAGTAAGGGGGAGGGTGGCGGAGTTGATTCTGGAGATGGGGTTTAAAGCCTGTGATGTGTTTGCGTTGATCTGCCCAGTAGGCAGCTATGAATATGATTTGTCATTTGTAAAACCTGAAGGCCTGGACCTGTTTTGGGAGAGATATTGGAGGTGCAGGAGCCTTCAGCAGTGGAGAGGTTTGGTGGCAAAGGTGGTTTCCAGACAGCCTTTGATAAAATCGGTGACAATCCTGGTCCGGAATGAATCCATACCAGAGGCTGATTTAGTAGTTTGGCTACGCCGACATGGTGAGGTCCTCACCCCACTGCGGAAGGTCCTGGATGAGCATAGGATATGGACAGGGGCCTGGACAGTGTCAGTGCAATTGAGGGTGCTGGGCAATGTGGTTCAGCATCTTCCCTGCTCAGCTTTTCTGGGGAGGGATAGGCTGACCATTTTCTATCAAGGTCAGCCTAAAGTTTGTAACAAATGCGGAGAGAAAGGCCATTTTGCATCATCCTGCACCATCAAGAAGTGCTCACTGTGCCAGGATTTTGGCCATTTGGCCAAAGAATGCACCGAGATTCGGTGTAATTTGTGCCAGCAGCTGGGTCATCCATACAGTCTGTGCCCAGAGGCACTACACAACCTGCCAGGACTGGAGGCTGAGCTGCAGAGGCTGGATAAAGAGGATGAGGCAGCTGATGCTAGGGAGGAAACTGTAGTTGCCCCTCCTGTGTCTGTTGTGTCAGATTGTGTTTCCCCCAGTAATGTCACCCCTGAGTCTGTCCCTCCTGTCCCTAATCCTACAGTACGTAGATCCTCCAGACTGGCGGAAGCTGCTGGGGGGGCGGGTGTAGCTGATCTTCCCTCTCGGCCTACTCCACCTCCGGTACCTGTCCCCCGACAGCGCAAACGTGGTCAGGAGGTTGTGGGGGTGCCGGATGGGGGTGGAGCCGATGGGGCTCAGGGAGGGGTATCCATGTCCCATGTCTCACCTCCTGCTGGGGGGGATTCGGCTGATGAAGGGTGGGAGAGGGTGAAGGAGAAGAGGAAGAAGAAGAAGAGGAGGATGAGAAGAGCTGTCCTCTCTTCCTCAGAATCAGACCCAGGAGGGGTCCCTCTTGGCAATACTTTTTCAGTTTTGTCAGGTGATGAGATGGTATCTGATATATCCATTTCTCTATCATCTATGGATGAGGGGGAGTCACATACTCTGAAGAGAGCTGTTTCGGGTGATGAGAGTGTGGTAGAGGTTAGGAAACGACTACCCCAATCATCCTGATGGCAGTTCCCACTCTGTTAAAGGTGGTGACCATTAATGTCGCCAGCATTAAATCTGCAAGAGCTCGTGATACGGCCTTATTTTTGCTCAGTGAGTTTGATGCTGAGATTTTATTTTTGCAAGAGACCTGGCTCAATACATTGGCCGATGTCTATCTAGCAAAAAGGGAGTGGAGATGTGGTCCCTTCTTTTGGTCTCTTGCGGCTGAACCTTGCAGCGGAGTTGCGGTCCTTTTTAAAACCGATATGGTAACGTGCCGGCGGGTAATTGAGGTAGAAATGGGGAGATGCATGGTCTTAGACGTCTCTGTTAGGGGGCAGGACCTGCGCCTGATCAATATCTATGGACCGCAGTCAAAATGGGGCAGGAAATGCCTCCTCACAAAGATCAAGCCCTTCCTTTTTACGTCCCAGCAGGTTGTCTTTGGAGGTGACTTTAACACCATAATTAGGCCTGAAGACAGGAGAGGCTCCATAGACAGGCTGGGTTATGATAGCGTTTTTCTCAGAGATTTGGTTAGACAGGCAGGCCTGGTAGATGTGCACATTAAGCACTGCCCTGGCAGCACGGGGTTCACATTTCAGAGAGGGAATAGTCAGAGCAGGATAGACAGGTTTTTTTTAAAGGAGAACTCTGCTTTCTCAGCTCCTGAGTTGAAGGCGGTGGAGTTCTCTGACCACTGTATGCTGTCTGTGACTCTGAATGCCTCGGACGCTCCACCCAGGGGAAGGGGTGTCTGGAAACTGAATTCGGCTCTCCTGGAAGATGTAGAGGTAAGACAATCCTTTGAGGATTTTTTTCAGGCACAAGTTTCTATTCTGGACTTTTGCAGCACTAAGTCAGAGTGGTGGGAGCTTGTGAAACAAAGGGCGATTGGACTTTTCAAGGCCATAAGTAAGAAGAAGCAGCTTGGTATGTATATTGCCTACCAGCATTTGCGGAGGAAGCTTGATCGTCTTGTCTCGTATGGAGGAGATCCAGGGGAGATCTCTGAAGTGAAGCTTCTTCTTAGGAAGTGTCAATACGACCGGCATGCCTCCTTGGTTCTGGAGAGGGATTATGGGAAATATCACTCGCCTGATCCTTACCAGAACTGTAAGCAAGGCATAGCAGTTAAGACGGTCATTGGCCTGAAAGACAGTACGGGTTCCCTGATAAAGTCCAGATCAGGGATCTTGGAGATCTTTGGGTCGTATTATGCAGACCTCCTGGGAAGAAAGGACCTTAGCCGGGACAGGATGGAAAGCTTTCTGGATTCTACTCCAGGATTGGGAAATGGTGCATTGCTTTTGATGAATTTGACAGAACCAATTTCAGCGGATGAGGTAGTTCATGCTATAGACAAGCTGGCTACCAAAAAATCGCCTGGGCCAGATGGATTGACAGCTGAATTTTACAAGTGTTTTAAGTCCATTCTGGCTCCCTTTTTAGCGGAGGTTTTTAACAGCTGTCTAGAAGAGGGTTCGCTCCCTCCCTCCATGAGGCAATCCGCTGTGATTCTTCTGTCAAAAGGTAAAGACCCCTCAATGATTGAGAACTGGCGCCCCATCAGTCTTCTCAATGTTGATAGAAAGATCTTGGCAAAGATTCTTTTTTGGCGCTTGTCGTCAGTAGCAGGCGATTTGTTGTCCAGCCATCAGCACTGTTCGGTCCAAGGTAGAAGTACCTTTTCAGCAGTTTTGGCTATCCGGGAGGCTTTGGAACGATGCAGGGTTGCTGGATGGAGAAAGTACTTGCTGGCATTGGATCAGGCAAAAGCTTTTGATCGAGTGAATCATGAATATCTGTGGTTGCTGCTTGGTAGATACGGCCTGCAGGGGAGGTTTATAGATTGGCTGAAGACATTATATAAAGGGGCTGAGAGCTTCCCGCTTGTTAATGGTTGGGTTGGGCGGCCTTTTGAGGTCGGCTCTGGTGTGCGCCAGGGATGTCCTTTGAGCCCCCTGCTATATGCTTTCGCAATCGACCCCTTTGTAAGAAGGCTAGAGGGCGCATCGTTGTGCGGGGTGCCTCTGGGCATTGCTGGTGTGCCGCCTTTGAAGGTCGTTGCCTATGCCGATGATGTGTCTGTTATTATCTCTGGGACTGAGGAGGCGTGGGAGGTGGTCTCTGTGATAGAGCAGTACACGGAGGCTTCTGGCTCTAAAGTCAACCATGAAAAGAGTGAAGTTTTCTGGATAGGTGAGGAGGGTGAAAGCTTCGAACTTCCGGATGCCTTCCCAGAGCCCCAGCAGGAAATTAAAATTTTGGGCATCAAATTTGGTCCTGGTGACTATGGTCATCGAAACTGGGAAAGCAGGTTGGTAGTTGCCAATGCCAAAGTAGCAAGCTGGAAGAGATGGAGGCTTTCCTTGAGAGAGAGGGTTGACTTGATCAAAACTTACCTGATCCCGATCTTTTTATATGTCAGCTTCGTCTGTATCTTGCCAGTATCTCTCTATGCACGGGTCTACAGCTGTTTTTTCCAACTGTTATGGGGAAACAGGCTGAACCTGATCAAACGCAATGTAACTTACCTGTCTAGGCGGGAGGGTGGCCTAGGAATGGTCAACCCGATAGTTTTCTTTTCTTTGCTCTTTTTAAAGTACAATCTTGGTAATATGTTAGCAGGGACCCCGCCGGGATGGGTGGGTATTTTTCAGTCTTGGTTTAGGCCTTTTCTGCATTGCTGGGAAGATGGCGGGCCAGTGAAAAGTCTGAGAGTCCGACATGGCAAGCTCCCGGCTTATGTTGCCCCGTGTCTGAAAATACTTCGGCAGTGGCAGGTGACAGTGGAGGATATCAGGTCCCTTCCCAGGAAGCTTCTGGGGGAGAGGATTTTGGCTTCTGCTTTCAGTGTGTCACTGGCCTTAAAGGATTGCCCAGGCTCCGTAATGAGGGAGGGATTGCGTTTAATTAACTTGGAGAGAATCCCTTTGAAGTTTAGGGATCAAGCCTGGCTCGCTTTCCATGGAAGGCTCTATGTGAGAGGGAACCTGAAGCACCGCCCTGTGGATGATCGGGATTGTCCTAGAGCAGAGTGTGTTGGTAAAGTGGAGTCTATGGACCACTTTCTGCTCCTGTGTCCCTTTAACATAGAGGTGTATAAAAGGGTGGGGAGGGTTCTGGGCATCCCCTTTCTCTATCGCATGAGTTATGCAGAGTGGGTGTACGGGGCATTCCCAGCTCACTGGGACTTTGATTTGGATACACTTTTTCTAGTTAGTATAGTTGTCCGTTACTTCACATGGAACGCACGGTGTCAGATTACCCTGCGGAAGAAAGTCCTCCCTGTAGAGGTGGTGGTGCACGATATTCTGGGTGAGGTTGGGAAGATTCGGGGTCTTGAGAAGGGCAGGGAGCCTCGGGCGGTCTGGATAAGGGCGTGGAGGAATAT
The DNA here is from genome assembly GCF_062004578.1 of Staurois parvus. Lineage (NCBI taxonomy): Eukaryota > Metazoa > Chordata > Amphibia > Anura > Ranidae > Staurois > Staurois parvus. The sequence goes on from NW_028318958.1 coordinate 8,051,587, forward strand.
CAGACCTGCCTTTGGTGAACTGTCCATCTCTGGGTGAGGGGGTCTTTCCTTATGCTGTTCTTTTCACTCCCGTAGTTTTTGTTGATTAAGATCTTTTTTGAAGAAGGGCTGCATGCATAAGGGGGGCGGGGTGGTTTCTTGACCTCACAGGTTTGATGTCTGGTGTAGTGATGTGAGTGGTAGTACGATTTATTTCCCCAATTATGTCATGTTCATTTCTGAGACGTTTGCTTTTGTCTGACGGCAGATTTTGCTATGTTTATTTTCGTTTTGCTGTAAATATATATAATTTTTTTATATTCTGTATAATATTTTATGTTTATTGATTGCGAGACTTTTAATAAAGAAAAATTGGGAAGAATTCTCCTTACATTGGTGTCATTTGGAACAATGTCCCTTACGTTGGTGTCAGTGGGAAGAATTTTCTTTACATTGGTGTCAGTGGGAAAAATATCCCTTACATTGGTGTCACTGAGAAGAATGTCCCTTACACTGGTGTCAGTGGGAAGAATGTCCCTTGCATTGTTGTCAGTGGGAAGAATTCTCTTTACATTGGTGTCAGTGGGAAGAATCCCTCTTACATTGATGTCACTGAGAAGAATTCTCCTTACACTGGTGGTCAGTGGAAAGAATTTTCCTTACATTGGCGTAATTTGGAAGAATATCCCTTATATTGGTGTCAGTGGGTAGAATTCTCTTTACATTGGTGTCAGTGGAAAGAATGTCCCTTACATTAGTGTCAGTTGGAAGAATGTCCCTTACATTTGTGGTCAGTGGGAAGAAAGTCCCTTACATTGGTGTCAGTGGCAAGAATGTCCCTTACATTGGTGTCAATGGCAAGAATGTCCCTTATATTAGTGTCAGTGGGAAGAATGTCCCTTACATTGGTGTCAGTGGGAAGGATGCTCCTTACTTTAGTGTCCCTGAGAAGAATGCCCAGCACATTGGTGTCATTAAGAAGAATTCTCCTTACATTGGTGGTCAGTAGCAAGAATTCTCTTTACATTGGTGTCAGTGGGAAGAATGTCCCTTACACTGGTGTCAGTGGCAAGAATTCTCTTTACATTGGTGTCAGTGGAAAGAATGTTCCTTACATTGGTGTCAGTGGGAAGAATTCTCCTTACATTGGTGTCAGTGGGAAGAATTCTCCTTACATTGGTGGTCACTGAGAAGAATGCCCCTCACATTGGTGTCAGTGGCAAGAATGTCCCTTACATTGGTGTCAGTGGGAAGAAAGTCCCTTACATTGGTGTCAGAGGGAAGAATGTACCTTGCATTGGTGTCAGTGGGAAGAATTCTCTTTACATTGGTGTCAGTGAGGAGAATTTCCCCCTTACATTGGTGTAAGTGGGAAGGTTTAGGGGTCTGAAAAGACATCACCTCTGAGGAATCAAAGGATAAAAGTGACAGATCTCTGATGTTTATCAAAGCCAACCCAGAAACATTTCCTTCTATGGATTTATCTTCAGTAAAAATTGGTTGTACATTCATTTTATATTCCACAAAATAATAACTTTAAAAAAAGACAACAAATAAGCAAAGCCCCGGTGACCTAATGAATAAGGCATTGGCCTCCTAAGCCAGGGATTGTGGGTTCGAGTCCCACCTGGGGTGCTTCATACTTTTCTGTATATAGAATACAGAGAACTGACACTCCATTTGAGTTTATTTAAAAAAACAAAAAACAAAAAAAAAACTTCATTAACCGCTTCCCCTCCGCCCTATAGCAGAAATACTGCTGCAGGGTGGCACGGGTACACAAAATCACGTATATATATGTGATTTTGAAGCTCCAGATAGGGGGCATGCGAACTCCCTACCAGCGCCACCATTCTCAGTCTTGGCTGTCAATCACTGGGTCCCGGCCGGTGATTACTTGCGGGTACCCGTGATCGCCGAATATCTTCAACGGGGGAGAGACCTGTGTATAAACAATACAGATCTCTCCCCTGTCAGCTCCTGCACACTGTATAGCAGAGCCATACAAAGCAGTGTGCTTAAAGTGGAAAACACACACAGCACACAGTTAACTCTTTGATCACCCCAGATGTCAACCCCTTCCTGCCCAGTTTCATTAGTACAGCGTCAGTGCTTTTTATTAGCACTTATCACTGTATCGGTGTCACTGGGGATGTCAGTGACAACAAGTCAGTTCCCCTCAGTGTCAGAATGCCCGCCACAGTCCTGCTATAAGTTACTGATCGACATTACTAGTAAAAAAAACAAACAAAAACAAAATTCCAGTATATATATATATATATATATATATATATATATATATCACCATTTGTAAACACTATAACTTTCATGTAAGCCAATTAATTTACACATATTGGGATTTTTTTTAGCAGAGACATGTAGCAGAATACATTTTGGCCAAAATTTATTACAAAATTTGAATTTTACATTTTTTTATTATAAAAAATATTGTTCTTTTCTCAAAATTGTCACTTTTTTTGCTTATAGAGCAGAAAAGTACAGTAGTGATGTCATCTCTATTTAGCAGCCAACATGCAGAGTACTTTGTTCAATGTTATCCCACTAGAGGGCTCAGGAGAAACCGCCAGCAACCTGCAAAGGGGGGCCAGGGTTGCGACTGCCTAGGGGCCTCCTCGGAGTTGAATCTGCCACTGCCAGTGAGATCAAAATCCCACAAGAATGCCCTCTTGTAATGGGTCTGAGTGCATTCTTGAGCGGTTTCCAACACCCAGACCTGATGAAAAGTGTGCTGACATAATTTTTTCACACAAATAAAGCTTTCTTTGGTGGTATTTGATCACAGCTGGGTTGTTTATTTTTTATTATATAAATTAAAAAATACCAAACATTTTGAAAAAAAATATTCTTTCTTTCTGCTATAAAACACCCAATAAAAAAAAATTAAAGCTTAGACCAATTTTAGGCCAAAATTAATTTTGCTACATGTATTTGGTTAAAAAAAATCCCAATCAGTGTATATTGGTTTGTATGAAAGTTATAGTGTTTACAAACCATGGTATGTATACTGGAATTTACACAGCTGTAGACGCTATGCTGGTCATGGCTGCGATCAGCAACTTATAGTGGGACTGTGATAGTGTGGTGGAAAATCTAGTGCTAGCTGATGCTGACGGGGAGGACACTAACTGATACTGACATCGATAGTGGCACTAATACAGTGATCAGTGCTGATACTGTACACTGTCTCTGTACACTGGCTGGGAAGGGGTTAACATCTAGGGCGATCAAGGGGTCAATTGTGTGCCTAACAATGTGTAATGTGTGTAATATAGGTAAAATGGTAAACGAGCGCTAGAAATGTACGTATGGATAGCAGCTTGCATAAATAGGTAAAACCTCCAACCCTCTTAAACAATATCTCACAAAAATGCAGCGCTAAAATAGACAATCTAAAATTTCATCACACAAACATAGGTGCATCACTCAATGGCGTATTGAAAACGCATATAAAAAAGTGATGATCAGTCCAATATATCATAAAACATAATAAAAAATATATAAAATAAAGTGCAAATGCGTATACAACATCCAGAAGTGTATTAGTGACACAATAAATCTTCTATAGGTGCAAATCCGTGTCTCAGATGTGCGTGGAAAAGAGAGTAAGTTGCACTAACCAGATAGTGCAAATTATAGCGCTTTTGAGTAATCAGGACCACTCCTGGTCATCATCATCCTGGGATGCATGGAACATCTCTGGCAACAGGTCTGCATATAGCCTCTCCTCCACTGACACTCTCCACATTAATGGGAAGAAACTCTTCACTAATGTGCACCCGCTGGTCAGCACTCCACCTTGGTGGCTCAAAATAAATGAGCCAAAGAACAAAGTGCTAAGAGTGTAGTAGGTTTACTAAATGAACATGAATAATAGATGAAAAACAGGTGGGCTCACATCTGGACCATAGTGATAATATGGTAAACAGGCATATAAGATATAATCCGGAACCAAGATGGCCGCAAGCCTCCCTCGTGGCTCAGGCAGTGTAAATAAAACTGGCTTTGGCTACTCCCTGATGCATTTCGTGCAACAGCACATTTTCAAAGGGCTTTGAAAAGGGCTTTTTTGCTGCAGACGGGCGGCAAGTGGTTAAGAAAGAGAATATGTTCCTTACCGGGTTTTCTCCAGAAGTCTCTCCAGAACATCTAAAAGGAGACCCAGGCGAAGCTTCATGTCCGGAGTTGCTGACCCAGCTGTAAAGCAAGAGAAGAAAATAAAGTGTTACTGCAAGCTTTGCTTTGGCTATGAAAAATGAAGATGGATCCACCAGTTCTTTTACTTCAGAATAAATGTCATCTCTTTGTGTCTGTTATGAAGGTTTCATATTGCAGATTTTAAATGATGCCAAAACAGCAGTCAGTCAGCACAGAGTGACCAGATGAAACAATGCTGCGTGTATCAGAGGTGTGGACATTTTTGCAAAAAACTAAATCGGAGTCCCAATCTACTTGTCCCTCATGACAATCTGCTTGTCCTGATAAAGAAAAAATACATTTGAACCAAAACCGTATTTAAATCTGAGATGATTTTAGGAATGTCTGGGTCTATCCTTTATCCCTTTCGCTGCCAGAGCCCTTTTTGTTTTTGCACACGTTTAGAAAATCATTTTAGGATTGAAGATTACAAAAAAAAACCAAAAATGATCTATTTTCTGAAAGCAGAGACCTTAGAGAATAAAATAGCGGTAGTTCCAATTGATGTCACACGACATTACCACAAAGGTCTAGGAAACCCAACATTTCAGTAAAAGATACACTTCATTTTAGGGCACAAAATAGCAATAAATTACCCTTTTTGTTTTTGGTAAAATATAAAAGACGAGGTTGCTTCGAATAAATAGATATCCAGCATGTCAAACCTTAAATATACATGCGCTCGTGAAATGGCAACAAACTTTAGTGCCCTATATTTTGTATAGGTGACGCTTTTAAAGCCCCTTATATGTCATTAGTGTAGTGTTACAGAGGTCTGAGGCTAGAATTATTGCTCTCAATCCGGCGTGTGCGACGATATGTAACATGTGTATACCAATTGATGTTTTCATGTGTTGGTGCGCCGTGTGCTTTTAAAATTTTTTGTTGCGGGGGTTTATGTGCTTGCGTGTAATTTTTATGTGCTTGTGTGTAATTTTTTAAAATTAAAAAACAAATGTTTTTACTTAACTATTTTTTTTCTTCTTCACATAGGGGCCAAAAAGTCCCCTATGTGATGATTTTTGGTCACAGGTTCTCTTTATTGAGACATCCAGGGTCCAAAAGACCTTGCATGGCTCCCTTGTACTCCACTGGATGTAATGCAGTGCACATCACACTGCATTACATTCTTTCATGGCCTCGATGGCTGGGAAATCTGTCAATGGGGACCCGGAAGTGACGTCAGAACATAATTTCTGGGTCAGGACAAGAAGAGGAGGGGAGTGAAAATGTCCGCACTCCTCTATCCCCTCTACATGCTGGCACCTGCTGAACTGGTCCTGTTCCCACAGATGGACAAGTGGAGCCTGGGAGACATAGCGGACAAGACGGAGGTATGTGGGGTGGTGGAGGAGGCTGTTACTGTAGGCTGTGTGGAATCAATCGGCGGCAGCACTGCCGCCCGAATGCTTCCACCTGACAGGTGAGTTAAATGTTTCAAAAAACTACCTGCCCGGTGCCCAAAATTACATATTCCGAGTGTTGGACGATACAAAGTGAACATCCCTGCTGAATGTGAAGTGTAGAATTTCCTTCATTAAATCTACTGACTTACACTGCAATGCATGCTCACTGGACACATGCTCACTATATGGCTTGTGGACTCCTGATCATCTCTCCTAATCAGCTTGTTAGCCATTCAATTCCAGAACCAAAGGCAGTGACCTGCAGGTGCCTCTATAACATCCTTCAACTTCTAGGAAGAGTTTACACAAGACCCTGGAGGGTGACTGTGGGAATTTGTCCCATTTGTAAGGTCAGGTACCGGTGATGGATGAGAAGACCTGGCTCACACATTGGGCCTCACATTGGGTGCCAGAAAAAAAGACCTGGCTTGTCATGGCCATTCCAATTCATCCCCAAGGTGTTCAGTAGGGTTGAGGTCAGGGCTCTGTGCAGGACACTCCAGTTCCTCCACACCAAACTGGTCATCCATGTCTTTGTGAAGCTGGCTTTGTACACAGGGGACAGTCATGGAGGGAACAGAAAAGAGTCTGTAGGGATGGCAAAAAAACTCAATGACATCACCGGCCGCATCAGCATTACCCACTTCAGCTCCGAAAGGGTTTATCAACTTTGCGACCTGGCTATTTTTTGCAATTTAGCACTGCACTACTTCAACTGGCAATTGTGTGGTCGTGCAACCCTGTACCCAAATTACGTTTATATCTTTTTTTAATAAATAGAGCCTTTTTAACCGCTTATTGACCACCCTATAGCAGAAATAGGTTGCTATAATAATTGCTATTTAGCACTGCGCTACTTTTAATGGGAATTGCGCAGTCATGTAACGCTGTACCCAAATTAAGTTTTATCTTTTTTTTCACACAAATAGAGCTTTTTTATGGTATTTAATCCCCACTGAGGTTTTTATTTTTTTGCTATATAAATGAAAACAGACATTTTTGAAAAAAAAAATATTTTTTACTTTCTATTATAAAACATATCTAATCAAGGTGTTTTTTACAAATCTAATTTTTTCATAAATTTAGATAAAAATGTACACTGCTACATGTCTTTGATAAAAAAAAAAAATCACGAAAACTGTATATTGATTGGTTTGCATGAACGTTATAGCGTCTACAGTGGATGGGATATATACTTGAATTTTTATACTAGTGATGGCAGTAATCAGTGACTTATAATGGGACTGTGATAGCGTGGCGGCCAATCTGACACTATCTGACACTGGGAAGAAATTGACTAATGGCCACTGTCATCTCTAGTGACACTAATAGACTGATCATTGATCATACTATACACTGTCAGTGTACTAATGACACTGGCTGGGAAAGGGTTAACATTTAGGGGTGATCAAGGGGTTAACTGTGTGCTGCTTTTACTAATAGACCTCTTTGTTTCTCATCACTGCACAGATCATTCCCTCTGTAGAGAGCTCTGTGTTATTTGTGAACACAGGGCTCTGGGCTGTGATTAGACACAGCCTATCAGCAGATCCTAGCCGTAAATCATTGGTTGACAGATTCCTGCTGTGTGCACCCTATACCCAGAAGAAGGCAGCAACACATCAGTACGTTGCTTTGTCTGTGCGGGCCGCCCATCACATGGGGGGTTGTTTAGAAAACTCCCAGAAATCAGTCAGTATTGCAGCCTTACAATATGGTGTCACCCTCTACAAAGTAACAGAAATGGGGAGTTGGAATTACAGACCAGCAGAAGCTTTGCAGAGACAATCTTCGGTAACAAACACTTTTCCTAACGACGATGAATATCCTCTGCCCTTATTTGTTTCAAATTTGTCGGTATTTTTTGGTTTATAGTGCAAAATATTTAAAAACTGCAGATGTGATCAAATACCACCAGAAGAAAGCTCTATTTGTGGGGGGGAAAAGACATGAATGTCATTTGGGTGCAGAGTTGCATGACCGCACAATTTTTAAAGTAACCGAGTGCCGTATCACAAATCCTATGGAAGGCAAGTGGGTATTCTTCTATGGATGGAGCTTCCTGGAGGAAATGATTGGTGTACTTTCTCATCGGTTAGATTCCACCATGTAATATCGGGTGTTGATGTCGGTCTCCTTGTGTCTGTGTGTGTACAGTGCACAGTTTCCTCTGGTTTAGGAGGCCCCAGAGTTCTACAGCCTCTGTCCCAAAGGACTCAAGATCGATTTCGCTTTCAGTGACACCAACGATGGGGCTTATCTTTCTCCTGCTCTCTCTTCAGTGTGCCGCCAGGCCTAAATTTCTCTAAAATGAAGTAAAGCGTAGAGGTATAGGTCTGACACCACAAGCCATTCAGTGTTGCCACACCACGCCCAATTTTCACCACACCCACTTTTTGCCACTCCCCTATGTAACCGGCCTATGGCACACTGCACACACCCCGTTTTATTTTCAGCCCCTCCAAATTATTTTCAAATGTTGGCACCTATGTACTTCCTGTGTGGTCATAGGGACAGGTGTGTTAGAGGGTGTGTGTGGGGGTGAGGGGTGTTTTGTATGTGTGTTTGTTCCCTGTCTGTATATGCTGGTGTTTGTATGTGTAGACATATTTGTGTGTGTTAGGGATAGGTGACACTAGCGGTACTGTTCACTGGCAAGGGACAGGATCACCATGAGGATCGGAGGAAATACTCCACTAGCTCCTTGTATTGGTCCCTCACTGTTAGGATGAGCGTGCCGTTGCTCCATCACCGATGAAACCACCACAGGGAGTCCCTTGTTACTAATTCTACCAGACAGGGTCCAGGTCAGCATTCACTCTGCTGCCGATTTTGCTGCCCTGCCATTCTACATCCTCCCACTGACCACCGACATACAAGGGCATTCTTCCTTCTAATGATCAAACAAGTAAAGAGGCGTTCTTCTTCCAAACGACCACATATCTAAGGGAACCAAAATGTATGAGAAACCGTCAGCGCTGCATTTTTTTGATTTATATCTAAGGGAGCATTCTTTCGTCTATGGACCACCAAAGTAAGCCGCCATTCTTCCTTCTACTGACCAGCAAAATAAATTAGCATTTCTTCTACTGACCACCAATGTAAAGGAGCATTCTTCCATTTACTGACCTCTCACGTACTGACCGCATCCCTTCTATTGACCACCAATGTAAAGGGGCATTCTTCCATTTACTGACCTCTCACGTACTGACCGAATCCCTTCTACTGATCACCAATGTAAAGGGGCATTCTTCCATTTACTGACCTCTCACGTACTGACCGCATCCCTTCTATTGACCACCAATGTAAAGGGGAATTCTTCCATTTACTGACCTCTCACGTACTGACCGAATCCCTTCTACTGACCACCAATGTAAAGGGGCATTCTTCCATTTACTGACCTCTCACGTACTGACCGCATCCCTTCTACTGACCACCAATATAAAGAGGCATTCTTCCATTTATGGACCGCATCCCTTCAACTGACCACCAATGTAAAGGGGCATGCTAATCTTACCAGACAGGGCCCAGGTCAGCATTCACTCTGCTGCCGATTTTGCTGCCCTGCCGTTCTACATCCTCCTACTGACCACCGACATACAAGGGCATTCTTCCTTCTAATGATCATACATGTAAAAAGGCGTTCTTCTTCCAACTGACCACATATCTAAGGGAGCATTCTTTCTTCGATGGATCACCAAGGTAAACCACCATTCTTCCTTCTACTGACCAGCAACATCAATTAGCATTTCTCCTACTGATCACCCATGTTAAGGGTGTTCTTCAATTTACTGATCTCTCACATAAGGGGACCCTCTTCCTTATATTTACCACCCCATAAAGGAACATTCCCTACTGACCACATCCCTTCTACTGACCACCAACAGAAGGGAACCTCCTTCCTTTTACTGACCACCCACACCCACCTACTGGTCACCCATTTCTGAGTCCTCCAAACTACAAATACGATCTGAGCCCTGAAGAAGGAGAACTTTCATCCCCAAAGGCATTGTCTGAGCCATGTTGTCTTGTTATGGGCGAACAATTACATACACACCTGGAGGGGACCCTCATATTATTGGAACCTGGAGGGGACGCTCATATTACAGGAACCTGGAGAGGACCCTCATATTACAGGAACCTGGAGAGGACCCTCATATTACAGGAACCTGGAGGGGATCCTCTTTATTACTGGAACCTGGAGGGGACCCTCTTATTACTGGAACCTGGAGGGGACCCTCATATTACTGGAAACTGGAGGGGACAATCATATTATTGGAACCTGGAGGGGACCCTCATATTACTGGAACCTGGAGGGGACCCTCATATTACAGGAACCTGGAGGGGACCCTAATATTACAGGAACCTGGAGGACACCCTCATATTACAGGAACCTGGAGGACACCCTCATATTACTGGAACCTGGAGGGGACCCTCATATAACTGGAACCTGGAGGGGACCCTCACATTACTGGAACCTGGAGGGACCATCATATTATAGGAACCTGGAGGGGACCCTCATATTACTGGAACCTGGAGGGACCATCATATTATAGGAACCTGGAGGGGACCCTCATATTACTGGAACCTGGAGGGACCATCATATTATAGGAACCTGGAGGGGACCCTCATATTATTGGAACCTGGAGGGGACCCTCATATTACTGGAACCTGTAGGGGACCATCATATTAATGGAACCTGGAGGGGACCTTCTTATTAATGGAACCTGGAGGGGACCCTCTTATTACTGGAACCTGTAGGGGACCCTCTTTATTACTGGAACCTGGAGAGGACCCTCTTTATTACTGGAACCTGGAGGGGACCCTCTTTATTACTGGAACCTGGAGGGGACCCTCTTATTACTGGAACCTGGAGGGGACCCTCATATTACTGGAAACTGGAGGGGACAATCATATTATTGGAACCTGGAGGGGACCCTCATATTAATGGAACCTGGAGGGGACCCTCATATTACAGGAACCTGGAGGGGACCCTCATATTACAGGAACCTGGAGGAAACCCTCATATTACAGGAACCTGGAGGACACCCTCATATTACTGGAACCTGGAGGGGACCCTCATATAACAGGAACCTGGAGGAGACTCTCTTTATTAGTGGAACCTGGAGGGGACCCTCATATTACTGGAACCTGGAGGGGACCCTCATAATACAGGAACCTGGAGGGGACCCTCTTTATTAGTGGAACCTGGAGGGGACCCTCTTTATTAGTGGAACCTGGAGGGGACCCTCATATTACTGGAACCTGGAGGGGACCCTCTTTATTACCGGAACCTGGAGGGGACCCTCATATTACTGGAACCTGGAGGAGACCCTCATATTACTGGAACCTGGAAGGGACCCTCATATTACAGGAACCTGGAGGGGACCCTCTTTATTAGTGGAACCTGGAGGGGACCTTCATATTACTGGAACCTGGAGGACACCCTCATATTACTGGAACCTGGAGGGGACCCTCTTTATTAGTGGAACCTGGAGGGGACCTTCATATTACTGGAACCTGGAGGGGACCCTCTTTATTACCGGAACCTGGAGGGGACCCTCATATTACTGGAACCTGGAGGAGACCCTCATATTACTGGAACCTGGAGGGGACCCTCATATTACAGGAACCTGGAGGGGACCCTCTTTATTAGTGGAACCTGGAGGGGACCTTCATATTACTGGAACCTGGAGGACACCCTCATATTACAGGAACCTGGAGGACACCCTCATATTACTGGAACCTGGAGGGGACCCTCATATAACAGGAACCTGGAGGAGACTCTCTTTATTAGTGGAACCTGGAGGGGACCCTCATATTACTGGAACCTGGAGGGGACCCTCATAATACAGGAACCTGGAGGGGACCCTCTTTATTAGTGGAACCTGGAGGGGACCCTCTTTATTAGTGGAACCTGGAGGGGACCCTCATATTACTGGAACCTGGAGGGGACCCTCTTTATTACCGGAACCTGGAGGGGACCCTCATATTACTGGAACCTGGAGGAGACCCTCATATTACTGGAACCTGGAGGGGACCCTCATATTACAGGAACCTGGAGGGGACCCTCTTTATTAGTGGAACCTGGAGGGGACCTTCATATTACTGGAACCTGGAGGGGACCCTCATATTACTGGAACCTGGAGGGGACCCTCATATTACTGGAACCTGGAGGCGACCCTCATATTAAAGGTACCTGGAGGGGACCCTCATATTACAGGAACCTGGAGGACACCCTCATATTACTGCAACCTGGAGGACACCCTCATATTACTGGAACCTGGAGAGGACCCTCATATAACAGGAACCTGGAAGAGACTCTCTTTATTAGTGGAACCTGGAGGGGACCCTCATAATACAGGAACCTGGAGGGGACCCTCTTTATTAGTGGAACCTGGAGGGGACCCTCTTTATTAGTGGAACCTGGAGGGGACCCTCATATTACTGGAACCTGTAGGGGACCCTCTTTATTAGTGGAACCTGGAGGGGACCTTCCTATTACTGGAACCTGGAGGAGACCCTCATATTACTGGAACCTGGAGGGGACCCTCATATTACTGGAACCTAGAGGGGACCATCATATTACTGGTACCTAGAGGGGACCATCACATTATTGGAACCTGAAGGTGACCCTCTTTATTACCGGAACCTGGAGGGGACCCTCTTTATTACCGGAACCTGGAGGGGACCCTCATATTACTGGAACCTGGAGGAGACCCTCATATTACTGGAACCTGGAGGGGACCCTCATATTACAGGAACCTGGAGGGGACCCTCTTTATTAGTGGAACCTGGAGGGGACATTCATATTACTGGAACCTGGAGGGGACCCTCATATTACTGGAACCTGGAGGGGACCCTCATAATACAGGAACCTGGAGGGGACCCTCTTTATTAGTGGAACCTGGAGGGAACCCTCTTTATTAGTGGAACCTGGAGGGGACCCTCATATTACTGGAACCTGGAGGGGACCCTCTTTATTACCGGAACCTGGAGGGGACCCTCTTTATTACCGGAACCTGGAGGGGACCCTCATATTACTGGAACCTGGAGGAGACCCTCATATTACTGGAACCTGGAAGGGACCCTCATATTACAGGAACCTGGAGGGGACCCTCTTTATTAGTGGAACCTGGAGGGGACCTTCATATTACTGGAACCTGGAGGACACCCTCATATTACTGGAACCTGGAGGGGACCCTCTTTATTAGTGGAACCTGGAGGGGACCCTCATATTACTGGAACCTGGAGGGGAACATCTTTATTACCGGAACCTGGAGGGGACCCTCATATTACTGGAACCTGGAGGAGACCCTCATATTACTGGAACCTGGAGGGGACCCTCATATTACAGGAACCTGGAGGGGACCCTCTTTATTAGTGGAACCTGGAGGGGACCTTCATATTACTGGAACCTGGAGGACACCCTCATATTACAGGAACCTGGAGGACACCCTCATATTACTGGAACCTGGAGGGGACCCTCATATAACAGGAACCTGGAGGAGACTCTCTTTATTAGTGGAACCTGGAGGGGACCCTCATATTACTGGAACCTGGAGGGGACCCTCATAATACAGGAACCTGGAGGGGACCCTCTTTATTAGTGGAACCTGGAGGGGACCCTCTTTATTAGTGGAACCTGGAGGGGACCCTCATATTACTGGAACCTGGAGGGGACCCTCTTTATTACCGGAACCTGGAGGGGACCCTCATATTACTGGAACCTGGAGGAGACCCTCATATTACTGGAACCTGGAGGGGACCCTCATATTACAGGAACCTGGAGGGGACCCTCTTTATTAGTGGAACCTGGAGGGGACCTTCATATTACTGGAACCTGGAGGGGACCCTCATATTACTGGAACCTGGAGGGGACCCTCATATTACTGGAACCTGGAGGCGACCCTCATATTAAAGGTACCTGGAGGGGACCCTCATATTACAGGAACCTGGAGGACACCCTCATATTACTGCAACCTGGAGGACACCCTCATATTACTGGAACCTGGAGAGGACCCTCATATAACAGGAACCTGGAAGAGACTCTCTTTATTAGTGGAACCTGGAGGGGACCCTCATAATACAGGAACCTGGAGGGGACCCTCTTTATTAGTGGAACCTGGAGGGGACCCTCTTTATTAGTGGAACCTGGAGGGGACCCTCATATTACTGGAACCTGTAGGGGACCCTCTTTATTAGTGGAACCTGGAGGGGACCTTCCTATTACTGGAACCTGGAGGAGACCCTCATATTACTGGAACCTGGAGGGGACCCTCATATTACTGGAACCTAGAGGGGACCATCATATTACTGGTACCTAGAGGGGACCATCATATTATTGGAACCTGGAGGTGACCCTCTTTATTACCGGAACCTGGAGGGGACCCTCTTTATTACCGGAACCTGGAGGGGACCCTCATATTACTGGAACCTGGAGGAGACCCTCATATTACTGGAACCTGGAGGGGACCCTCATATTACAGGAACCTGGAGGGGACCCTCTTTATTAGTGGAACCTGGAGGGGACATTCATATTACTGGAACCTGGAGGGGACCCTCATATTACTGGAACCTGGAGGGGACCCTCATAATACAGGAACCTGGAGGGGACCCTCTTTATTAGTGGAACCTGGAGGGAACCCTCTTTATTAGTGGAACCTGGAGGGGACCCTCATATTACTGGAACCTGGAGGAGACCCTCATATTACTGGAATATGGAGGGGACCCTCATATGACAGGAACCTGGAGGGGACCCTCTTTATTAGTGGAACCTGGAGGGGACCTTCATATTACTGGAACCTGGAGGGGACCCTCATATTACTGGAACCTGGAGGGGACCCTCATATTAAAGGAACCTGGAGGGGACCCTCATATTACAGGAACCTGGAGGACACCCTCATATTACTGGAACCTGGAGGACACCCTCATATTACTGGAACCTGGAGGGGACCCTCATATAACAGGAACCTGGAGGAGACTCTCTTTATTAGTGGAACCTGGAGGGGACCCTCATAATACAGGAACCTGGAGGGGACCCTCTTTATTAGTGGAACCTGGAGGGGACCCTCTTTATTAGTGGAACCTGGAGGGGACCCTCATATTACTGGAACCTGGAGGGGACCCTCTTTATTAGTGGAACCTGGAGGGGACCTTCCTATTACTGGAACCTGGAGGGGACCCTCATATTACTGGAACCTAGAAGGGACCATCATATTACTGGTACCTAGAGGGGACCATCATATTATTGGAACCTGGAGGGGACCCTCTTTATTACCGGAACCTGGAGGGGACCCTCTTTATTACCGGAACCTGGAGGGGACCCTCATATTACTGGAACCTGGAGGAGACCCTCATATTACTGGAACCTGGAGGGGACCCTCATATTACAGGAACCTGGAGGGGACCCTCTTTATTAGTGGAACCTGGAGGGGACCTTCATATTACTGGAACCTGGAGGGGACCCTCATATTACTGGAACCTGGAGGGGACCCTCATATTACTGGAACCTGGAGGGGACCCTCATATTACTGGAACCTGGAGGGGACCCTCATATTACTGGAATCTGGAGGGGACCCTCATATTACTGGAATTTGGAGGGGACCCTCATAATAACAGAACCTGATAGAGACCCTCATTATAATAGAGCCTGACGTTGACCCCCATTATAATAGAGCCTGACGTTGACCCCCATTATAATAGAACCTGACGGGGAACCCTCATTATAATAGAACCTGACAGGGACCCCCCCATTATAATATAACCTGACAGGGACCCCCATTATAATAGAACCTGAAGGGGCACCCCCCCCCAATTATAATAGAACCTGATGGGGACCCTTGGCCTGTTCTGTAGCCCCTCATAGAATTCCAGCATGGGTTGTAATGCTTGGTATGGAAGAAGCTGTCTCCCCCTCAGAAGGTGTCACCAGGACAGGAAGTGAAATCTCCTCAGGGATCACAGACTGTGATGAGACAGATCTCGGTGGTCTCCCCTCCCCCTCTCTATGGAGCCTGAAAAGCTCACCAAGTGCCCCTCTCCGGATCTGAGGGCTACACCGGGTCCCGAGTGCTACCCCGTCCTCTCCATAGAAGCCCCGGGCATCCGGGTACAGCGCGGAGGACGAAAACTCCCAGCAACTCCGGGGCGGCCTGCACTCACCGTACAGCAGGCCGCGGTCCCGGCGGTGACGTACCGGGAGGGGGAGGAGCTCCGGGGACAGGCAGCACACCAGAGAGAGGGCCCGACACCGGGCATCTCCGCTCTCTTCCTCCGTATAACCGGCGAGGCTGGGCGTTTCTCTGTCCAACCCCGCCCACGACTAACCCTTAACCGCCTTCCACAGAGAGCAGCTGAGCTCTTACTGGCTGCTAGCAAAGGGGCGGAGCCACCAACATTCAAATCTGTCATCATTTCCACCAATCATACATGGCATCAGTGGGAAGAAGAATGCACTTTACATTGGTGTCAGAGGGAAGAATGCACCTGACATTGGTGTCACTGGGAAGAATGCCCCATATATTGGTGTCACTGGGAAGAATGCACCTTACATTGGTGTAAGAGGGAAGAATGTCCCATACATTGGTGTCACTGGGAAGAATACCCCTTACATTGGTGTCACCAAGAAGAATGCACTTTACATTGGTGTCAGAGGGAAGAATGTCCCATACATTGGTGTCACTGGGAAAAATGCTCCTTACATTGGTGTCAGTGGGAAGAATGCTCCATGCATCGGTGTCAATGGGAAAAGTATCCCTTAAATTGGTGTCACTGGGAAGAATGTCCGTTGTATTAGTGTCAGAGGGACGAAAGTGCCTTACATTGGTGTCACTGAGAATAATGTCCCTTACATGGGTGCCAATGGAAAGACTGCACCTTACATTGGTGTCAGTGGGAATAATGTCCCTTACATTGGTGTCACTGAGAAGAATGCTCCTTACATCGGTGTCAGTGGGAAGAAAAACTCTTACATTGGTGTCACTGAGAGGAATGTCCCTTACATTGGTGTCAGGGGAAAGAATGTCCCTTACATTGGTGTCAATGTGAAGAATGTCCCATATATTGGTATCAGTGGGAAAATAGTCCCTTGCATTGGTGAAACTGAGAAGAATGTCCCTCACATTGGTGTCAATGGGAAGAGAATCCCTTACATTGGTGTCACTGAAAATAATGCCCCTCACATTGGTGTCATTGAGAATAATGTCCCTTACATTGGTGACATTGAGAAGAATGTCCCTTACAAGGAGCTTGCCTTGGTGTCATTGATAACCATGTCCCTCACATGGGTGTCAGTGGAAAGAATGCCCTTTATAGTGTTGTTACTGAGAAGAATGTCCCATGCATTGGTGTCAGAGGGAAGAATGTCCCTTACATTGGTGTCACTGAGAATAATGTCCCTTACATGGGTGTCACATGAAAAAATGCCCCTTACATTGGTGTCATTGAGAAGGATATCCCTTACATTGGTGTCGGGGAAGAATGTTGCTTACTTTGGTGTCACTGAGAATAATGTTCCTTACATGGGTGTCAGAGTGAAGAATGACTCTTACATTGGTGTCACTGGGAAGAATGACCCGTACATGGGTGTCATTGGGAAGAATTCTCCTTACATTGGTGTCAGAGGGATGAGTGTCCCATACATGGGTGACTTTTAGAATAATGTCCCTTCATTTGTGTCAGTGGAAAGTTTGCCCATTCTATTGGTGTCATTGAGAAGAATGTCCCTTTCATTGGTGTCAGAGGGAAGAATGCCCCTTATATTGGTGTCATTGAGAATAATGTTCCTTTACATAGGTGTCATTGAGAAGAATGCTTACATTGGTGTCAGATGGAAAAACGGGTCACTATTCCCCCATTGATACCAATGATGGGGCACTATTCCTCCCACTGACACCAATGCTGGGGCACTATTCCTCCCACTGACACCAATGCTGGGGCACTATTCCTCCCACTGACACCAATGATGGGGCACTATTCCTCCCACTGACACCAATGATGGGGCACTATTCCTCCCACTGACACCAATGATGGGGCACTATTCCTCCCATTGACACCAATGATGGGACACTATTCCTACCACTGACATCAATGATGGGGCACTATTCCTCCCACTGACACCAATGATGGGGCACTATTCCTCCCACTGACACCAATGATGGGGCACTATTCCTCCCACTGACAGCAATGATGGGACACTATTTCTCCCACTGACACCAATGATGGGACACTATTTATCCCACTGACACCAATGATGGGACACTATTTCTCCCATTGACACCAATGATGGGACACTATTTCTCCCATTGACACCAATGATGAGGCACTATTTCTCCCACTGACACCAATGATAGGGCACTATTCCTCCCACTGAAACTAATGATGGGACACTATTCCTCCCACTGACACCAATGATGGGACACTATTTCTCCCACTGACACCAATGATGGGACACTATTCCTCCCACTGACACCAATGATGGGACACTATTCCTCCCACTGACACCAATGATGGGACACTATTCCTCCCACTGACACCAATGATGGGACACTGTTTACTCCCAGTGACACCAAGGCATTTTTCTGCTCCTGCTGTCCACAGTCTGCCCCCCCCCCCCCCCAGTAATGTGGCCCTTTGTTTCCAATATTTGGAGACCTCTGGTTTGGTGGAAACTGATCTTTGAGCATTGTAATCTAGAAGCTCAGATCTGCTTTTCCACTTGCTGCCTTCCTGTGTACATTCCAGGGATCCCGTGTGTAGTAGGTAGGAGGGAGTGGCGTGACCTTCCTCTGATCATTCAGCTGTGTGTGTAGTGTGGCATCCTGCAAGGTCCAGTATGGACAAGGAGGACTTGCACCATCCAGCCATAGACTGGTGCATTACTGAGCTATTGCAGTCGTTAAAGTGACTGCAGAAAGAGATGTGTCAGCACGCTGGAAAATCTTTCTGCAACCGATAGCCAATGAATTGCCACAGTCACTACAGGACTTCCAAGGTTTAGTTCTCCTTTCTGTCTGCAGACTGTCACTTTTTTACATTGTGCCTTAGAAGTTTTCTTCTTGTCTCTTCCTGTCTTGCGAGTAGCTAAACTGCCTTGTGGGGCCCCGTAGAGACCCCCACATAGCTCCCCTTACCTGCGCACTTCAGCCGGGGACAGCCTGGTGCATGCAATTTGCTGTCATGCGACCATTATGTGACATCCATTGTGCGTATGCTTCAGCCTGGGGCAGAGGTGCGCATGTGCGGTCATCAGCAGGGATGAAGGAAGGACCGTGTACTCCTGATGTGGGCGGGCATGAGACAGGGGCACGCATGTTCTGTGTTCTCACTGGGGGTGAAGGACCG
Organism: Staurois parvus; assembly: GCF_062004578.1. NCBI lineage: Eukaryota > Metazoa > Chordata > Amphibia > Anura > Ranidae > Staurois > Staurois parvus. The sequence goes on from NW_028318958.1 coordinate 8,070,531, forward strand.
TGTACTCCTGATGTGGACGGGCATGAGACAGGGGCACGCATGTTCTGTGTTCTCACTGGGGGTGAAGGACCGTGTACTCCTGATGTGGACGGGCATGAGACAGGGGCACGCATGTTCTGTGTTCTCACTGGGGGTGAAGGACCGTGTACTCCTGATGTGGGCGGGCATGAGACAGGGGCACGCATGTTCTGTGTTCTCACTGGGGGTGAAGGACCGTGTACTCCTGATGTGGGCGGGCATGAGACAGGGGCACGCATGTTCTGTGTTCTCACTGGGGGTGAAGGACCGTGTACTCCTGATGTGGACGGGCATGAGACAGGGGCACGCATGTTCTGTGTTCTCACTGGGGGTGAAGGACCGTGTACTCCTGATGTGGGCGAGCATGACACAGGGGCACGCATGTTCTGTGTTCTCACTGGGGGTGAAGGACCGTGTACTCCTGATGTGGGCGGGCATGAGGCAGGAGCACGCATGTTCTGTGTTCTCACTGGGGGTGAAGGACCGTGTACTTCTGATGTGGGCGGGCATGAGACAGGGGCACGCATGTTCTGTGTTCTCACTGGGGGTGAAGGACCGTGTACTCCTGATGTGGGCGAGCATGACACAGGGGCACGCATGTTCTGTGTTCTCACTGGGGGTGAAGGACCGTGTACTCCTGATGTGGGCGGGCATGAGACAGGGACACGCATGTTCTGTGTTCTCACTGGGAGTGAAGGACTGTGTACTCCTGATGTGGACGGGCATGAGACAGGGGCACGCATGTTCTGTGTTCTCACTGGGGGTGAAGGACCGTGTACTACTGATGTGGACGGGCATGAGGCAGGGGCACGCATGTTCTGTGTTCTCACTGGGGGTGAAGGACCGTGTACTCCTGATGTGGGCAGGCATGAGGCAGGGGCACGCATGTTCTGTGTTCTCACTGGGGGTGAAGGACCGTGTACTCCTGATGTGGGCGGGCATGAGACAGGGGCACGCATGTTCTGTGTTCTCACTGGGGGTGAAGGACCGTGTACTCCTGATGTGGGCGGGCATGAGGCAGGGGCACGCATGTTCTGTGTTCTCACTGGGGGTGAAGGACCGTGTACTCCTGATGTGGGCGGGCATGACACAGAGAGGGGTGAGATACAGAAAGTCCTTCACCCTGAGATGCTCAAAAGCAGTCCAACCAAGGAGTCGCCAACACTGCAAACACCAGGTAAGTCACCAACACCCACCTGACAGATATTGAATGCATTACCAGAAGATCAGGTGGCACCAAATTTGGAAAATAGTTCCTTGATGCTAGAAAGGCCAAGAAGCACTCACAGATCTAGTAGAGTGCGCCTTGATGGGAAAGGGTGGAACCAAAATGTAGAGACCATATGCTTGAATGATGGTCTGTCTTTTCCACCTAGAGATGATGGAATGAGAAGTTGCTGCACCCTTATGGAGACCATCCGAGATGACAAAAAGGGAATCAGTCTTTCTGAAAGAAGCAGTGCTGGAAAATGGACTCACAACCACGGCCATATGCACACAATGGTAAAACATTTTCCTTTTCATGAAATGGAATTAGAAAGAGAAATGGAAGAATAATAAGTGGGGGTGAGAGACAGAAACTACCTGAGGCGTGAACACAACCTTGTTACTATGTAAAACCAGAAAAGGTTTCTTGCAGGATAAGGCCTCAGCTCAGACACTAATCCCAGAGGTGATGGCTACAAGGAATGCCATATTGTAGGTGAGAGCAGAAAAAGGAATGTCTCTAATAACGATGGGTGGAACACCCCCGTGTTTGGTTTTCTGTCAAACATTCGAAACTAAAGAATGCTCGAGCGCAAACTTTGAACTCAATGCAAGTCTATGGGACTCAAACTTGTAAATTTAAAAGTGCCCATTTTGAAGGCCTTTATGTCACCACTGACTCCACCCAATTGTGTACATGTGACCGGCAACTGTCAGATCTGTCATAGTGCGACTAGCGCTCGGCGGGTGCGGACGGGTCAGTGGCCATCGGGTTTTTTAAAAATGTCTCTTAGCTGGCGTGGTCAGGATAATGCTGGACGCTGTGATTGTCGATGGATTACATCAAAGAAAACCATTTTTTTTTCTTTTCATTAAAGGACTTGTCAAAAACTGTTGTTTTGTTTTTTTTTCAATTAAAGGAATTATTTAAAAGCCCGGTGACTTTATCTTTTCAAAAACCTTTAGTGAATGAGTAGGGGTACCCCTTATTCACAATGGGGGGTAGCATCAGGGTGCACCTATATTTAGAGGGTTACCCTGATACTAATGAGCCCCCCTGCTCACACATCCCAACAACCACCGGGTTAGGGTTGTGGGGAAAAGGCCCTAGTCCCCATCGGCATGGGAACACCATCCCAATGCCGGGGGCACGTGGCCTGGTAAGACAAAGGGAGGGGAGTGCACAATTGCCCCCCCCCCACCTTTCTTGCCCTGTCAGGTCTGCTCTCGGATCAAGGGTCTAGTAGGAATTTAAGAGGAACCCCATGGTTTTTGTTCCATTTTTTGGGATGGTGTTCCCCTTAAAAGTCCCACCAGGCCTAAAGGGCCTGGTATGGCTTTTACAGGGAACACCACGCACTTTAAAAACTTTTTTTTTACTGTGTGGCCCCTCCTAACCTTCCTATCAGATCCAAAGGGCTTGGTATGGATTAGGGGAGGGTTGGGACCCACGCTGTTTCTTGTTTTTTTTATGTATTTTTTGTTTTAGTTTATTTGCTTTTCTTTTTTAATATTATTAAAAGTGTAAGCAGCCTTATATAATGTGGGGCGTAGACTTAGCCGTGAGCCATGACTGGCCAAAGTCACTGACTGGCCAATCATGACTCTTACAGTGCATTGTGCTGTGATTGGCCACAGGGTTGCACCTGATCTGTGGTCAGGTGCATTGCTTTGGCCAATCATGGCTCTCACAATGCACTGTGAGAGCGCAATTCATGAGGACCAGACTTCCGTCCCGCTGCTCTGTGCTGGAAATGACATCACTAACCTCCGCCCCACGTGTTGTGCCACCAACCTACGTGGCTTTGTCAAGGAAGCTTAGTGACGTAATTTCCGGCACGGAGCCATGGACCGGAAGTCCGGTCCTTGTGAATCGTGCTTTTACAATCAGTGTATATGTTAATGTTTTTATTGGTATTTGGCTTTTAGTTCAATAAATAGTATTACAATATTAGAGGCCATTTGTTTTTCCTTCCCTGGGGGTCCCAGAGTGGAGGAGAGGAAGTGGAGGTGACATTTTTGGAGTGGAGGTTATACTACTGATGGAGGAGATATACAGTGTGACCCGTTGCTGCCATCTAGAGTCTATGTATGGAATTACAACTAAGCACTTGTGACCTGTGTTTATATAGGTCCTGGTGTCCAGGTGAGCGGCCATCTTTACATGTGGTGGTGGTGTTTATCACACGGTTGATTTTGGATTACTGGAATATATTTGTCGAGTGAAGCACAGAATTCATTTTTGGATCACTTACACATTATTTGTTATGAACTATTTAATGGACACTTTGATTTTTTGACTGTTTCATTAATATTCAGTGTAGTATTTATGATGTTTTATTGAGTAGCACATTACTATATCAACATAAAGTATTTGACATGTATCAGTCTGGAAAGGGTTACAAAGCCATTTCTAAGGCTTTGGGACTCCATCAAACAACAACTAAGAACTGCAGTTAATGTCAGTGTTCACGATTCAACAATAAGAAAGAGACTGGGCAAGGATGGCATCCGTGGGAGAGTTTCCAGGCGAAAACCACTGCTGACCAAAAAGAACACAAAGGGGGTTATGGACTAAAACTGGAAGGTGCAAAATCTGGTGCAGCTGTGCATGGTAGCCAGTCAGCTTCTAACTTCAGCTTGTTCAATTAAGCTTTGGTAATAAAACCTGGAAGCGGACTGGTTTCTATGCAGAACTGCACCAGATTTTGCACTCTCCAGTTTCAGTAAATCAACCCAAAAGGCTTGTCTCACATTTGCCAAAAAACATCTTGATTATCCCCAAGACTTTTGGGAAAATATTATGTGGAGACAAAATGAGACAAAAGTTGAACTTTTTGGAGGGTGTGCATCCCACTACATTTGGCATAAAACTAACACAGCATTTCATAAAAAGAACATCATATCTACAGTCAAATGTGGTGATAGTGTGATGGTATGGGGCTGCATTGCAGCTTCAGGATCTGGATGACTTGTCGCAATTGATGGAACCAAGAATTCTATTCTATTCTGACAAAAATATCTTGCCATGAGTTCTTGACCTCAAGCTCAAGCGCACTGCATAGCAAGGCAATGATCTGAAACATACTAGCAAGTCCACCTCTGAATGTCTCATAAAAAAAAACAAATATTGTTTTGGAGTGGCCTAGTCAAAGTCTGGACTTAAATCTAATTGAAATGCTGTGGCATGACCTTAACCTCCCTTATTATTTCAGATTTTTGGTGCTGAAAGCGGTACCATGACCGTGGGATTACTGTGCTTGATTGGCCAGCAAACTCGCCTGACCTGAACCCCATAGAGAATCTATGGGGCATTGCCAAAAGAAAGATGAGAGACATGAGACCGAATAATGCAGAAGAGCTGAAGGCCGCTATTGTAGCATCCTGGTCTTCCATAAAACCTCAACAGTGCCACAGGCTGATAGCTTCCATGCCACGCAGCATTGAGGCAGTAATAGCTGCAAAAGGGCCCAAACCAAGTACTGAGTACATATGCATGCTTATACTTTTCAGAGGTCCGATATTGTTCTATGTACAATCCTTGTTTTATTGATTGCATGTAATATTCTAATTTTCTGAGATTGTGGATTTGGGGTTTTCATGAGCTGTAAGCCATAATCATCACAATTATGACAAATCATGGCTTGAACTATCTTGCTTTGCATGTAAAGTGTCTATCTCATATATTAGTTTCACCTTTTAAGTTGCATTACTGAAATAAATGAACCTTTGCACGATATTCTAATTTTTCGAGTTTCACCTGTATATTGTAGGCCTGTAATTTTTAGGAATAACTCACTGAAATCTGTCCGAACAAGAGTCTAGTAAACATCCCGGGTATGTTAAAATTTGAAACGCGAAATCATAAATTATAATTTATTAAATAATCATAAAAAATAATAATAAAAGTAATTCAAAAATATAATCAAACCAAAAACACTGAAATTTGAAATAGAGCGCCAAGTTCGCACATCACTGATCTTAGTCGCAAAATCATTTTCAGTGTCTGATGACGAATTTCCCCCACGAATCATTATCACTCAATTCTGCAAGTGGTTCTAATTTACTATTGCTGTTCTCTAGCTGATCTAAAACCGCTTTTGACCTAAAGGGATGCTTTTTGGACTCCATGGACGTTTCTCAGTTTCCAGGCAGAAAGAACAGTAAAAATGCAGGCAGGGCACAGGACAAAGCACTCGGGACAAAATGTTTGTGAAATGCTTTGATACAGTAATGTTTTACTATGTGATTTTAGTGAATGTCACTTTTTGTCATTTTCAAATTTCCCGCCGTTCCGTCCCCCGTACGGAACCCAGATGACAGATGCCGCCATCCGCCGAATTACATTGCCAGGGACACTGCAGGAGGGACATCGCGGGAGCGCAGGACAAGGTAAGTGATCGAGGGAGCAGCGCCGAAGGGTAAGCCCGAGTGTAGCTCGGGGTTACCGCTTGTGGTACTGAAACTTTACCCCGAGCTACACTTGGGAATACCGCCAGGGAGGTTAAACAGGCTGTTCATGCTCAAAAACCCTCCAATGTAGCTGAATTAAAACAATTCTGCAAAGGAGAGCAGGCCAAGATTCCAACACAGTGATGTGAAAGACTCATTGTCAGTTATCGCAAATGCCTGATTGCAATTATTTCCCCCAAGGGTGGCAGAGTCAGTTATTAGGTTTAGGGGGCAATTACTTTTTCACATAGGACCAGGAAGGTTTGGACAGTTTTTTTCCCTTAATAAATGAAATCAACATTTAAAAATTGCATTTTGTATTTACTCCGGTTATCTTTGTGTAATATTAAAATCTGTTTGATGAACTGAATCAATTAAGTGTGAAAAATGCAAAAAAAAAAACAAAACAAAAACATACTTCTCTTTAAATAGCAGAGCATTAGAAAAAAACAGCTGGTAGTAGGAGGTGCATCCAGTGTCTAATTTTCCTGTAGACAGTATAACCCAGAAAGGAAAGATTTCCAGTGTCCCTCAATGGACGAGAAAGAAAATAAGTTTGTATTCAGTTTATCAGGATTAATGAGGATTATGTTTTAGCACGTGTCTTTCCATAAACCTCATTTGTAAATTATTACATGTCCTTAAAATATTTTTAGGCTGCAGATATGAACTTAAACTCTGCCAAGAACATTCATCCAAATATTAGGCATAGATGTTTGATTGTTATCTAGACTTGCTGAAACTTACAAACTGTGCCAAGTACCTATTTACACTCAGATGTAATACACTTATGAAGTGTAAATACGAAGGCTTGTCACATTATCTACACCTGTATTCTCATATCGTGTCAGTACTGCTTTCAGAACACAGGCCACCTACAAAGAATACTTACCACACTTCTGGCTGATTTCATGGTCATACAGAACATAAAGAGGCCCTTTCAGGTTCTAAGCAAACCATAATACCAGTTCTCTGCAGTAGAAGAGGTGTTATACTCACCTTTCCATAGGCCTGTGTCTCCTACCTCCCCCTCTATTCCAGTGCTGCATCCTCTTTCATCCTTTTCAGCACTGCACACAACCAGCATGTCTGTGTCCACAGCTGTGTGCTATGGTCCCTTCCTCTGACCTGACAGCACACAGCAGTGATGTAGGAGTCAGAGGATGGAGACAGAGTGCAGCCAGGAACACGGGCTTTCAACCCTTCTAAAAAAGACTGACGGAGACAACAGGGCTAGAACAAAGCACATATAGCAGACACAGACCACCAACAGGTGAGTACACTTTTTTTGATTTGTTTACAGACCTTATAGGGGCTCTTTATCCATAGCTTCACATCTGTGCGGGTAGTGTCGCTGTGGATCCGCATGAAAATGCATGCAACCGCACCACCCACACAGAGAATTGCGGACCCGCGGGCTGCGCTTTCCAAAGAAGTGCAGGGACTTCTTTCCTTGCGTGTCACGGGCACGGGAGTCCATTCAAATGAATGGGCTCTCGTGCCCGTGCAAACGCAGCAACATAGATGTGAAACGGGTCGAACCCAACTCCAGCTATTTTTCATTTTAGTTTTGGTCAGAGCAGGGAAAAGATAACACTTTTTTGTGGCTTTCTTTAAGGTCTGTGTCCCATAATATGCCAAAATGAAAAATATCTTTATTTTTTATTTTTTTTCCCATGGTAGGATATAACCCCATAGGATCACTGGCATTATAGGCTGCGCTGTGTATGCTCAAGACCCTTTGTAGTCACTTTCTATGGATACCTACTGCAATTGCCAGTGAGGCCCCCTCACCTTGACGGCTTTCCAAAATACTATCCAGTATTTTTGTTACACTGTTCATTTTTTTCACTATTTTTTACTATGTACACCAACGACATTGGCTTGCTGCTTTTTCCTTGTTCTGCTCTGACTTTCTCACTGATTTTTGAAAAACTTAAATAAAGAATTAATAAAAACAAATGTGACAATATCAGATTATTTTAAGATTATGCTACCAAACCAATTAAATGTCACATCTACACACACATGTGCACGATTGTTTGTTTCCTATGGTAAAGGAAATATAAACATGAGATAAGATTGTTCACAAAACAGAAAACTGCTAAAATTTAATTTCCAATTTAATGATCTTTCTACTTTTGTTGATCTTCTGCAAACATAGCAATACTAAACAAAATTTCACAAAATACGGAAAATCACACATTTTCTAAGGCTCGGTTCACATATGTGGTGCCGCTGCGGGACCCGCACAAATACCGGCCGCCGAAACCACCCGCAGGCGGGTGCAATAGATCCTTATGGCATGCTGCCAGCGCTGGAAATCGCAACCGTACTGGGAACCTTGGTTCCTGTGTGGGCTGTGATTTCAGAAATACTGCAGGGAATTATTTCTTGTGTGTCCTGGGGCACAACAGTCTATTCAAATGAATGGGCTCTCATGTTCGCGCAAATCATGGCCCAACACGGCCACACAGGTGTGAACCTAGCCTTAGACTGCTTTCTTAAATGCATGGGTAACCATACTGTGTACTGGATTTACCAATAACTCTGCATTAAAACGGAACTTCATCCTAAAGGGAAGTTCCACCTTATGCCCCCCTTCTTTTGGAACTTTTTTCTTTTTGGGGGAGTGGGTACCTAGCTTTGGTAGGTACCCATCCCACTTCTGGTTGGATCGCCTAGGTGATTTCACTGGAAGTTTAATACCCAAACCCCCCTTTCCCCACCCACAGCCTTTTGGGACATGTCTCAGGTCCCAGCAGGCTGCAAGACCATTCACACAGCGCAGCGCGGCTTGCACATGCACAGTGGGAAGCCAGAAGAAGTCATAGCTCGCTTCAAACACTAAACATGCCAGGGCCAGGGTCCCAAAGACTGACAAACAATTGGCCCAGGTTAGGGCAGCGCTGGATCCCTGGACAGCAGCTACAGTATTTGTGGCTGCCAACTTTTAATCTTTTACAGACTAAAGAACCACTTTAAGACAGTGCTGAGAGAGAATAAAGCTCACCTCTGCAAGCATGGAGAGAGCGTGCACACTGTACACAGATGGCGTGGAGGCAGAGACCATGGATGACTGCGCTTTGGCATTTTCTTCTGTGCGGAGAACTAATTACCATTCAACCAAGACAGACATAACAGGAAGGAAAAGACCTAAACCAAGCTATCCTTAATAGGTCTCTCTCATTTCCTGCTCTTTTATGGCACATAAGCCCAAGTTTGTGACTCTTTAGAAATCAAGATATGACAATGTTGTATCTTGAATAAGATTATCTGTTTTTTTTGTTTTTTTTAGAGGAAGATTAGATCACGTTTTTGGAATAATTCAAGCAGAAAATCAAAAAGAACAACTGTATATTAACATTAGAAGTCCACTACTAGTTGTAGTATAGAAGCTAAGTCAAGCCTGAAATATCAGCAAAGCTATTACTTATTTTTAACTGTAAAACACTTTCATGAAAACATCACAACTGATAACATTTTTCTATAATATAATTTGATTGGGGTACATTCACACCCCTGCATTTTGCCGTTTGTTCTTGTTTTGATCATATCAGTTTCAGATGCTTTTGAGATCATTCAGAATTTTTTGACAGATGCATTTGAGTTGTAGTTAATCTCCTTCTGCACTATAAAACAGATGAACAGAGTGAGCACCAGCCTAGTGCATTACTAAAATATTATACTCACAAACCAACTGAGTCAACAGGCATATCAAAGAACCAAGACACACCTGTCTCCAGATCAACAGCGCATGACCTGTGATGCAGGGAGGCTACTTTTTGTCCAATATGGCTTACACATTTGGAGGGGCAAAACTCTCTCCTTCAGAAGAAGCCTGGGCTCTGAAGAAGAGGGGCTGCCCCTCAAAACGTGTAAGCCATATTTGATGAATAAGGTCTCTCTGTGTCACAGGTCATGCGTTGTTGATCTGGAGACAGTTGTGTCTTGTGTTTTTTTATATGCCTATTTACTCAATCTGTTTGTGAGTATATTATTTTCTTTTATATCAATAAACAATGTATTATGATAATGTGCTAGGCTAGGGTCTGTCCTCCGACTGCAGCTATTCCTCCATTTAACAGCACTGATATCGCAGACTACAAGTGTAAACACAGAGAGGCGTCCATGCTGGGAGTGTTGAGTACATGCCTTTTCTATTTTAATTTTGTGAGTGGCCAATTTGCATTTGATTTGAAAATTAACGCTTTTAACTCTACTGCACTTAGTGTACGCTCTTCTTGTTTGTTTGCTTGTATGTCATTTGTAGATTACCCCAATCTTGTCAGGAGCAGCACCAAAGGCAGCAAGAGGTGTTTTATTACTCTTGATGATTCCAATGCATGGACTAAGGATTTGTGATTTAATTAACTTATGGACATGAACTGTTTTTTTCTGATGAACTTAATTTTTGTTTACATTCCACAAGTTCCTTCATTTACATTATTATAGTCATAAGTATTTTGAGTGGGCTAAAAAAGTTTTTTTTTAAATTGGCTCTGAAGAAAAGGGGCTGCCCCTCGAAACATGTAAGCCATGTTGGATGAAAAGGAGTCTCCCTGTGTCATGGGTTATGCATTGCTGATCTGGAGACAGTTGCGTCTTGGTTTTTTGCTATGTTGGTTCAATCTGTTTGTGAGTATATTTGCTTTTATATATATATCAATAAATGGCGTATTATGGTAATGCACTAGGCTGTGTGCCCTCTGTTCATTTGTTTTATAGTGCTGCGCACGAAGGGATATCCATAGATCTGGGAGGTCAGCAAGGCCTGCTAGTGCCATAGCCATAAGTGGGAGGATTGGGAAGCCTGTTAAACTGGCCATACATTACACAATTTTCTTGTACAATTTTCCTTTAGATTTACCAAACCTATATAATAGGAGGTCAAACCTAAACACTTTCAATTTGTATGCAATCAGGCTGGCCCTTGCACTACATAATTGAAGGTAAATCTAAAAGGAACTTTACAATGTGTGTGAAGACAGATGCCGCTCTGTGACCAAGTCCCCTATGGGTGGGGCAAAATGCATCAGCAGGCGTGGTCAGAATGACAGCTGAGGCCATTCACTACACACTGTTCCTCTCTGACTCCTGGGGATCGGTCTGAGCAGTGTCCATCTTCATACATATTGTCAAATCTCTGTAATTTCTTGGGACGTTGCTCCCTCTTCTCTCTGCCGGCAGGGTGATTACTATTTGCTGTCAGCCTCGAGCAGCACCAGAAACAACCTTTTGGTTTAAATCTAAAGGAAATTGAATTGTATGATGTATGCCCAGCTTTAGACTCTCAGCACCACATTCGAGCGCGGGAGAGTGTATTTAAAGTTAACCTCCTTCAAGAGGGTTTTGCATTCCCATAGACTTATATGGGAATTCAAATCCCATCTGACCTGAACAAAAGCCCGTGGACAGAGGATCAACAAAAAAAGGCATATAAGATCATGATCTTACTGCCATCTTACCGTACAGCTCTTCATCAGCATCCCCATCATCCAGAGACACCTGTGGCCGGGCCTTCACCTCCAGGTTTCTGCTCAGCCAGCCGGTCTGTTCTAAGGAGGAGCCCGCCACGTTTCCTACCGACTCCAGGATCTTCTGTGTCACCTCCTGTAAAAATCCACATGGTTTATCTTTAATATCTGGTAGCAGACATATGAAAGGACATCCTTACCCAATATCAATAGGAATGCCAGATCTTACAGTTTCCCCTTATGTAGGTCAGAGCTGCATGCCTTTAGGCATATCTTCTTCTCCAATCCCCACTCATGACATTACCATTAAGATCAACAGCAAAACCACTGGTCCCTCTGCATATGCCAGGGTGCTAGGTGTAACCCTACACTCTGACCTCTCCTTTGGACCCCACATCCAATCACTGGCTAAATCCTGCCGCCTCAACCTCCGCAACATTTCCACAATTTGCCCCTTTCTGACCAACGACACCATAAAAAACCGTATCCACGCCTTGGTTTTATCCTGCCTTGATTACTGCAACTCCCTCCTCACTGGTCTACCGTTACACAGGCTATCCCCCCTTCAGTCTATTATGAATGCTGCTGCTAGACTCATACACCTTACCAACCAATCAGCGACTGCTGCCCCTCTCTGCCAATCACTGGCTTCCACTAACCCAACATATAAAATGTAAAATACTAACAACATACAAAGCCATCCACCTCTGTGTGATGCGATTGATGTGTTTACTGGCACTTTTTGCGGTGCGTTTTTAAACACTTGTTTTTTATGCATTTTGCGGGGTTCTTTAGTCAACAGAAAACTACTGACTTTGATGCCACTTTTATTGGACTTTTACGTGATTTTGGGAGGGTACAACTTAGCTGCGACTTTGGGAAGGTACAACTTAGCTGCGACTTTGGAAGGGTGAGACTTAGTTACGACTTTGGGTAGGTGCGACTTTAATGCTTCTTGAGTGTCAGAGTGTTGCATCAAAGTTGCACTACATGAACAGAACTGTCATACTTTTCCTATTAGCAAAAAGTCACAAAGTCGCACCCATCCAAAGTTGCATCAAAGTCTCACCCAGGTAAAGTGACATCAAAGTCAATACATTCCTGTTTGCAAAAAACAAAAAAACAAAATGCAAAACGCATAAAAAACACACTACATGGCTTGAAGTCCCTTCGTCGTTCTCCTTTTACACATTTTTTCTTCCTTCCCTTCACCCCCCCCCCCTTTTTTTTTCTCTTTCTTTTTCTCTCTCCCTACCTTTTTCCCTGTCTTGGATACTACTGCTATTTGTTTATGTCAATAGACTGATCTGTTTGTACTACCTTTCAGACCAGTGTGCTGTACTTTGCTGTTTTTGAAACCGATAATTTAAATCTCTATGTCAGTGGTTCTCAACCTGTGGGTCGCGACCCCTTTGGGGGTCGAATGACCCTTTCACAGGGGTCGCCTAAGACCATCGGGAAAACACATATTTCCGATGTGTAATGAGCAGCTACGGTGTTGAAAGCAGCTACGGTGTTGAAAGCAGCAGTATTGGAGGTAAAACGACACTTTATGAATTATAATTACTGGGTAAATAATTTTATGGTTGGGGGTCACCACAACATGAGGAACTGTATTAAATGGTCGCGGCATTAGGAAGGTTGAGAACCACTGCTCTATGTAATTGGACCACACCTGGTTATTTGTCTTATTTGCTGGCATCCACTAATGCGTCTTATTTTTGTAGATGTTTGTACTCTAAAAAAGTTGTTTAAATAAAGAATGTAAAAAAAAAAAAAATCACACTACATGCGTTTTTGCTGCATGTCCATTGAAGTCTATTGAACCAAAAACTCACCATGTTCACATTTAGCTGTGAACCAGGCCCAACAGCGTACAAAGCAATTTTTTTCACTGAATATCTTTATTAAAACATTGCCATGCAACTTGCTATCAGGTGGAAATCAAATCATTTCAGCTGCAGAAGAGATCATTTCCACTATAACAGTAGATAATTGTAATTAGTAACAGGGAAGGGTTAAACATTTTGTCCGGTAGGTTTGTGCTCTTTAAAAATCAAGTGTACTTTTAATAGAAACTAGTATAAGTTCCTGACTTGATCTGGTATCGGCCTCCTGCAGTCGCTCTACAGCAGAACTCAGAATGGAAGAGGGAGAAGTAGCACAAAGAGCCAATCAGCTGTGCTGTGATGTTTATGTGCTAACAAGTGATGTGCTGAGGAAAAGGCAGAATGACAGAGATCAGTCTGCTGCTTCTCCCTCACTGTCCAGTCACAGGCTGAGGGCAGGGACAAGACCTAGTTGTCTTACTTAAATGAAGTAAAGAAAAGTCAGGTCTGCAGGATGGCTGGGCTGTGTGGCAGAGCTGTGTAAATCTTAGATCTGGACGGACAGAAATATAAATCCTTTAGCAGGTAAACTAACTCCCATATATGTAATTCATGTGCTTATTTAGCTATTTGCTTGGAGTTCAGCTTTTAATCTTTCATCAGAAGTATCTATAGGAAGTGTGATCTACCTTAAGAGAAGGAAGTAACCGGGTGCTGCCAGATTCAGAGAAACGGACTCCTTCAGAAGTGTGAGTAATGGTTGGAAATTTTCCTGTATATCAGATGGAGAAAGCCTGAAAGAACAACAATAAAAATAATTTTGTATTCTTCAATCCCACCCATCTAGTTGCTCTTCCCACAACCCATGGCTGGAACTTTCCACAAGAAAACACTACATTGTAGCACGTCTCTCACATCGACCTTCTCCACCCCTTGTGACCGCTGATAATGAACACTGCACTGGACCTGTATTTCATGACAGGTATATCGCTCTCTCTCTCATGTTGGTAGGTTAACTGGATCCTGTCTACATTGGCCCTAGTATGTGTATGCATGAATATGAGTTAGGGACCTTAGATTGTACGCTCCTTGAGGGTTAGGGACTGATGTGAATGTACAATATATATTTATATGTGTAAAGTGCTGTGTAAATTGACAATGCTACATAAGTACCTGAAATAAATACACACACACACTATATATATTTAGATTGTAAACTCTTAATCCTCTTGTTTTGATTGTATTGTAGCTGTACTGTCTCCCTTTATGTTGTATAGCGCTGTGCAAACTGTTGGCTCTATACAATTCCTCTATAATAAATTATATTTTATATATATATATATATATATATATATATATACACACACACACACACACAGTTGTGCTGAAAAGTTTGCATACCCTGGCAGAAATTGTGGAATTTTGGCATTGATATTGAAAATATGACTGATCATGCCAAAAAATACTCTTTTATTGAAGGATGATGATCATATGAAGCCATTTATTATCAAATAGTTGTTTGGCTCCTTTTTAAATCATAATAACAGAAATCACCCAAATGGCCATGATCAAAAATTTACATACCCTGAAATGTTTGGCCTTGGTACAGACACACAAGGTGACACACGCGGGTTAAAATGCCAATTAGAGGTTAATGTCCCACATCTGTAGCTTTTTAAATTACAATTAGTGTCAGTGTATAAATAGTCAATGAGTTTCAAAGCACTTATGTGGAAGCACTGACTAGGCTAGATACTGAGCCATGGGGATCAGAAAAAAAAATGGCAAAAGTCCTGCGTAGCAAGGTAATGGAACTTTATAAAGATGGAAAAGGAAATATAAAGATGTCCAAAGCCTTGAATATGCCAATCAGTACTGTTAAATCACCTATTAAGAAGTGGAAAGTTTGGGGATCTCTTGATACCAAGCCAAGGTCAGGTAGATCAAGAAAGATTGCAGCCATAACTTACAGAAGAATTGTCCGAGATTCATAGAAAAACTCACAGACAACCTCAAAAGAAAAACAGGCTTCTCTGGAAAAAGATGGTGTGGTTGTTTTTAAGGAGTACAATACTAAAGCCCGGTTACAATATGCCTGACAACACCTTGACATGCCTAACCAGGCCTTTTTGTGTCATTGATGCAGTAAAGGCTTCTTTCTGGCACCTCGACCATGCAGCTCATTTTTGTTCAAGTGTCATCATATTGTGCGCCTTCAAAACAACCACACTGTCTTTTTCCAGAGCAGCCTGTATTTTTCTTGTGGTTACCTATGGGTTTCCCTTTGTATCCCAAACAATTCTTCTGACAGTTGTGACTGCTATCTTTCTTAGACTACCTGACCTTGGCTTGGTATCAAGAGATCCCCGAACTTTCCACTTCTTAATAGGTGATTTAACAGTACTGATTGGCATATTCAAAGGCTTTGGACATCTTTTTATGTCCTTTTCCATCTTTATAAAGTTCCATTACCTTGTTATGCAGGACTGTTGACAGTTCTTTTCTGATCCCCATGGCTCAGTATCTAGCCTAGTCAGTGCTTCCACGTAAGAGCTAACAAACTCATTGACTATTTATACACTGACACTAATTGTAATTTAAAAAGCCACAGATGTGGGACATTAACCTCTAATTGGCATTTTAACCTGCGTGTGTCACCTTGTGTGTCTGTACCAAGGCCAAAAATTCCAGTGGAGGGAAACTTTTGATCATGGCCATTTGGGAGATTTCTGTTATCATTATGATTTAAAAAGGAGCCAAACAACTATTTGATCATAAATGGCTTCATATGATCACCATCCTTCAATAAAAGAGCATTTTTTTGCATGATCAGTCATATTTTCAATATCAATGCCACAATTTCACAATTTCTGCCAGGGTATGCAAACTTTTGAGCACAACTTGTACATACGCAAAATACATAAATAAAATACATTCACATCAGTCCCTGCCGTCAAGGAACTTCTTACAATCTAAGGTCCATAACTCACATTCATACACATACTAGGGTCAGTTTTGGACAGGAGACAATTAACCTACTAGCATGTCTTTGGAGTGTGGGAGGAAACCAGAGAACCCAGAGGAAACCCACACTGGCACAGGGAGAATATACAAATTCCAGGCAGGTAGTACCATGGTTGGGATTCAAACCGACGACGCTATTGCTGCCAGACAGAAGTGCTAACCACTTAGCCATTGTGCTGTATTAGCTGGGCAACTGAAAGACCTCCTAATAAAAAGGTATAGTAAGGGACTGTTCATACCTACAGGTGTGACCAAGCATGGGTACGTTTCCAGGCGTTGTGTGTAGAGCGGCCCTTTAATTTGCCCTATTCGTGAGAAACACAGAAAAGAAGCCCCTGACTCTTTTCCAAAAATGCACCAAACTGTACTGCATGCAGGCGTGAGCATTTGCAAATGCATGATGGTGCCATTAACAAATACAGTCACCACCATGTCTCTGCTAAAGTGCAGGGCATTGTGTGTCTAGAAAGCACATGATATGACATGCGTTCCCGATTCCAAATTTCTGAACCTAGCCTTATACTGTTGTTTGGTATCAACTACATTTTTAGCTCATTGCGATGAACTAGTTATCCTAAAATAAACATGAATATAATCAAACTAGTAAAAAGAAACTACTGATCACTTTCTTATTAAAGAGGAACTAAATTCTGGAACCTTTGTCCCCTAGAAAATCAAACTGAGGACAAAGAACAAGTCGCCAGTATTGCCTGCAGTCACCCTGCAGCTGATCTTTCCTCATTACTGACTTGCCACGCCTTGTTCTGCACTGTGTCTCTGTATAGAGGCGACCATCTTGGTAGAGGTAGGGTATTGCTTCCTCATGTAAGAACCTCCCATAAGGAGAACAGTGAGCAGCACAGGAGTGACATCACCAAATCAGGTGAGAATAAGGCCTCGTTCACACCATCTGATGAAAAAAACGCACAGATTTCACTTGCAGAGACACGAGTTTACGTCACTTTTCATGTGCGTTTCAGTGAATTTATACAGGTTGCAGATTCCTGCGCAGAAAAAAATCTGCACGTGACACTAGTGATGTGGTGTGAACAGGGCACATAGAGAACAATTGTTTTCTGTAAACCTTTGCAGAATGCATGCAGAAAAACTGACATCTCTGCACCTTGGTGTGAAAAAGGCCTAACAGTCAGAGGCAGCAGTGCCTTAGATCTTACGCTGCAGAAGGCTGTAGGCACAGACTGAAACTAACATCAGCAGCTGGTACTTCCACATAAACATCATTGAGTCTAATAAACAATATTTTATGCCATCAGTTTATCCACCAGGTTTTGTTACCTTTGTATAAATGCATGGCTGAACTTCAGCATGGGAATATCAACCAATGAGGACTTCTAGGGAAAAAAAAGACAGGAAAACATGAATAAATTTGGATCGCTGGGTCTGCCATAGGAAGATTATGAGATAACAGAACGGCCTACATCAGCAGCTACCTATTCTCCTTTTATCTGTGGGGGCTTTTTGACAACCTCCTTGACCAGATGCAGTATTGTGTCAGTCTTCAGTGTCTTTAATGCACATACAAGGTCAACTAAGGTCAGCTGGGAGTCACTGGGTACTGGTATGATCTGCGGGGGAACAAAAGGGAACATTGAATGGCTCTAATGTATTTGGGATGATTAGTTTTGTAAGTGATGACCGGTTTCTGGTTGCTTGCCTACCCTGTGACATCTTTTGAGCCTAATTAATGACCCATCATGGTGAAGGGGAAGCCTTACTAATGAAGGCAGGAAGGGATGGATAAGAGCCAGGAACCAATAAGCTGGTTTAAATTTGCTTTGCAGAGCACTCCGTGTTTTGGGGGTTCACATAAAATGTGAGGCAGGAGGAGGGAAGCCAGGACTCGATTAAGCTTTGGTTGGTTGACTCAATGATGACTGACCATAGTCCTGACCTCAGCTGTTTGCTCTGCTTTGGTTCAATCCTACTTTCTACATGTCTTCTTTCCCATGACAATGCCAGTAGGTAGGCAGGGTGAGGGTATATAATTGGCACTTTTCTTGGCAAGCAAAAGATGAAGATGGACAATGGTGAAGAGCGGTGAAGCAATAGAAAATATTAAATAACTTTTATTATTCCTTTCAGGCAGCTCAGGACACCGCTGCAGCCAGGGATGATACATATGAGGGAATTCATACAATTCATATTATGACTTTGCTTCATAACCATATACATCCAGTTTTGGTAAGTAACATTAAATGCTAACTAAACACAAGAGCAAAAACACAATATATCTTAGCCTACAGTCCTCAGATGGTGAGGCTGCATTAGTTGGCTTTTTAAAGCGAAGAACATTTTCAGTAAATACTGCAAATACTTGTTGATCCTACCAGAAATGCAGTGTCCTTGTCACTTCCTGTGAGCTGCATCAAAGAATATCATCCTTCGTAGCGATCTTGTGTAAATTACTGATTGCCCTGTTCTCTATGTAATGAAGATGAAGAAATTTGGACATATTTTGTAGTCCATATTAGGAGAACAGCGCAGAGTGACAACCATGGTTCTCTCCATAGATACAGTGCAGGAGTGATGTAGCCACCCATGGACAGGAAGTGTATTAACTGCCTGATTACCAGGTGAAAATAAAGCAAAAGAAGCTTGAAAAATAAAAATGAAATATGACCTTTTAGACCCAACATGTATCATTAAAGAGAACCTGTCACCTAAAAATCATCACATAGGGGACTTTGTTTCCCCTACCCCAACACCGCACCCACCCCCCCAAAAAGAAAAATTTTGAGGCCTCTCTACCCCTACATACTGTATATGCACATCTGAATGTAATTGCACACGTTAGTGCGCCTACAAGTGAAAATGGTGATTGCGATACACGTTACATATCGCCACACACGCCGAAGTGCGAGGGATAATTCTAGCACCAGACCTCCTCTGAAATGCTAAGCTGATGACCTGTAGGGGGCTTTTGAAATGTCACCTATAGAAAATATAGGGTACTAATTTCACAGGTGCACACAAATTCAAGGTTTGGCATATTGGGGATCTATTTACTCAGCACAACCTCTTCCTTTGTAGTTTACCAAAATTTTGGTCATTTATTGCGTGTGTTTGTCCTAAATTTCACTTTAGTGTGTTTGCGGTAATATCGTATGACATAAAACACTGGAACTACCACTATTTTATTCTCTAGGGCAGGCATGTCCAAAGTCCGGCCCGCGGGCCATTTATGGCCCGGGGGTCGGTTTAATACGGCCCTCCAACAGCCCTCCCTGCTCTGTGTAATGTGGCCCTCCCTTCTATGGCAGACAGTCTTCTGCTTGAGAGCAGAGGGCAGTGCGCATGCCTGACTGCGGCGCGTTCTCCCTGGTCTGTGTAAATGCGGCTGTCATACGGCCCTCCCTTCTGTGGCAGACAGTCTTCTGCTTGAGAGCAGTGCGCATGCGTGACTGCGCCACGCTGGGAGCGACAGAGGGCGGTGACGTCAGGGCCGGGCTTCCAGCGTGAAGTGTTTCTCTTCCCCTCCCGGCTGCCGAGCAGAGACTTCAGCTCCAGCTACCTTTTTCACCCTTCACATTAGTGCAGGTAAGTTTTTTTAAAATTTATTTTCAATACATTGTGAAAACTCAGCTGTCAGTTGATCTTAATGTTATGAAATTAAAAGTATGTCGTTTGCAATTAACTTGGCATAAAATAATTTATTTGCATTTAATTGTAATGGTTCAAAGAATGTTCGGAAAAATGTTCGGCCCTCCACCCTTAAATGTGTGCAAAAAATGCAAAACCGGCTCTGTCAGCGAAAGGGTTAATAGAGCTGAGCTTGGGTGTCCTCCACAGTCCTCTCCATCTGAACCTTGGATCTGCACTGTTTACTAATCCAAAGGCTGTGGGCCGGGTCATTCAATGCCATTGTCTATAGGTAGGCGTGTCCATAAAAGAGCGCTGTTGTCACTTTTTTTTCCCTCCGCAGATTGCGTTTTTTGTGCAATAGACTTCAATGGCACTTCCCCAATAACGCAAGGGTTGTGTTTTTGATGCTTTTTTTTGCCGATAGCAAAGTATTGACTTTGATGTGACTTTTTTTTGCTAATAGGAAAGCATGACATTTCTGTTCATGCAGTGCGGTTTTGATGCGACTTTGGATGGGTGTGAGTTTGATGCAACTTTTTTTTTTGTTTTTTTGCTAATAGGAAAGTATGACAGCTTTGCTCATGTAGTGCGACTTTGATGCGCCATTACACACTCTAGCACTCAAGTCACATCAAAGTTGTGCAGGAACCTTTTGTGTCCAAAGTCGCAGGTTAGGGTTAAAGGTTAGGGTCAGCGTTAAATGTTAGGGTTAGAACGCTAACCGCAGCCTTTAACCCTAACCTGCGACTTTGGACACAAAGATTCTTGCGCTACTTTGATGCTACTTGAGTGCCAGAGAGTGTAAAGTCGCATCAAAGTTGCACTACATGAACAGAACTGTCATACTTTCCTATTAGCAAAATAAAAAAAAAAAAAGTTGCATCCAAGTGGCACCCATCCAAAGTCATATCAAATACAGTACTTTCCTACTGGCAAAAAACCGCAAAGTACAACAAAAACACGTGTTCAAAAATTCAAAACACGCTGTGAAATCGCACAATCCTGTCTGCCTCGATGTGAACCTAGCCTCACTCGGATCTCCATCACCAGCCCATACTTACCTGAGCCCCATCACAATCCAGCACTGTGCTTAAAAGCAGCGGCTCTCCCAGCTCCGTTCCTCCTCACTCCACACCAGCTGGGGATCCAAGAAGAGGAGGATCGAGGCTGACCTGTGCAAAACCATTAAGTACAGGTAAGTATGAAATTCTTGTGATTTTTATTTTTAAAAAAATGAAGCCTTGCAGGCCATACACTGATAGAATCTGAAAAATACAGAAGGAATAGAGGCGCCTCCCCCTATTCACTCGGAGAATGACACATCAATTCTCGTGCATCTAGGGGTGTGGTGGAGCCGCCCCTTCCAGTGTACAATCAACACACAAAAGTAAGGCACTTCACCCAAAGAACTGACTCAAACACAGAAAATCTATATAAATGAATAAATACATTGATCCAAGGGATCACCACGCTGTGTTTATGGAGTCTTTTTTTGAGTTGTGATAACTTGGATCAATTTATTCTTTTATATATATTTTCTAAGTTATCACAACTCAAAAAGTTTCCATAAACACAGAGTGCTGATCACTTGGATCAATGTATTAATTAATTTATATTGATTTTCTGTGTTTGAGTCATTTAGTCAGTTCCTTGGGTGAAGCGCCTTACTTTAGTGCTCAAAATATTTCATTTCTTTATGAACGTTCGTTTCATTTTCTAATCATTAGTGGGATCAAATCGATGTTTATTTTTGACAGCAGAGGCTAGAAAAGTTCCAAAGTAGCAGGATGGTAAATTCTTTAGCAATGAATTTCCAACAGAGGACATTTTGAAGTACTTTCAAATGACATTCATCAAGTCATGCAATGTAATCATTTTTGTATGAATGTTCGTTTGAAATCTACTAGGGTAAGAGCAGCTGTAGCCTCCCTAGCGGTCTGATTATGTACATATTTCTGTGCTCAAAGCGGTATTTTTTTTGCATGGAAATATGTGTTTTTTTTTTGTAGGCCTGTAACTTTTAGGAATAATTCACTGAAATCTGTCCGAACAAGAGTCTAGTAGACATCCCGGGTATGTTAAAATTTTAAACACGAAATCATAAATTATAATTTAATAAATAATCATAAAAAATAATAATTTAATAATAATAATACATTTAAATAAATAATATAATCAAACCAAAAACACTGATATTTGAAATATAGCACCAAGTTCCCACATCACTGAGCAAAGTCGCAAAATCGTTTTCAGTGTCTGATGACGAATTTCCCCACGAATCATTATCACTCAATTCTGCAAGTGGTTCTAATTTACTATCGCTGTTCTCTAGCCGGTCTAAAACCGCTTTTGACCTAAAGGGACGCTTTTTGGACGCCATGGACTTTTCTCAGTTTCCAGGCACAAAGAACAGTAACAATGCAGGCAAAGCACAGGACAAAGCACTCGGGACAAAATGTATGTGAAATGGTTTGATACAGTAATGTTTTACTATGTGATTTTAGTGAATTTAGTGAATGTCACTTTTACAACTTTCAAATTTCCCGCCAGTTCCGTCCCCCGACATCCTGACGTCGCAGGGGACGGAACCCAGAAGACAAATGCCGGCATCGGGGGCGCGCAGGACAAGCTAAGTGAAGAACAGATCCAGGAGCAGCGCTGCAGGGTATTCTCCTCAGTCTCTTCCCCATAGTAATCAGACTGCAACATTGTAACAAGCCACAAAGTGAGATTCTGCAGCAGGGGCAGATCTGGGTAAGGCATTTGTGAACACAGCTAAGATCTGCACAGGCACCAGCATTTACATGTTCTCTCTGAGTTTCTTGGTCCAAGAAGTCAATGGTGACCCTAGCTGATGCCTGAACAAATATGGTGCTAACCCTGTGGAGGGATAGGCAGAAGAAGACGTTGTCAGGAGGAGTACTGTGATCTCTGTGATTGATAATAAATACCTGGAAGTGTTACACGGATACATTACAGAGCATACATGAACTCAATATCCAATGATTCCTCCTCTTCAAGGGAGCAGTGTCTTGTCTTTCAAGGCCCTTAGTTAAATGTTTGACTACAAGTAGAATTCAGAAAAAAACAGAACACGGGAAGCAGGAATCCAAACTTTATTCAATTTAACAAGCAGATCCAGCACGTGATCATCTCCCTGCACTGAATTATTGGGTGGGCGGGGTTTAAATATGTATTTACGTTTAAATTTAAAAAAATAAACAAACTGTTGGCTGTGTGAAAAGCGTTCGCCCACCCTTGACACATTGTGGCCGTATTTTGCGTAATACGTTGATTTCCTACGAACACCATCTAGTGGACAAAATGCAGTATTTTTTTTCAGATTAAAATGTTTCAGGAACATACCACATTTTGTCCACTAGATGGCATTGACAATCATAGGAAATGAATGTATTAAGGAAAATTGGGCCAGAATGTGTCAAGGATGGGCGAATGCTTTTCACATTCAGCCAACAAATGTAATGTGGCGTGTGGTTTCCCTGCCATACGCGCACAAGCACATTCACATAATTATAAATTCCAGGATATACTCTGATCCAGTGACCTCAGTCATTACAGATTATCTGTACATGATATGATGATAGTCCTGATTACATGCACACATGCATACATAGTCTTTACATACAGCCGTGTATATCCTCCCAAGACACAGAATATATACAGCAATCCATGGATGAAGTGTATCAGATCTGTAAAGATCCAGTAATAGTGATTGTATATGGCCGATCCCCACTCCTCCAGAATAAGTAGCTGCAGCCTCTTTACACCTCCGCTATTGGTCTATGGATTTGGTAGAACATATCACACCAGTGAGAGATGTATATTGGTTTTGGGGGGCAAACAAGGCTTTGTTTAGGTGGTCTGGTCCACGCTTTATTGTTGATGCATTTTAAAAGGTTCAAATAGGTATAAAAAAAAAATCTTCCAGTATAACCAGAGATGAAAATACAAAATACACATTAAAGGAATGATTAAACGTTAAAGCTGAACCCCAGCGATAAAAGGTCTTTTCCTGAGCATTGCCCCCCTCCCTGCTGTAAGGCCTCATGCACCAGCACAGAACATAACTAAAGGCCATACTTACCTCTGCTTCAATCGTTCCATGCCAGCATCTTCCAGGTTCTCGCCGATGTAGGATGATGTTACTCCTGTGCATACGCCTCCTGGCACACAGGCACTGGGGTCTTTGGTAAGGAATCCCACCCAAAACACCTACCTGCATGCTGTTTGAAGGCTCTCCCTGTGCTTTCATGGTTTTCCCTCGGTGTTCCAGTTTCCTCCATGCTGGTAGGTTAATTGGCCCCCTGTTTCAAACTAAAGTGTTCTCCTGTGACCCCTCCTTGAAATAACGGCCACCATGTGTAAATGTCACAGAAATCCAGTGCAAAATATCCTCCACCATATATCTGCTCACCTCCAGTAGTGTGACCTCACATTATACAATGATTTGGTCTAACTGCACTTTTGGTCCCAAATGTATGGACTCTATCGATCAAATTGCTGAAAATCAGCTCCTAAAGATACTCCCTCCAGATGACCGTCTCAGGCTTAGCCGTAATCCTCATATACAGAAGCTCAAAATAATGCTTTATCCTTTAAAACTTTTATTTACACATTAAAACATAAGAAATGCACTCACATTCCGGAGGTCCATATCTGCACCATGTATGGTGAACATCCAGCAATGTACTAATCGCGCACAAGATGGCAGTATCATCCCCGGCAGTATGGAAACAGTCCCGCTCCAAACAGTATATTGCAAGACAATGCACGGGCCCTATGTATAACTGCAACTGCCTACAACTATGAAAATCCTGGAGAGGCGTATGGATTACTACTACTGCTATTCCGATGAATGACGTTTTTACCATTAGTGATGTTTTCGAGCCGGGACTGTTGACACCTCCCATGTCTGGTACAATCACTGCACACATACACACCTTACATGTGCGTTTACATTTGCAGGGTGATGGGAGAGCTTTTAAAAATTGTTATATTTTTGTAAATTTTAGTTTAGTTTAAATTTTATAACAATTTTTTATGTTAACTTTATTGTTATGACAAGTAGGCTGATACGCCTCCTATGTAATGGCATTGGCAGGTGACACGTCCCCTAAGTCATGGGATTGGCAGGTGACACACCTACTATGTGATGGCATTGGCAGGTGACACACCTCCTATGTGATGGCATTGGCAGGTGACATGTCCCCTATGTCATGGAATTGGCAGGTGACACACCTATGTGATGGCATTGGCAGGTGACATGCCCCCTACGTGATGGCATTGGCAGGTGACACACCTTCTATGTGATGCCTTGGCAGGTGACACACCTCCTATGTGATGGCATTGGCAGGTGACACGTCCCCTAAGTCATGGGATTGGCAGGTGACACACCTCGTATGTAATGGCATTGGCAGGTGACACGTCCCCTAAGTCATGGGATTGGCAGGTGACACACCTCCTATGTCATGGCATTGGCAGGTGACACGCCCCCTATGTGATGACATTGGCAGGTGACACACCTTCTATGTGATGGCACTGGCAGATGACACGCCCCCTATGTGATGGCATTGACAGATGACAGGTCCTCTTTTGGCATTCTGGGTTTATAGCCCTTTGGGTCATTCTTCCATCCATGATCTTCTTTTCACCCCTTGAATAGCAGACAGGTATAACCATACCTTGGTATAAAGGGGGTGATGGAAGCAGGCATGGTGCCCCCTCCTGTACGGAGCTCCTGTGTTCTCACACTGTGCTCTTCATTTTTACTATAACACCAAATTACTTCCAAACACGACGCAGAGGAATCAGTTCTGTTGTGACAGCCAAAAACCTCTATAGAAACAAAAACATGGAATGCAGGAAGTGGTGTCACTGATCCCTCACAGCCACCATCACCTGCTAAGCTCCTCCTACTATACATCTGTCTTTCCAATGTCTCTGCCGTGTATCTAGAAATCTGACATTTTCATGGTGTCATACAATCTGTCCAATCACAGGGATACATGGATTACTATCTAAAAATAATTGTTATTTTCCCATTGCTTAGGACAGGGGTCTCCAAACTGGCATCCCCAGGCCACATCCAACCCACTACAGGATTTTATGGGTCCCACAGCTGACGGGGACCCTGATTATAAGGAGGACTCTGAAGGGGACCCTGATTTAAGGGGGATAATGAAGAGGACCCTGAAATAAGGAGGACTCTGATGGGGACCCTGATATAAGAAGGACTCTGATGGTTACCTTGATAAAAGGAGGACTATGAAGGAGACCCTGATATAAGGATGAGTCTGATGGGGACCTTGATATAAGGAGGACTCTGAAGGGGACCTAAAATTAAGGGGGACTCTGAAGGGGACCTTGACTTAAGGGGGACTCTGATGGGGACCGATATAAGGGGGACTCTGATGGGGACCCTGATATAAGGGGGACTCTGATGGGGACCCTGATATAAGGGAGACTCTGAAGGGGACCTTGGCTTGAGGGGGACTCTGATGGGGACCCTAACTTGAGGGGGACTCTGATGGGGACCCTGACATATGGAAGACTGATGGGGACCCGGACATAAGGGAGACTGATGTAAATTCTCTCTCATTTCTTTTGACTCATACCAGCTGCTTCCAGAAAAGATCAGAGTAAAACACATTCATTCCATTATTCATTCATTTATAAAACTGATTTTTTTTTTCAGCCCACAAATATTTGTAGATGACACGATGGGACCCACATAATGAACAGTTTGGGGGCCCCGGGGATTCGCCCACATAGAACAGTTTTTTCTGATACAGAACAATTTCTTCTTATATTTTAGGCTTTAATATGTCTTTATTCATATACAATAAGAAAACCAGACATTGGAGGTTGGAGGTCAGGCATTGGACATCAAACTTTGGAGGTCACACTGTGAAGGTCAGACATTGGAGGTCAAAGGTCAGACATTGGACATCGGACTTTGGAGGTCACACTGTGAAGGTCAGACATTGGAGGTCAAAGGTCAGACATTGGACATAGGACTTTGGAGGTCACACTGTGAAGGTCAGACATTGGAGGTCAGAGGTCAGGCACTGAGGGCACACTGAAGATAACACATTGGAGGACAAAGGTCAGACATTGGAGGTGAGCCATTCACAGACTGTTCATCATTTGTACATAGCTGGGACAGGTCATCCTAGTACTGCGGCGTTCCTATTGGTCACTCAGCATCTGGTGGCGGTATATAGCAGCTGGACTGTGGATACAGCATGGAGCCCATTTACCTGCACACGTCATGGGACATTACTGCCTCATATATAGGACTATCAGCTCAGTTTCTGAGGCAGCTCCTCAGCTGTGGACTCTGACATCTATATACTGATATGTGGATACAGAGGGACACAGGACGACTCCTATACTGGCACTGCCTCTCCCGGCATTTTATTGTGGATAATTGTATATGATGTATAGAGTACACCTGGCTGCACCCCACTGTGGACTGTCAGATTTAGTACTATCTTCTATTTTCACCTGGTGATCCAGCCTGTAAATCTGTTGTTCTTCAAAAGCATAAGCTCTCCTACAGAATGTATCGGTTTACATTGATGAGACAAACCATTTCCCACTGACTTACAATGATCAGCTAAACTAACTGATTATAAAGTGTGAGCTGGAGTTTGGCTTCAATTTGTTGGTGTATCTAAATCTGCTAGTCCATCTAACACTCCCCTCCCACCAGACAGACAATACTGCTGTCCAAAAGTGCCCCCTGTGCTCCTTCCTTCAGAGTGGGGATGCTCTAATACAGGAGGGGTGTTACTAGCCAAATCATCAAGTGAAAACAGAGGAGAAAAGACTCAGAAAGAAATTGAATGAAGCCGCCACATCTAATGATTGGTAAGATAAAATAGATGACATTTCTGGCTTATTATGGCTTTCATTCTGCATTCCAGACATATAAATACTATAAATATAATCCGGATATACATATATATATGACACTGAAATCCTGCCCTTATCTGGGAATGGGTGTTAGTAAATGTCACTCAGTACAGTGTGGGGGGAGGGGGTCACTCAGTGCAGAGGGGGGGCTGTAAGTACAGTGTTTGTAAATCTCCCCCATTGTATGTAATTGCTGGGATGGGAGAATGGGGGGGCACCGGCCACTCATTTATTGGGATACATATCTGTCCGCACAGCTGCTGCAATTCACACACAAGGCCCAATGACTGAGACACCGGGGTACAGGGGTGTCAGTCACAGCTGTCATATCCTATGTGATACACTATGGGGGGATTTACTAAAACTGGGGGGTGCAAAATCTATATCTAATCTATCAATAAGGTTTGATTGCCAAGCAATAATGTGATAATGTGACTGCAATTATAACCCACAACATTGGTGTCAGTGGGTGCAATAATAGCCCCAGGTTTGCTGGTCAGTCACTGCAATAACATACAGCAACTATGGTGTCATTGGAAGCAATAATAGCGCTCAGCACTGGTATAAGTAGCCGTAATTATAATCTCCATCAAAATGTCAGTTGCTGCAGTATTAGCCTCAAAAATGGAATCAGTGGCTGCAATAATGAACTCCACCACTGGTGTCATTGGCCACAACAACAGCATCCAATATTGGTGTCAGTGACATCAATAATAAACCACAGTGTTGGTATCAGTGGTTAAATTATAACCATAAACATTGGTGTCAGTTGCTGCAATAATAGCCCCAGTATAGGCGATTGGTCGATGCAATAATAAGCCGCATCATTGATATCAACATTAACTTCCAGCATTGTAGCAATCATATCCCTCAGTATGAAGATCATTGGCAGCATTGATAACCCCCAACATCGGTGTCATTGGCAGCTAGAATAATTTCTAACATTGGTGTCATTGGCAGCAAGAATAAACCCCAACATGAGTGTCGGTGACTACAAGAATATCCCCTAACATTGGTGTCGGTGACTACAAGAATAGACCCCAACATTGATGTCAGTTGCAGAAAGAATAGCCCCCAACATTGGTGTCAATGAAAGCAAGAATACCCCCAACAATGGGGTCAGTAACTGCAAGAATAACCCTCTGCAATGGTTTAAATGACAGTAATTCCTGCAGCATTGGTGTCACTGGCAGCAATAAGAAAGCCCCGCATTAGTGTCAGTGACGATAGAAACCGCCAGTATTGGGGTCAGTGACCTCAACAATAAACAGCAGCACTGGAGTCATTGATAGCAATATTAAACCCCCAGTACCGGTGTCAGTGACTGCAATGACAGCCCCAGTATGGCTGATCAGTCACCACAACAATAAGCCCAAGCATTGGAGTCAATGACAGCAATAATAAAGTCCAACATTAGTGTCAGTGACCACAATGATAATCCTTAATATTGGTGTCATTGCCAGCAATTGTAACCCTCAACATTGGTGTCAGTGGGTGATCAGTTACCACAATAACAGGCCCCAACATTGGTGTCACTGGCAACAAAATCTTCCCCTGCATTGGAGGTCAGTTGCCTCATTAATAACGCCTATTCTGTACCCAGGAGTGCCCATTTTCCAAAAAGGATTAATTGATGGGGTGTCCATATTGCCCCGCATTTTAATTTGATGTTTTATAACAGAAAGTAAAGGATGAGGGTTGTTTTTTGTTTAGACTTTTTCCCTTTATATAGTAAAAATTATCCCCCAGTGCCTCTGACATCCCACCATAAGAGAGCTCCTTCTGTCTGTATACAATCATATCCCATTCATTGTATGGTGGAGTGATTGTCAGTCCAACTATTAGAGCCATGTATAGTGAGGAATGGTCTGCTAATGGAGGAGTATTACAGGCTGGTACAGGACATATACTATATGACCAGAAATAGGTGACCCCGCCCCTCCCCCTTCCAATGACTGATATGTCTTTGTAAATTCAGTCTCACACCCCCACAATAAACTGACTTTTTAAGCAGGAGCCAAGAAATTCAATTTTTTTATTATAAAAAAAGTAATTTATTTTTCAGTAGCAGCCAAGAAATTAAATGTAAAAAAAAAGTCAGTTATTTTTCAGTAGCAGCCAAGAAATTAAATGTAAAAAAAAGTCAGTTATTTTTCAGTAGATGCCAAGAAATTCAAATAAAAAAAAAAAGTCAGTTATTTTTCAGTAGCAGCCAAGAAATTCAAATTTTCAAACAGACACATCACCTATTATTTCAGCAGCAGCCAGGAAACAAAATGGCTGCCAGCAGATTTGAAATCCGGCAGCTACAGGGTTAACAGTTTCCGGTTGTCACGGCAACCAGTCATGTGACCAATCAGTGAGGGAACCTCAGGATAGGCAGCGCTCAGCAGATGCAGCTCAGATCGTGACTGACCTCTGAAGGAGTAGGAAGCGATTGCACTTTATCTTCAGCATTGCTCATCATTCAATGATGCCTCGCAATAAACACTCCAGAGATCATTTTCAGAACAGAATCCAGAAGGAACCAGCACAGGACACAGCCGCACAGCCCCAGGTTAAGGACCCAGAAATGGGTGGGCATAGGACAACGAAGAACCAATTCAAGAAAAATAAGAATGTTGGTTCTCTGAACACCAACCAAGAGAAACCAACACAGGACCGCCAACCAGCCGCACAGCCCCAAATTATTGCCCCACAAAAGAGTGTGTGTGGGCAATTAGGTGCGGGGCTTAGGGCAGCTCCACACGGACTGCTGCTCACTCAACAAAACACCAGGAAAGACAGTAATAGTAAGTAATTGTAATAGAGAAATATAATGAAAGCACTGTAGGACAAAATATGTCACCCACATATATATACTATATACACTGGGGTCACTGCTATATACACCTAGAGGGGTCACTGCATAGAGTAGGGAAGTGTTACAACCCCTGTAAGGTCCCCATTAGGGAGACTCACCCTCTCCATGTGTCCTGATCACCAATGTCACCAGGATGGAAAGTGATGAAAGATCCACCAGGGCAGAAATAGAGGGGAAATCTGAAGACAACTGAAATCTGAACACCTGAAACTCCCCAACCTTCCTCTTTTCTCTCCTTTTTTCCCCTTTCCTAGACACTCGGGGTTTCTATTTTGCCTCCATCATCCAGAAAATGCTATCCGGTATGCTTCGACCGCTAGATACTGCTGCTTGGGGGGCGGGACAAGGTGACTTTCACCTTCTGAGGTCTGTGTTTCACTCCCCACCTCCTAGTGGCTCTGTACCTGCCAGTTTGTGCCATCTTCTTGGTATGTAAGCATCGGCTATGTTCCCCTATATAGGTCTCCCTCCACAATGCAGGACATGTTTGCGGTGGAGGCTACGGCCCTCAGCCTATAAACACTGCACGTTATTGTGCTGGAATCTAGTCTACGCCTTTATTGACGTCCTTTATCTTTCTTCATGATTCACATTTTACTGTTCAGGAATATCATTAAGCATCGTCTGTCATGTCATACTACTACATTTTGCTGCATACCTTAAAGACAGAATTAGAAAAAAAGTAAATGCTGGCACTCATCCTTGGGCTTGTAAATCTTCCTTATTAGACACCCAGGTAAAAGTCACAGGTGCCACAATGCTGACATGTTTCAGCCACAAATGGCCTTACTCATAGCAAGCTGGACAATGGGTTGGCTTCATTATTTATAACCTCCCACCTAAAGGCGGAATCTATTCCAGCTGGAGGATAATTGAACCAAACCACAAAATGCAAACATTACAAAACCTATATTAGCACACAATCCAATCAGTAGCCACATAGCATAATTATAGAAAAAAAAAAGGTTTAGTCTAGCCTAAGGCAAGGCTCACACCTGTGCATTTTGCAGTGTGCTTTCAGAGTAGCAGAAACGCACTACACTCCATTTAACATGATTCCCTATGGGTCACGTTCACATCTGTGTTCTAACAGGTGTGTTTATATTCATTGTTGATTCATAGGATGTGGTGCTTGCTCGTGTACCCACCTTCCCTTTCATATGAGAATGGGAGAAAGAGTGAGGTGACAGGTATGAGGAGTGAGGTGACAGGTATGAGGAGTGAGGTGACAGGTATGAGGAGTGAGATGACAGGTATGAGGAGCGAGATGACAGGTATGAGGTATGAAGGAGACACACAGACCTGACAGGCAGCCCACCTGTACACTAAAGGATTGCACATGGCAGGCTGCTGCCCCCATCTCTGCCATTCTCACCATTGTCAGGGAGCAGTCATGTGGACAGATGCTCTGGGCTCTGTATGGAGGCTGCAGCAGCAGAAGAATATTCCCTTTATTTTATCATAGAGTGTCTAGAACAGAGGTACTCAAACTTTTGAAAAGCGAGGGCGTATTACGTGATTTGGTAACCGGTCGTGGGCCACGATGAAATGAAATGGTTCATAATTTTGAATAATTTATTTTGCATAGCATAATGAACAATTTTCCTCCTACGGCCACTGAATGCAGCTAGGAGGGAAAGGAGGAGAAGCCGGCTTTCAGCGGTTGCAGGAGAAAATATAGAGAGGATCAGTTGCTGTATATGCCGCCCCCGCAGCCTCTCCTGTCCAAGTGTAAAACAGAACGTGATGGGAGACTGCACGGGCCCCCTGAAGCATGGGGCGAGGTCGCCATTGTCACCCCTAATGCTATACCAATGGTTGGGTGGGTGGGGGTGGTAAAAACATGTCAACTATGGGGTTTTACTGCCCCCAACCAACAAATGTAAACTTATCTTACTGTCTAGAGCCCCTTATAAGGCTGCTTTCACACTGATGCGGTGCTGCTTTCCTGTTCCTATTATGTCTGGCAGCTGCGGGCATTCAGGAGTTTTGCTGCACTTTCAGAAAGCACACCAAACCCGCAGGATGTAATGGAAGTCTATGGCCCAATGCAGCTATCCCATAGGGAAGTCCCAGGTGCACTGTACTGCACCCATGGATCAGTGTGAAAGCAGCCTAAAAGTTGTTAATTCTCATATTGGTACTAATATGCCCATTGCAAAATCAAACAGTGTATGTGATTTTTAATACACTGACCTTTTCTTCCTCTTCCAGCTTTTGCTGGCATCGTTCCCCAGGCTGTTAGAAAGGTCCCAGGCAAAGGTTCCAGAGCCGCCTCAAAGCATTCTGATGCTCTGGGATGGCAGGTCAGAAGACCCAGATCGTGATCAACGGGTTGTCGACCCCAGGCATGCGCTTCCCTGGTTTGAGGTCGAGGGCCACATCGAAGGGCTCTGAGGGCCACAGGTTAAGAAACCACGGTCTATAAACACAGCTGTCCACAGGATTCATCCCCCTGCTCTGTAGCCTCCTCTCTATTTGTTCAATTATATCATTTTAGTGAGGGCACTACATATTTCTGTCTATAAAGCATTACTAAAGCCCTAGTACAACTGCTGAGATAAAACCAATATAAAATATTGGAATTATTAATTAGGACAGGTAGAATGGTGGAATTACATTGAGAAAGAGAAAGCGTAAATCACAAGCATACCAAGCAGGACGCACAGCCTGCGTATGTAATGTAGCAAATCAATGGTCTTTATCACCAGGATCTCAGCACAGGATTTCTAGCATTTGGTGTATACATGGTTATTTGGGGTGAATTCTTAATTCTCAATGAATAACTTTAACTTACATTAGTCCTGGCACAGAAAGCCGTGCACTGAGAATGGACTCCCAGGGCCCAGAACCCCCACATTGTCCATGTATAGAATTCCCATACAGAGAACCAGGTGACACAAGATCATTTCCAGAACACTGATGACATTCACTTACCGATGTGAAATCAAATGCATTCAAATGTCCAGTTTCCATGTAACTTCAATAAATGATGTGTAAATAGCGGGAATTAAAAATAATTGTTTTTTTTTATTTCTCTAGAAAAAAAAAATGACAGCAAGAGAAAACAATATTCAGAAACTCCAAAGTCCAGCAATTGGACGAGCACACTCAGCAGTGCCATGGAGGATGACTCACACCGACTATCACTGAAAAGTTTCACTTTCCATAAAGTACTTGGAAAGGGGGCCTTTGGGAAGGTGGTGTTGGCCTCCCATGTCACCTCTCAACAGAAGATGGCCGTGAAGATCATGAAAAAAAAAATGCTACTTGAACATGACCCCATTAATTGTACTACAGAGCGTGATATACTGGTAAAGCACAGGAACACTCGGTATATTACTCATCTATTTGGATCGTTCCAGACAGAGGTAAGTCTTTTCATCTTTCAGCTTTTTCATCTTATTCTTGTACTGTGCTCCCCTACTGACCCAGACCCCCTAAAATTTATGTTCTGGAAATTACTTCTTTGGGAGTAAAATCTTATACAAGGATAAGCCTCCCCCCTTCCCCCGATGATGGTCCTGCGGACTATATTATTATTTCAGGTACTTATATAGCGCCGTCAATTTACGCAGCGCTTTACATATATATAGTACATTCACTTTAGTCCCTAACCCTCAAGGGGTGTACAATCTAAGGTGGCCTATCAATTAGTCCTTCAGCCAATGAGTGCTGAAATGTGAGTGGCGGAGGGGAACTCCACTTGTGTCCCACACCAGGTTTTTCTGAGGGCTCTGGCTGTAGTCGGGGAAGCAGTAGAGGTAAAAGCAGAACTCTAGAGCGCCTACTACAAGGCTGGAGGTTGGTGAAGTAAACTGTACAGAGTAGAGGTTTTCTTTAAAGAAGCCATTTACTAAGAGGCTGCCATTGCTGATCTACTTTTGAAATTGCTAGTTGCCTGGCTGCCTGGGGCCTCGAAAATTAAAGTCACTGAGCCAGAACCAGTCTGCAGCTAAAAGGACTGGAGAAGGCAGGCTTCTGGATCTACATGGGACTTCCAGAATGGTGACCAAAGTACTGAAGTGACTGGATCACCCTAACAGACAGACAAAACTAGTTTTGTGATCAGGATAGTCCAGCCATGGCAGCCTTCG
Organism: Staurois parvus; assembly: GCF_062004578.1. Taxonomy (NCBI): domain Eukaryota; kingdom Metazoa; phylum Chordata; class Amphibia; order Anura; family Ranidae; genus Staurois; species Staurois parvus. The sequence goes on from NW_028318958.1 coordinate 8,105,038, forward strand.
TATTTTCTCTGTTTGCTTTTCCCAATCTCCTGAAGGAAGATTCCACATTGCACTGTCTGCCGGTGTGTGTGCGCCTTCGTATATTCTTCCACAAAGTGAAATTTTACTTGTCTCTAATGTAACCTTTATCTCTTATTTTCATACAGACTCATGTGTTCCTCGCCATGGAATTCCTGAGTGGAGGGGATCTTCGGGACCTGATAAAGACTTCAGCTCCACTCGCCTACCAACCCATAAGGTAAGTTCAATGACAGGGCTGTGATGGAATCAGAGGTGGCTGACCAGAGAGCACAGGCAGTGACACAGCCAGGCCCCTCCAACTGAGCCTCGTCCATCCATACCCCTATGTACTATAGGGGGAAATCATCTTTACCTTTTTATTGGTCTTTAATGATTTTGAATGCTAATTCATACTTTTCTTTCTCCTTCAGATTTCTAACTGCTGAGATTCTTTGTGGCATGCAATTCCTGCATGCTGGTGAAGTCATGCACAGGTATGTATCGGATTAGCTGACTAACAATCACTCCTTGGCTTCTGGTATCTTTTATTGAATAAGGAAGTCATTCCACCAGAGTTCCCAGTTGTGTTGCCTCCTGTAAAGTCTCATTCCATCTGCTGTAGTAGTCTCCCTGCTCATGCCATATTCTGCTTAATGTAGATTTTATACAAAATCCAGAAAGAGGAGTGAGAACTCCTCATAATAAATATAGCAGGTGGGCGGAGCTGGGAACCTAGGAACAGAGAACTTCCTGTAGACGGATATAAAAGAAGCCAATGTCCACCCATCAATGTTCACTCTTTCTTGTATAGATGTATATTTGTATCTTTTCTCTCTTTAATAAAATGTGGGATATAAAGAGATAATTGTTCACTTCTTTTCTTCACAGAGATCTCAAACCTGATAACATTCTCCTGGACCATGCCGGACACATAAGAATTGCTGATTTTGGCTTGGCTAAGATGAACGTCAACAAGTCCACTATAATCAGTGGATGGGCAGGTACAGCAGCATACATGGCTCCAGAGGTAAGATTCATATTCTCCTGATATTAGACTTTACTGTAATGTTTTTTATGGGATATAGAGAAGACATACAGGGGGCTCCCCTTTCATTTGATGGAGAATTCCTCCACTGGACTCCCGGTTGCTTTCAGTGGCTGTCCAGACCAGAACTATATCTAATAAAAGGTGGGAAGTTCTGAGAGTTGCAACAGTGTTGGAGCGTCTTTGTAGAGGACATTGATGGCGGGTGTAGATGGATGGATCTGTCCGCCCGATTCACACATACAAATGGAATAAAAGCTTCAGGAATGGCTCACCTGCTGTACTCCTTAACTGTAAGGCCTCTTGCACATGGGGGTGGAAAAAAAGAAATCTGAATATAGATGCATTGTTGCCTATGGAATCATGCACACAGCTGTGACTTTACATGCATATACATGCTTATATTGCAACACTGGCATTGAAGGAGAATTTACACATGTATACGCACGTTAGGAACATTTTACTCAGGATCCTTCTGTCAACAAGATCCTGAGAATAGAGATCAATAAATGATTACATCCATGTGCAACTGGCCTAACATGGTGAGCGCCTGTGAACACTGAGCTACTGGGGTCCGTACACCTTTATCTGTCTCCTTTAATATGCACAATTAAAGTGTACCTCTAGGCAAAACCTTCTTTTCATTTTTGGAAAGAGTGGAGAAAGGTCAGACCCTCTCTCAGGTTTTTATTGGTGGCCTCATTGGGGAGAAAAAGGTTTTGACTATACGTAAGCTATAAAGCGGTATTAAACCCCAAACAAAAAATTTCATATATTGCAGTTTACCAATCATTAGATGTGGTGGCTGCATTAGTTTCTGTTTTCACCTGGTAATCAGGCCAGTAACACACCTCCTGTATTAGAGCGCCTCTACTCTGGATGAACGAGCACAGGGGTCACCATTGTACAGCAGCATTGTCAGTCTGGGGAGACGGGAGTGTTAGATGGACTAGCAAATTTAGATAAACTGAAACCAAACTCCAGCTCACACTACAGTTACAGCAGTTTTGTACCTTTTGGGACAAAGCTTATACATAAAAAAATAAAAGCTGAACATTGTAAGCAGGGCCGTGGATAAGGGGTACCACCAGTCCTCCTCTACAGGGCCCAGGCCAGCAGGGGGGACTAGGCAGCTGGGTGAATCGGATGTGGGCAGGGAGGGTGATCGACATGGCAGGGGGCTATTACTGGAACCGATCCCCTGAATGGCTCTTTCTGCATTAGCTGAAAGCTGGCTTCTACTCCTCTCCCTCCCACTGGCTTTCAGCTGCTGCAGAGCAAGACATAGAGGAGATCAGTCCCAGTAATCCCCCCCTTACTGGTGCACGCGTCACCCTACTTGTGCAACATTCTTTTTCCCCTGCTGTCCAGGCCAACCTTTGTGCCCCCACCCCCGCAGTGCTGCCGGCTTCCCTCCTCTGATACCCACTGGCAGCTGCAAGCACTTAATAGGATTCTTCAGGATTGAGAGTGGAGGAAGGGTCTGGTAAATATGTCACATTTACCAGCCCCTTCCTTTCCTAAATGAACACAATGAGTGACTGGTGCTGATCACTCACTGTGTTCATGCATAACTGAAGCATAGTAAACTGTTTTGTTTTTTTTCTGCTGGGGGGGGGCTGTCAGTTTGGCTGTATGGGGCCCCGTGGTTTCTAACAGCAGCCCTGATTGTAAGCACTCCTGTCAGTGGGAAATGGTTTGTAACAACTCTCGAACTGCTACATCTGAAGAACAGCTTGTTTTTTCTTTTCTAAACAGACTTAGCAGGTGAAAATAAAGAAAAGAAAGCATAAAAAAAAATAATGCAGCCATCACATGTAAAAATGTGTAAGCTGCAGTATAATAAATGTTTGCTTTTGGGTTTAATACCGCTTTAAGCCCCACCTCCAATACTCAAAAGCTCCACCTTTGATGAATTTTGAGCACAATTTTAAGATTCCTGGAGTCTTCATACATCACATATGTCAGCATGGAGTCTCCTCTGTCCTCTGCCTGGCCTAGGAATATTCTCATCCTTTTTTTCTCCCCTTATGTTTCTACAGGTTGATGGAGATTTGCCATACACCATCACAGCAGACTATTACTCCTTGGGAGTGATAGTATATGAGATGGCGTTGGGTGTGCGGCCATTCGACGATGAAATACACAAAGAGGACTTGTTGAAGAAAATCACCATTATGAACCCTCATTATGCAGCTGAAATGGATGTTCACCTCCATGATCTCATACATAACGTGAGTATATACAGCTTTACCTTCATTTAACAGACAAAACCCTATCTATAGACCTAGTTATAAGTTCAGGAAACATGATTGCATGGGAAGAACGCCAGTCACCACTCCACTTGGAGCTGTGCTGCAGTTACCAGCAATAAAATGCAGACATGCTGAATTTTATTGCAGCATTCCAAGCTGGATCGCATGTCAATATACAGCTGTGCAGCACACCACGCTGCTGTACAGTCACACGAATGAAGTGTCAACTTTGTACACTCTGCACACTTCAAATAAAGTTCAAACAAAAATAAGGCAGCTGTGTGATGTGATGAAATGTGCACCACACCGCCCACTACTGCCAGTTCACTGCAGCCAGAATGGATGGCTGCTGGACACTGAACAGCTGTGCTTTGGTGTGCTACAACTTTCTGTTGCTGTGTGAATGGGCCCTTCAATTTCTGGAGACAATCCTTATACAGACAGCATATAGAACTCCCCTGGGGCTGCCATCGGTGGAAGAAATAATCCTGGCAGTTGTAGAATGAATAGAAAGATAATTTTTATACATTCTTCATAACAATTCATTGTGCACTCTATTGTGTTATATTATAAAAAAAAATACCCTTAAAGCGGTAATAAACAGCAGACAAAACAAAACAAACAAATAATTCCCCTGCAAGGTAATGTCCTAATGTGCTGGCATGCATTGTACACTAGCACATTATGTAAAACTTACATTAAAACGAAGCCCTCCAGCGGCGCTCTGTCACCCCTGTAGAGGCTTCCATATTCACCCGTCTTCCTTCCGGGTTCTTGAGCTCCGGCCTTCTGACAGGCTGGGTCGCGATGACGTCACTTCCGCACATGCACACGGGAGTCCCGGGCCACAGCACACAGCTCTGAAGAATGGCACGGGTATAAAAGAAGAGAGAATATCTCCTAAACAGTGCACGTTTAGGAGATATTCATTTTACCTACAGGTAATCTTTATTATAAGCTCTCCTGTAGGTCAAATTAAAAAACAGAGTTTACAACCACTTTACAACCTCTAATAAGCGAACATGACACAAATAATCCAATCAGGACATAGTGGCGGGTTTACAAGCAAAATCAAGGAAGCTGAAATATGTCACTGTTAGAATCCAATATTACAATGGGGAGTTCTGTGGGTCACATATTGTTATTGTTCTCCAGTGTTTCTTATCATATTTCTTTCTTCTTTACAGCTCTTATGTCGAGACCAGCACACGCGGGCAATCCTGGTACGGGACATCAGACAGCACCCATTCTTCAAAACGATTGACTGGACTGCAGTGGAACAAGGAAAGTCACAACCAGCATTTACTCCAAAACCAGTAAGTATACGAATAACGGAGGGGTCCATGTATGTTGGGGGGAGGGGAGATTTTTAGCAAGATCTAAGGTTTATTTTTGTACAGAATTCTCACATTTTGTCACATGACCTGGGGACTCGTCTGAATGAATTCTGTTTATTATTGGTCTTTAGCACTGCATAGGTGTCAGGCGCACAGCTTAGACCTGCTTAATTTTACTTGGTGATCATACCAATAACACACTTCCTGTCCTAGGGTGACAACGCTGACTTACTGTACCAACGGAGAAGAAGTGTTGTCATCCTAGCCTGATTAGAACTACAAACACCTTCACCTCTCCTTATCTCCATTACACAGAGGGGATTGCTTTGTAGTTCACAGACAAGCTGAGAAAGCTGAAAATGAGAAAAAAAATGAATGCAGTCTCCATATCTAAGAATTACTTGGAATAAATGACATTTTTATTCTTGGCATTAAATATACATCAAGGGGGTGTTAATGCAGTGTAATGCTTCTTCAGATCACTAGAGGGAGCTGGGGATGAATGATCCCTCTTGGGATACGTTGCTGCACATCGAGGGTTGGGGGTCACCAAGCTTTGTCCCCAATTTCTGTATTAGTCAAAATTATTGATGAATGTTCTTTGTTCTCTTTCCAGACTCTGAATCAACCGGAAGAATTTACTATGAAGATGGAGGAATTGATGGCCCATAAAGACAGAGAGATTCCAAAAAAGGGAAAGCATGTATTCAAAGACTATTCCTACATCAGTGAAACGCTAAAGAAGGAGCTAAGGGCATCTCTCCACCAACAAAATCAGGGGGCCATGAATCTGCATCGAAAGTCAAAAAATATATTAACGCGTTAAGTCATAACAAAAAAAAAATCTTCACCAGCAAGAAAATGGCGAAATCTGCTAGTATCCATCGCACACTAACCCCTTCACGCCGGCGCCTCGCGGCCCTTTAAGGGGTTTCTGACGCTCCGAGGCGGGTGGGGTTTAGGTTCGTGTGACTGCCATGATTGGCTGTCACGACAGTCACATGATCAGAAAGGTCCCAATCGCAAGGAGAGATCGGGACCTTTCCATATTACTCCGACTCATGCGCTGGGAGCACGCAGGGTGCATGCTCTCAGCATGTTTGTTTACAAATGGTACTCAAATATGCAACCGCTCGGCGTCAAGGCCCAGCCTAGCCTGATGACTCAGGGATGAACCGATCGCCTTAGTGGGTCAGGAAGGAATTTTTTTTCCCTTTGGAGACCATCTGACCAAGGGGGGGTTTTGCCTTCCTCTGAATCATCAGAGAGTTTAGGAGTCTGATAAGGCAGCACCTCTGAGGAGTCAGAGGATAAGACTGACTTATCTCCAATAGAAAGAGGAGTGCATTATGCACAGGGCACAGAGTTCAGGAGTGCATTATGCACAGGGTTCAGGAATGTGTAACCCACAGAGTGTAAGGGTTCAGGAGTGCATTATGCACAGGGTTCAGGAATATGTAACCTACAGAGTGTAAGAGTTCAGGAGTGCATTAAGCACAGGGCGCAGGGTTCAGGAGTGCATTATGCACAGGGTCCAGGAATGTGTAACCCACAGAGTGTAAGAGTTCATGAGTGCATTATGCACAGGGTTCAGGAATGTGTAACCCACAGAGTGTAAGGGTTCAGGAGTGCATTAAGCACAGGGCGCAGGGTTCAGGAGTGCATTATGCACAGGGTTCAGGGTTCAGGAGTGCATTAAGCACAGGGCGCAGGGTTCAGCCCCGACTCACCTTCAGTTCTGATCTCACCTGCACCCCCCATGGTGATCCACCATGTTCTGATTGATAGATAGACAGACAGACAGATAGACAGATAGATAGATAGATAGATAGATAGATAGATAGATAGAAAAAATAAAAAAAAATAATAGATTGAGATATAGCTGGATAAATAAAGCTCCGGTGGCCTAATGGATAAGGCACTGGCCTCCTAAGCCAGGAATTGTGGGTTCGAGTCCCACCTGGGGTGATATCTTGCTTGTCTCTTTTACCAGGACGAGGGGAGGATGAAGAATAAAACCATCCAGGAGGAGATCTACCTCTCTGTGCTTCATGTGACAGTACTAGAAGTTCCCTTTCCTGAAACCTTAACAATATATGTGTGCAATCACTATCTCACTTTGGAGCAGACTCCATGGACCACTTGGTGGTTTTTTGCCATCAGTCTTCTATGTTTCTTTCCCAGTAAACTCGCCAAGAATGGCCATAACCCCCAGCATTGGTATTAGTGGGGCCAAAAAATTGCCCAGGCATGAGTGATCAATTGCTGCAAAAACCACCCACAATATTGGTGTCACTGTCAGTAATAAAACCCCAAAATTCCTGTGAATAACTCAAATAATAACCCCCAATATTGGTGTCAATGGCTACAATCTGAGGAATTTTGACTTACCTGTAATGTCCATAGTATGGTACAAGACGCAGGCAACTTAATTCATATACCATGGGTTATAGGTTTGTACCTTCAGGTACTTGGACACTGGAAAGCTTTTGAGGACACGTCCCCCTAGGGCATATTACATCCCCCCCAATATAATCCTACGCCACTCTATGAGTCCTCTGTTTTGTAGCAAGCCATACAGAATAACTAAGGAATTGAACTGAAAGGTGGCCTGTGCCCCGTACTGTACTCCAAAAGGGATAATTCCCACTATGTGAAGTGACTGGTGTTTTACCACACTGTCAGTCGCTGGTCATCGAAAGGACTTACAGAATACAATTGCTTTCTATGTGCCCTGTTTACACTACAATGCAGCCCAGAGCTGAGACATGCTGCATTTTATCGCAGGACTGCATGGCAGTGTACAGCAGCCCAGCACACCACACTGCTGTACAGTGGCATGAATGAAGCATCATTTTTGTGCACTTCAAATAAAGTTTCTACAAAAAAAATAAATAAAAAGGAGCTGTATGATGTACTGAATAGCGCATCACACCGCCCCTGTAACAGTCGGAATGCGCAGCTGATGGAGAGGTAAACTGATGAGATGAAACTCTCCGACATCTGTCCGTTCTGTGTGAACTCAGCCTAAGATCAGTCCAAATTCCTCTGATTCTAAATCACACAGTACAGGATAATAGCATCCTATTCATACACCATGGGACATCCCCAAGCAATGAATTCCAGAGTGGGCAACAACTAGGCAAACAGAACTGGCCCAAGAAATAACAGGGTTATACCCCCCAGTTTCTGTGTGTCACTGCAACAACCATGTGGCCGAAAGATGCATCTGCTGAAGATTGGACATCCAGCCGGTAAAACTTTGTAAAAGTATGAAGAGAAGGCCGGGGGCAGAAGACCAGGTGGTGGACATACAGAGTTGGGTGACAGAGGTTTGGTGCCTAAAGGCCAGGGATAAACAGATCCAGTGCAGTGGGAACATAAAAGGGAAGAGGAGGGGATGTTTTTGAACATAAGCTCTCGTATTCAAACCCTGTATTCACTGTACAATGGTGGGTTTTGAAGAGGGGTGCCCTTTGTGAGGACCCACAGAAAGGGCAAACGGGAAATCGAGCAATGTCGTCACTTTTTGGATGTTTGGGAGCCGAGCACAAAGATGGAAGGGCAATGTCCTCATCTTTGGATGGTTGGGAGCCGGGAACAAGAATGGCAGAGCAACGTCCTCACCTTTGGATGGTTGGGAGCCGGGAACAAGAATGGCAGAGCAATGTCCTCACCTTTGGATGGTTGGGAGCCGGGAACAAGAATGGCAGAGCAATGTCCTCACATTTGGATGGTTGGGAGCCGGGAACAAGAATGGCAGAGCAATGTCCTCACATCTAGATGTTTGGGAGCCGGGAACAAGAATGGCAGAGCAATGTCCTCACATCTGGATGTTTGGGAGCCGGGCACAAGAATGGCAGAGCAATGTCCTCACCTTTGGATGGTTGAAAGGCGGGCACAAGAATAGCAGAGCAATGTCCTCACATTTGGATGGTTGGGAGCCGGGAACAAGAATGGCAGAGCAATGTCCTCACCTTTGGATGGTTGACAGGCGGGCACAAGGAAGGCAGAGCAACGTCCTCATTCAGATTAAATGCCAAATCCAACTTTGGAAGAAAAGATGGTCTGGGGTGTAACACAACCTTGTCACTATGAAGGATGAGGAAAGGCTCTTTACAGGAAAGAGCTGCCAATTCAGAACACTTCTGAATGTTCTGACGAAAAGGCAACTTTGCTGGCAAGAATCTCTAAGAGGATTTCCCTGTTGGGTTCAGAAGGACACAAAAAAACAAATGAAGGTCCCAAGGAAGCTCAGGGTGCTGCAAAGGGGGCCTGATACAGAACCACCTTGAATAAAAGTTTTTACAAGAGAATGCAAAGAAAAGGCATCTGACAAAGGATGGATAATGCGGAAATCAGCTCATGTAGGGTGAACTGTGCTCTCATCGGGTTCAGATAACATTTCCAGGTACAAGGAGACAATTTACTGCCTTTAGCAGGTAGGAGACTCCAAATAAAACATCCCTCTATCCTTTATCCTTAAGACCTGGATTTCTAAAGCCATGCTGGAAAAGCCAGAGACGGTCCAAACGGTGGCAGCTTTCAGCTCTGTCACATTCTGAATGACAATTGCGCGGTCAGGCAACACTGTACCCAAATGACATTTTTATCACTGTGTTCACACAAATAGAGCTTTTTTGGTGGTATTTGATCACCACTGTGTGTTTATATTTTTTGCTGAATAAACAAAAAATAGAACAAAAATTGTGAAGAAAAAAAGGTATTTTTCTTTGTTTCTGTTCTAAAATTTTGCAAACAATAACCTTTCTTCATCGATTTAGGCCAAAATGTTTTCTGCTGCATTTCTTTAGTAAATATAACCCAAATCAGTGTTTATTATTTAGTCTGTAGGAAAGTTATAGAGTCCACAAACTACGGTATATATCTAAAAATCGATCAATTCTGATGTGCTGATGGCCAATCTCATTTCTTGAGGCCCGAAAATGCCAGGACAGTACAAATACAAATGACCCCTTTTTGGAAAGTAGACAGTGCAAGGTATTCAAGAGGCATGGCAAGTTTTTTGAAATTGCCATTTTGTGTCACAATTCTTAGGAAAATTAAAAAATAAAAAACTGTTAATAGACTGCCTCCATGATACGAGAGACTGTTAAATCGGCCATAGATGGAGCATTTGGTGGTTGCAGAAAAGAAAAATCGCTCAATTCACTCATCAACACAGCTGACTGTGTTGATGAGTGAATTGAGCAATTTTTCTGACAGGTTGATAGGGGGATCCCTCTTCTGAAGCCATTGTGCTCTCCCCGTGGGGGGAGGGGGAGCAGTCCTTGCCATGAGAACACAGTGATTACTGTAAGCGGCTATAACAGCTGTTAGCAATAATCACATGCAAAATCTGACAGGCAGGTTGTACCCAAGTTGAGCGATCGATCAACTTGGATATATTCAGCATGCCAATACATGATTTGAATCTCGCCCAGTCACTGATGAACTGGCCGACATTCGAAAAAGTCTATGGCAGGCTTTAGAAACTTCCGCCATGATATAAGATACTGATAAAGACTGCTACCACAATAAGAGACTGTTAGAGACTGCCACCATATTACGAAGGACAGCTAAAGACTGCTGTCATCTAACTGACAGCCTGCTGCCAAGTTACAGGAGACAGCTGGGGACTGCTACCTTTGTCTAAAGAAGTGACACACTCCTGCCATGTTACAAAAGACTGATAAGACTACAGCAATGTTACAATTTAGTTGATAAGCACAGGCCTGGCACATTACTATGTTAGTTTACATCTGGCTGTGCAGTGACACCCCATAACATGGAACCTGAGGAAGTGCCCAGCAGGTACAGACATGAGTTGGGTATTTGCACCTCATACTTTGTGAACTTTCCTCAGAGAGGCAAATGGAGACCTCATCGTGCCGATCGTTCTCTTCCGCCATACCAGCTATGGGGTCTGCTGTAGGAGTCAGAAAAGAGGCGGAGACCTGGTGTTCAGGGAAGAAGGCCAGCTCTCGCAGGACAACAATTAGTCTCTATCTTTTGGTCTTTTTTTGGTGGTTGATTCTCACCTCCTTTTGCTCTTTTGTGATCAGAGAATTGATCATCTTTTATGACTTTGGCCTGGGTCTCTTTGACCGACTCCTCCTCCCATTTCATGTTTTCCTTATCTATTCCAAATTGGTGGAGAAGAGTTGCTCATTTGATCATCTCCCTATAAATTTAGAGCAGTTCCGACAATACAATTTGAACATCCCTGGTGAATGTGAAGTGAAGACAGAATTTCCTTCATTAAATCTACTGACTTACACTGCAATGCATGCTCACTGGACGCATGTTCACTATACGGCTTGTGGACACCTGACCATCTCTCTGGAGGGTCTGTGGGAATTTGTCCCATTTGTGAGGTCAGGTACCGGTGATGGATGAGAAGATCTGGCTCACACATTGGGCCTCACAATGAGCTCCAGAAAGAAAGACCTGGCTCGCCATCGACCTTTCAATTCATCCCAAAGGTGTTCAGTAGGGTTGAGGTCAGGGCTCTGTGCAGGACACTCCAGTTCCTCCACATCAAACTGGTCATCCATGTCTTTGTGAAGCTTGCTTTGTACACAGGGGACAGTCATGGGGGGAAAAGAAAAGGGTCTTCACCAAAATGTTATAAAAAATTTGGAAGAATATGATTGTCTCCAATGTCTTTGTATGATAGAGTATTACTGGGACCCTTCACTGGAGATACCTGTATTCCGTCAATAGGGAGGAGGGGGGAGGGGAGTCATACACTTTTCTCCAAACAGTCCAGGGATGACAAAAAAACTCAATTACATCACCGGCCGCATCAGCATTAACCACTTCAGCTCCGAAAGGGTTTACCAACTTTGTGACCTGGCTATTTTTTGCAATTTAGCACTGCGCTACTTCAACTGGCAATTGTGTGGTCATGCAACGCTGTACCCAAATTGCGTTTATATATTTTTTATAATAAATAGAGCTTTTATAACCGCTTACCGACCACCCTATAGCAGAAATACTGCTACAGGGCGGCACGGGTGCACAAAATCACGTATATATACGTGATCTTGCATTTCCGGTTAGGGGCGTGCGTGCACCCACCTGCGCCACCGTTCACGGCCGTGGCTGTCGATTACTCGCCGGCGCCTGGCGATATCCGAGGATCTCTGACGAGGAGGAGAACTGCCATCCGAAGCAGTGTGCTTACAGTGAAGCACACTGACTCCGCCCCCTAGTAAAACACTCCCAACACACAGTTAACCCTTTGATCGCCCCTCATGTTAACCCCTTCCTGCCCAGTGCCATTAGTACAGTGTCAGTGCTTTTTTTTTTTTTTAGCACTGATCACTGTATTGGTGTCACTGGGTATGTCAGTGACACCAAGTCAGTTCCACCCAGTGTCAGAATGTCCACAGCAGTCCCGCTATGAGTTACTGATTGCTGCCATTACTAGTAAAAATGGAAAAAAAAAAATCCCAGTATGTATACCGCCATTTGTAAACGATATAACTTTCACGTAAACCAATTAATTTACACATATTGGGAATTTTGTTTAGCAAAAGAAATGGAGCAGAATATATTTTGGCCTAAATTTATGACAAAATTTGATTTTCTACATTTTTTCACTGGACAGGTTTAATAGCAGAAAGTCAAAAATATTATTTTTTTCTCAAAATTGTCAGTCTTTTTTTTTAGCACAAACAATAAAAAATGCACAGGCAATCAAATACCATCAAAAGAAAGCTCAATTCGGGGGGGGGGGAAAGGACATAAATTTCATTTGGGTGCAGCGTTGCATGACCGCACAATTGGCAGTTAAAGTAACGCTGCACCATAGCGCAAAAAATGGCCTGGTCAGGAAGGGGGTAAATCCTCAGGAGGACAAGGGGTTAATGGTATTTACTCACCACTGGGGTTTTTTTTATTTTTTGCTATATAAATAAACGCAGGCCCAACATTTGGGGAAAAAACAACATTTTTTATTTTATTATTAAACATATCCAATAAAGAGTTTTTTAAAAATCTAATTTCTTCATAAATTTAGGCCAAAATGTTATCTGCTACATGTCTTTGGTAAAAAAAAAATCCTAAAAAGTGTATATTGATTGGTTTGCATGAAAGTTATAGCGTCTACAGTGGATGGGATATATACTGGAATTTTTATTTATTTTTTTATACTAGTAATGGCGTGGTGGCCAATCTGACGCTGACACTGGGGAGAAACTAACAGCCACTGACATCTCCAGTGACACAAATAGACTGATCATTGATAATGCTAATGACACTGGCTGGGAAATGGTTAACATTTAGGGGTGATCAAGGGGTTAACTGTGTGCCTACCATGTGTAATGTGTGCTGCTTTTACTAATAGACCCCTTTGTTTCTCATCCCTGCAAAGATCATTCCCTCTGTAGAGAGCTCTGTGTTGTTTGTCAACACAGGGCCATGGGCTGTGATTGGATGCAACCTCTCAGCAGATCCTGGCCGTGAATCATTGACTGACAGATTTCTACTGTGTACCATCACAGCGGGTGTTGGCAGGGGTTGGGGGTATGGGGCACATGTGTGCACCCTATACCCAGAAGAAGGCAGCGACACATCAGTACGTCGCTTTGTCTGTGCGGGCTGCCCGTCACATAGGGGTTTATGTAGAAAACTCCCGGCAATCAGTCAGCATTGCAGCCTTACAATTTGGTGTCACCCTCTACAAAGTGACAGAAATGGGGAGTCGGAATTACAGACCAGCAGAAGCCTTGCACAGAGAATCTTCGGTAACAAACACTTTTCCTAACGATGATGATATCAGGTGTTGATGTTGGTCTCCTTGTGTCTGTGTGTGTACAGTCTACAGCTTCCTCTGGTTTAGGAGACCCCAGAGTTCTACAGCCTCTGTCCCAAAGGACTCAAGATCGATTTCACTTTCAGTGACACCAACAATGGGGCTTATCTTTCTCCTGCTCTCTCTTCAGTGTGCCGCAAGGCCTAAATTTCTCTAAAGTGAAGCAAAGCGTAGAGGTATAGGTCTGACACCACAAGCCATTCACAGTGTTGCCACACCCATGACACCACACCCACTTTTCACCACACCCACTTTTTGCCACTCCCCTATGTAACCGGCATGTGGCATACTGCACACACCCCATTTTATTTTCAGCCCCTCCAAATTATTACCTATGCACTTCCTGTGTGGTCATAGGGACAGGTGTGTTAGAGGGTGTGTGTGGGGGTGAGGGGTGTTTTGTATGTGTGTTTGTTCCCTGTCTGTATATGCTGGTGTTTGTATGTGTAGACATATTTGTGTGTGTTAGGGATAGGTGACACTAGCGGTATTGTTCACTGGCAAGGGACAGGATCACCATGAGGATCGGAGGAAATACTCCACTAGCTCCTTGTATTGGTCCCTCACTGTTAGGATGAGCGTGCCGTTGCTCCATCACCGATGAAACCACCACAGGGAGTCCCTTGTTACTAATCCTACCAGACAGGGCCCAGGTCAGCATTCACTCTGCTGCCGATTTTGCTGCCCTGCCGTTCTACATCCTCCTACTGACCACCGACATACAAGGGCATTCTTCCTTCTAATGATCATACATGTAAAGAGGCGTTCTTCTTCCAACTGACCACATATCTAAGGGAGCATTCTTTCTTCGATGGACCACCAAGGTAAGCCGCCATTCTTCCTTCTACTGACCAGCAACATCAATTAGCATTTCTCCTACTGACAACCCATGTTAAGGATATTCTTCCATTTACTGACTTCTCATGTAAGGAGACTCTCCTTCTTATATTTACCACCCCATAAAGGAACATTCCCTACTGACCACATCCCTTCTACTGACCACCCATGTAATTGGGTATTATTCCATTTACTGACTTCTCATGTAAGGAGACCCTCTTCCTTCTATTTACCAACCCATAAAGGAACATTCCTTACTGACCACATCCCTTCTACTGACCACCAAGATAAGCCACCATTCTTCCTTCTACTGACAACCAATGTAAAGGGTTATTCTTCCATTTACTGATCTCTCACGTAACGGGACCCTCTTCCTTTACTACTTCATAAAGGAACATTCCTTACAGATTGCATCCCTTCTACTGACCACCAACCGAAGGGAACCTCTTTTCTTTTACTGACCACCCACACTCACCTACTGGTCACCCATTTGAGTCCTCAAAACTACGTATAAGATCTGAGCCCTAAAAAAGGAGGAGAATTTTCATCCCCTGAAAGGCATTGCCTGTTCCATGTTGTCTTGTTACAGGCGAACAATAGGGGCACCATGGGAATAATTCTGTGGAAGAACAACACATGATGGCTCCACCCAGTCAGGCTCAGAATTGAAAAGACCCTCATAATAACAAGATCTGATGGAGATCCACACAATAATAGAACCTGAGGAAGACCCTCCAAATATTAGATCCTCATGTAGAACCACATAATACTGGAACCAGATGGAGACCCTCATAATAACACAACTTGACAAAGATCCACATAATAATTGAACCTGAGGGAGAACCTTTAAATATTAAAACTTGACGGAGACCTTCATAATAATGAAGAGATTGTTGATGGAGATCAACATAAATACTGGAACCTGAGGAAACCCTCAAAATCTGACGGAGAACCACTTAATAGTGAAACCTGATGGACATACGTCTAATAACACAACCTGATGGATACCCTCATACTATTGGAACCTAATGGAGACCCTCATAAATATTTTACCCTGATAGAGGTCCACATAATAAAGGAATCTGACAGAGACCCTAATAATATTGGAACATTATGGAGACCCTAATTAAAACGGAACCTGGTGGTGATCTTTATAATAACACAAACTAATGGAGACCCTCATATTACTGGAACCTAGAGGAGACTTGCATATTACCTGATAGAACCTGACAGAGATCTATATAATATTGGACCCTAGAGGAGACCCTCAAAATGCATTCTGTATATACACACTGCGTCAGTGGGAAGAATGTCTCCTTACATAGGTGTCACTGAGAATACCCCTTACATTGGTGGTCAGTGGGAAGAATTCTCCTTACATTGGTGTCATTTGGAACAATGTCCCTTACGTTGGTGTCAGTGGGAAGAATTTTCTTTACATTGGTGTCAGTGGGAAAAATATCCCTTACATTGGTGTCACTGAGAAGAATGTCCCTTACACTGGTGTCAGTGGGAAGAATGTCCCTTGCATTGTTGTCAGTGGGAAGAATCCCTCTTACATTGATGTCACTGAGAAGAATTCTCCTTACACTGGTGGTCAGTGGAAAGAATTCTCCTTACATTGGCGTAATTTGGAAGAATATCCCTTATATTGGTGTCAGTGGGTAGAATTCTCTTTACATTGGTGTCAGTGGAAAGAATGTCCCTTACATTAGTGTCAGTTGGAAGAATGTCCCTTACATTTGTGGTCAGTGGGAAGAAAGTCCCTTACATTGGTGTCAGTGGCAAGAATGTCCCTTACATTGGTGTCAATGGCAAGAATGTCCCTTATATTAGTGTCAGTGGGAAGAATGTCCCTTACATTGGTGTCAGTGGGAAGGATGCTCCTTACTTTAGTGTCCCTGAGAAGAATGCCCAGCACATTGATGTCATTAAGAAGAATTCTCCTTACATTGGTGGTCAGTGGCAAGAATTCTCTTTACATTGGTGTCAGTGGGAAGAATGTCCCTTACACTGGTGTCAGTGGCAAGAATTCTCTTTACATTGGTGTCAGTGGAAAGAATGTTCCTTACATTGGTGTCAGTGGGAAGAATTCTCCTTACATTGGTGTCAGTGGGAAGAATTCTCCTTACATTGGTGGTCACTGAGAAGAATGCCCCTCACATTGGTGTCAGTGGCAAGAATGTCCCTTACATTGGTGTCAGTGGGAAGAAAGTCCCTTACATTGGTGTCAGAGGGAAGAATGTACCTTGCATTGGTGTCAGTGGGAAGAATTCTCTTTACATTGGTGTCAGTGAGGAGAATTTCCCCCTTACATTGGTGTAAGTGGGAAGGTTTAGGGGTCTGAAAAGACATCACCTCTGAGGAATCAAAGGATAAAAGTGACAGATCTCTGATGTTTATCAAAGCCAACCCAGAAACATTTCCTTCTATGGATTTATCTTCAGTAAAAATTGGTTGTACATTCATTTTATATTCCACAAAATATTAACTTTAAAAAAAGACAACAAATAAGCAAAGCCCCGGTGACCTAATGAATAAGGCATTGGCCTCCTAAGCCAGGGATTGTGGGTTCGAGTCCCACCTGGGGTGCTTCATACTTTTCTGTACATAGAATACAGAGAACTGACACTCCATTTGAGTTTATTTAAAAAAAAAAAAAAAACTTTATTAACCGCTTCCCCTCCGCCCTATAGCAGAAATACTGCTGCAGGGTGGCACGGGTACACAAAATCACGTATATATATGTGATTTTGAAGCTCCAGATAGGGGGCATGCGAACTCCCTACCAGCGCCACCATTCTCAGTCTTGGCTGTCAATCACTGGGTCCCGGCCGGTGATTACTTGCGGGTACCCGGTGATCGCCGAATATCTTCAACGGGGGAGAGACCTGTGTATAAACAATACAGATCTCTCCCCTGTCAGCTCCTGCACACTGTATAGCAGAGCCATACAAAGCAGTGTGCTTAAAGTGGAAAACCCACACAGCACACAGTTAACTCTTTGATCACCCCAGATGTCAACCCCTTCCTGCCCAGTGTCATTAGTACAGCGTCAGTGCTTTTTATTAGCACTTATCACTGTATCGGTGTCACTGGGGATGTCAGTGACAACAAGTCAGTTCCCCTCAGTGTCAGAATGCCCGCCACAGTCCTGCTATAAGTTACTGATCGACATTACTAGTAAAAAAAACAAACAAAAACAAAATTACAGTATATATATATATATATATATATATATATATATCACCATTTGTAAACACTATAACTTTCATGTAAGCCAATTAATTTACACATATTGGAATTTTTTTTAGCAGAGACATGTAGCAGAATACATTTTGGCCAAAATTTATTACAAAATTTGAATTTTACATTTTTTTATTATAAAAAATATTGTTCTTTTCTCAAAATTGTCACTTTTTTTGCTTATAGAGCAGAAAAGTATAGTAGTGATGTCATCTCTATTTAGCAGCCAACACGCAGAGTACTTTGTTCAATGTTATCCCACTAGAGGGCTCAGGAGAAACCGCCAGCAACCTGCAAAGGGGGGCCAGGGTTGCGACTGCCTAGGGGCCTCCTCGGAGTTGAATCTGCCACTGCCAGTGAGATCAAAATCCCACAAGAATGCCCTCTTGTAATGGGTCTGAGTGCATTCTTGAGCGGTTTCCAACACCCAGACCTGCTGAAAGGTGTGCTGACATAATTTTTTCACACAAATAAAGCTTTCTTTGGTGGTATTTGATCACCGCTGGGTTGTTTATTTTTTATTATATAAATTAAAAAATACCAAACATTTTGAAAAAAAATATTCTTTCTTTCTGCTATAAAACACCCAATAAAAAAAAATTAAAGCTTAGACCAATTTTAGGCCAAAATTAATTTTGCTACATGTATTTGGTTAAAAAAAATCCCAATCAGTGTATATTGGTTTGTATGAAAGTTATAGTGTTTACAAACCATGGTATGTATACTGGAATTTACACAGCTGTAGACGCTATGCTGGTCATGGCTGCGATCAGCAACTTATAGTGGGACTGTGATAGTGTGGTGGAAAAT
The DNA here is from genome assembly GCF_062004578.1 of Staurois parvus. Classification (NCBI taxonomy): domain Eukaryota; kingdom Metazoa; phylum Chordata; class Amphibia; order Anura; family Ranidae; genus Staurois; species Staurois parvus. Next base: position 8,123,389 of record NW_028318958.1, read on the forward strand.
CTAGTGCTAGCTGATGCTGACGGGGAGGGACACTAACTGATACTGACATCGATAGTGGCACTAATACAGTGATCAGTGCTAATACTGTACACTGTCACTGTACACTGGCTGGGAAGGGGTTAACATCTAGGGCGATCAAGGGGTCAATTGTGTGCCTAACAATGTGTAATGTGTGTAATATAGGTAAAATGGTAAACGAGCGCTAGAAATGTACGTATGGATAGCAGCTTGCATAAATAGGTAAAACCTCCAACCCTCTTAAACAATATCTCACAAAAATGCAGCGCTAAAATAGACAATCTAAAATTTCATCACACAAACATAGGTGCATCACTCAATGGCGTATTGAAAACGCATATAAAAAAGTGATGATCAGTCCAATATATCATAAAACATAATAAAAAATATATAAAATAAAGTGCAAATGCGTATACAACATCCAGAAGTGTATTAGTGACACAATAAATCTTCTATAGGTGCAAATCCGTGTCTCAGGTGTGCGTGGAAAAGAGAGTAAGTTGCACTAACCAGATAGCGCAAATTATAGCGCTTTTGAGTAATCAGGACCACTCCTGGTCATCATCATCCTGGGATGCATGGAACATCTCTGGCAACAGGTCTGCATATAGCCTCTCCTCCACTGACACTCTCCAGATTAATGGGAAGAAACTCTTCACTAATGTGCACCCGCTGGTCAGCACTCCACCTTGGTGGCTCAAAATAAATGAGCCAAAGAACAAAGTGCTAATAGTGTAGTAGGTTTACTAAATGAACATGAATAATAGATGAAAAACAGGTGGGCTCACATCTGGACCATAGTGATAATATGGTAAACAGGCATATAAGATATAATCCGGAACCAAGATGGCCGCCAGACTCCCTCGTGGCTCAGGCAGTGTAAATAAAACTGGCTTTGGCTACTCCCTGATGCATTTCGTGCAACAGCACATTTTCAAAGGGCTTTGAAAAGGGCTTTTTTGCTGCAGACGGGCGGCAAGCGGTTAAGAAAGAGAATATGTTCCTTACCGGGTTTTCTCCAGAAGTCTCTCCAGAACATCCAAAAGGAGACCCAGGCGAAGCTTCATGTCCGGAGTTGCTGACCCAGCTGTAAAGCAAGAGAAGAAAATAAAGTGTTACTGCAAGCTTTGCTTTGGCTATGAAAAATGAAGATGGTTCCACCAGTTCTTTTACTTCAGAATAAATGTCATCTCTTTGTGTCTGTTATGAAGGTTTCATATTGCAGATTTTAAATGATGCCAAAACAGCAGTCGGTCAGCACAGAGTGACCAGATGAAACAATGCTGCGTGTATCAGAGGTGTGGACATTTTTGCAAAAAACTAAATCGGAGTCCCAATCTACTTGTCCCTCATGACAATCTGCTTGTCCTGATAAAGAAAAAATACATTTGAACCAAAACCGTATTTAAATCTCAGATGATTTTAGGAATGTCTGGGTCTATCCTTTATCCCTTTCGCTGCCAGAGCCCTTTTTGTTTTTGCAAACGTTTAGAAAATCATTTTAGGATTGAAGATTACAAAAAAAAACCAAAAATGATCTATTTTCTGAAAGCAGAGACCTTAGAGAATAAAATAGCGGTAGTTCCAATTGATGTCACACGACATTACCACAAAGGTCTAGGAAACCCAACATTTCAGTAAAAGATACACTTCATTTTAGGGCACAAAATAGCAATAAATTACCCTTTTTGTTTTTGGTAAAATATAAAAGACGAGGTTGCTACGAATAAATAGATATCCAGCATGTCAAACCTTAAATATACATGCGCTCGTGAAATGGCAACAAACTTTAGTGCCCTATATTTTGTATAGGTGACGCTTTTAAAGCCCCTTATATGTCATTAGTGTAGTGTTACAGAGGTCTGAGGCTAGAATTATTGCTCTCAATCCGGCGTGTGCGACGATATGTAACGTGTGTATACCAATTGATGTTTTCATGTGTTGGTGCGCCGTGTGCTTTTAAAAATTTTTTTTTGCTGGGGTTTATGTGCTTGCGTGTAATTTTTATGTGCTTGTGTGTAATTTTTCACAATTAAAAAACAAATGTTTTTACTTAAATATTTTTTTTCTTCTTCACATTGGGGCCAAAAAGTCCCCTATGTGATGATTTTTGGTCACAGGTTCTCTTTATTGAGACATCCAGGGTCCAAAAGACCTTGCATGGCTCCCTTGTACTCCACTGGATGTAATGCAGTGCACATCACACTGCATTACATTCTTTCATGGCCTCGATGGCTGGGAAATCAGTCAATGGGGACCCGGAAGTGACGTCAGAACATAATTTCTGGGTCAGGACAAGAAGAGGAGGGGAGTGAAAATGTCCGCACTCCTCTATCCCCTCTACATGCTGGCACCTGCTGAACTGGTCCTGTTCCCACAGATGGACAAGTGGAGCCTGGGAAACATAGCGGACAAGACGGAGGTATGTGGGGTGGTGGAGGAGGCTGTTACTGTAGGCTGTGTGGAATCAATCGGCGGCAGCACTGCCGCCCGAATGCTTCCACCTGACAGGTGAGTTAAATGTTTCAAAAAACTACCTGCCCGGTGCCCAAAATTACATATTCCGAGTGTTGGACGATACAAAGTGAACATCCCTGCAGAATGTGAAGTGTAGAATTTCCTTCATTAAATCTACTGACTTACACTGCAATGCATGCTCACTGGACGCATGCTCACTATATTGCTTGTGGACTCCTGATCATCTCTCCTAATCAGCTTGTTAGCCATTCAATTCCAGAACCAAAGGCAGTGACCTGCAGGTGCCTCTATAACATCCTTCAACTTCTAGGAAGAGTTTACACAAGACCCTGGAGGGTGACTGTGGGAATTTGTCCCATTTGTAAGGTCAGGTACCGGTGATGGATGAGAAGACCTGGCTCACACATTGGGCCTCACATTGGGTGCCAGAAAAAAAGACCTGGCTTGTCATGGCCATTCCAATTCATCCCCAAGGTGTTCACTAGGGTTGAGGTCAGGGCTCTGTGCAGGACACTCCAGTTCCTCCACATCAAACTGGTCATCCATGTCTTTGTGAAGCTGGCTTTGTACACAGGGGCCAGTCATGGAGGGAACAGAAAAGAGTCTGTAGGGATGGCAAAAAAACTCAATTACATCACCGGCCGCATCAGCATTACCCACTTCAGCTCCGAAAGGGTTTATCAACTTTGCGACCTGGCTATTTTTTGCAATTTAGCACTGCACTACTTCAACTGGCAATTGTGTGGTCATGCAACCCTGTACCCAAATTACGTTTATATATTTTTTGAATAAATGGAGCCTTTTTAACCGCTTATTGACCACCCTATAGCAGAAATAGGTTGCTATAATAATTGCTATTTAGCACTGCGCTACTTTTAATGGGAATTGCGCAGTCATGTAACGCTGTACCCAAATTAAGTTTTATCTTTTTTTTCACACAAATAGAGCTTTTTTATGGTATTTAATCCCCACTGAGGTTTTTATTTTTTTGCTATATAAATGAAAACAGACATTTTTGAAAAAAAAAATATTTTTTACTTTCTATTATAAAACATATCTAATCAAGGTGTTTTTTACAAATCTAATTTTTTCATAAATTTAGATAAAAATGTACACTGCTACATGTCTTTGATAAAAAAAAAAAATCACGAAAAGTGTATATTGATTGGTTTGCATGAACGTTATAGCGTCTACAGTGGATGGGATATATACTTGAATTTTTATACTAGTGATGGCAGTAATCAGTAACTTATAATGGGACTGTGATAGCGTGGCGGCCAATCTGACACTGGGAAGAAATTGACTAATGGCCACTGTCATCTCTAGTGACACTAATAGACTGATCATTGATCATACTATACACTGTCAGTGTACTAATGACACTGGCTGGGAAAGGGTTAACATTTAGGGGTGATCAAGGGGTTAACTGTGTGCTGCTTTTACTAATAGACCTCTTTGTTTCTCATCACTGCACAGATCATTCCCTCTGTAGAGAGCTCTGTGTTATTTGTGAACACAGGGCTCTGGGCTGTGATTAGACACAGCCTATCAGCAGATCCTAGCCGTAAATCATTGGTTGACAGATTCCTGCTGTGTGCACCCTATACCCAGAAGAAGGCAGCAACACATCAGTACGTTGCTTTGTCTGTGCGGGCCGCCCATCACATGGGGGGTTGTTTAGAAAACTCCCAGAAATCAGTCAGTATTGCAGCCTTACAATATGGTGTCACCCTCTACAAAGTAACATAAATGGGGAGTTGGAATTACAGACCAGCAGAAGCATTGCAGAGACAATCTTCGGTAACAAACACTTTTCCTAACGACGATGAATATCCTCTGCCAATATTTGTTTCAAATTTGTCGGTATTTTTTGGTTTATAGTGCAAAATATTTAAAAACTGCAGATGTGATCAAATACCACCAGAAGAAAGCTCTATTTGTGGGGGGGAAAAGACATGAATGTCATTTGGGTGCAGAGTTGCATGACCGCACAATTTTCAAAGTAACCGAGTGCCGTATCACAAATCCTATGGAAGGCAAGTGGGTATTCTTCTATGGATGGAGCTTCCTGGAGGAAATGATTGGTGTACTTTCTCATCGGTTAGATTCCACCATGTAATATCGGGTGTTGATGTCGGTCTCCTTGTGTCTGTGTGTGTACAGTGCACAGTTTCCTCTGGTTTAGGAGGCCCCAGAGTTCTACAGCCTCTGTCCCAAAGGACTCAAGATCGATTTCGCTTTCAGTGACACCAAAAATGGGGCTTATCTTTCTCCTGCTCTCTCTTCAGTGTGCCGCCAGGCCTAAATTTCTCTAAAATGAAGTAAAGCGTAGAGGTATAGGTCTGACACCACAAGCCATTCAGTGTTGCCACACCCATGACACCACGCCCAATTTTCACCACACCCACTTTTTGCCGCTCCCCTATGTAACCGGCCTGTGGCACACTGCACACACCCCGTTTTATTTTCAGCCCCTCCAAATTATTTTCAAATGTTGGCACCTATGTACTTCATGTGTGGTCATAGGGACAGGTGTGTTAGAGGGTGTGTGTGGGGGTGAGGGGTGTTTTGTATGTGTGTTTGTTCCCTGTCTGTATATGCTGGTGTTTGTATGTGTAGACATATTTGTGTGTGTTAGGGATAGGTGACACTAGCGGTATTGTTCACTGGCAAGGGACAGGATCACCATGAGGATCGGAGGAAATACTCCACTAGCTCCTTGTATTGGTCCCTCACTGTTAGGATGAGCGTGCCGTTGCTCCATCACCGATGAAACCACCACAGGGAGTCCCTTGTTACTAATCCTACCAGACAGGGTCCAGGTCAGCATTCACTCTGCTGCCGATTTTGCTGCCCTGCCGTTCTACATCCTCCTACTGACCACCGACATACAAGGGCATTCTTCCTTCTAATGATCAAACATGTAAAGAGGCGTTCTATTTCCAAACGACCACATATCTAAGGGAACCAAAATGTATGAGAAACCGTCAGCGCAATGGACCTCCTATAAAACAAGTATTGCAGCGAGCATGTACTGTGTTCCCACATGTAAACCAGAAATAAAAAAAAATGCAACGCAGTACTATAAACTCAAATACGGTGCTAAATAAATCCAACGTGCAGATGTGAATAGTGACAACAGAACATTGTGCTTCATGACAATAACGTGCTACATCCAAAGAAATAACAACACCAGCATTTTGATGTCATAATATTGGGACACCTGTTGATGGTATATTTGGTACACGACGCACAGGAGATATACCGCACAAGCCCATGTGACGATATTGGCGTGTTAAAGGGACAGGTGACTATTTTGTACGGTTCATGAGGTATTTGTATACACTATTCATTTAGCACTGGTATATGCAGTTTTATGGATATTTATGTATATGTCTTGATATTTCTTTGCATGTAGCACGTTATTGTCACGAAGCACAATGTTCTGTTGTCACTATTCACATCTGCAAGTTGGATTTATTTAGCACCGTATTTGAGTTTATAGTACTGCGCTGCATTTTTTTGATTTATATCTAAGGGAGCATTCTTTCGTCTATGGAGCACCAAAGTAAGCCGCCATTCTTCCTTCTACTGACCAGCAAAATAAATTAGCATTTCTTCTACTGACCACCAATGTAAAGGAGCATTCTTCCATTTACTGACCTCTCACGTACTGACCGCATCCCTTCTACTGACCACCAATGTAAAGGGGCATTCTTCCATTTACTGACCTCTCACGTACTGACCGCATCCCTTCTATTGACCACCAATGTAAAGGGGCATTCTTCCATTTACTGACCTCTCACGTACTGACCGCATCCCTTCTACTGACCACCAATATAAAGAGGCATTCTTCCATTTATGGACCGCATCCCTTCAACTGACCACCAATGTAAAGGGGCATGCTAATCTTACCAGACAGGGCCCAGGTCAGCATTCACTCTGCTGCCGATTTTGCTGCCCTGCCGTTCTACATCCTCCTACTGACCACCGACATACGAGGGCATTCTTCCTTCTAATGATCATACATGTAAAAAGGCGTTCTTCTTCCAACTGACCACATATCTAAGGGAGCATTCTTTCTTCGATGGACCACCAAGGTAAACCACCATTCTTCCTTCTACTGACCAGCAACATCAATTAGCATTTCTCCTACTGATCACCCATGTTAAGGGTGTTCTTCAATTTACTGATCTCTCACATAAGGGGACCCTCTTCCTTATATTTACCACCCCATAAAGGAACATTCCCTACTGACCACATCCCTTCTACTGACCACCAACAGAAGGGAACCTCCTTCCTTTTACTGACCACCCACACCCACCTACTGGTCACCCATTTCTGAGTCCTCCAAACTACAAATACGATCTGAGCCCTGAAGAAGGAGAACTTTCATCCCCAAAGGCATTGTCTGAGCCATGTTGTCTTGTTATGGGCGAACAATTACATACACACCTGGAGGGCACCCTCATATTACTGGAACCTGGAGGAGACCCTCATATAACTGGAACCTGGAGGGGACCCTCATATTACTGGAACCTGGAGGGACCATCATATTATAGGAACCTGGAGGGGACCCTCATATTACTGGAACCTGGAGGGACCATCATATTATAGGAACCTGGAGGGGACCCTCATATTATTGGAACCAGGAGGGGACCCTCATATTACTGGAACCTGTAGGGGACCATCATATTATTGGAACCTGGAGGGGACCTTCTTATTAATGGAACCTGGAGGGGACCCTCATATTACAGGAACCTGGAGGGGACCCTCATATTACAGGAACCTGGAGAGGACCCTCATATTACAGGAACCTGGAGGGGACCCTCTTTATTACTGGAACCTGGAGGGGACCCTCTTATTACTGGAACCTGGAGGGGACCCTCATATTACTGGAAACTGGAGGGGACAATCATATTATTGGAACCTAGAGGGGACCCTCATATTACTGGAACCTGGAGGGGACCCTCATATTACAGGAACCTGGAGGGGACCCTCATATTACAGGAACCTGGAGGACATCCTCATATTACAGGAACCTGGAGGACACCCTCATATTACTGGAACATGGAGGGGACCCTCATATAACTGGAACCTGGAGGGGACCCTCATATTACTGGAACCTGGAGGGACCATCATATTATAGGAACCTGGAGGGGACCCTCATATTACTGGAACCTGGAGGGACCATCATATTATAGGAACCTGGAGGGGACCCTCATATTACTGGAACCAGGAGGGACCATCATATTATAGGAACCTGGAGGGGACCCTCATATTATTGGAACCTGGAGGGGACCCTCATATTACTGGAACCTGTAGGGGACCATCATATTATTGGAACCTGGAGGGGACCTTCTTATTAATGGAACCTGGAGGGGACCCTCTTATTACTGGAACCTGTAGGGGACCCTCTTTATTACTGGAACCTGGAGAGGACCCTCTTTATTACTGGAACCTGGAGGGGACCCTCTTTATTACTAGAACCTGGAGCGGACCCTCTTATTACTGGAACCTGGAGGGGACCCTCATATTACTGGAAACTGGAGGGGACAATCATATTATTGGAACCTGGAGGGGACCCTCATATTACTGGAACCTGGAGGGGAACCTCATATTAGAGGAACCTGGAGGGGACCCTCATATTACAGGAACCTGGAGGACACCCTCATATTACAGGAACCTGGAGGACACCCTCATATTACTGGAACCTGGAGGGGACCCTCATATAACAGGAACCTGGAGGAGACTCTCTTTATTAGTGGAACCTGGAGGGGACCCTCATATTACAGGAACCTGGAGGGGACCCTCATAATACAGGAACCTGGAGGGGACCCTCTTTATTAGTGGAACCTGGAGGGGACCCTCTTTATTAGTGGAACCTGGAGGGGGCCCTCATATTACTGGAACCTGGAGGGGACCCTCTTTATTACCGGAACCTGGAGGGGACCCTCATATTACTGGAACCTGGAGGAGACCCTCATATTACTGGAACCTGGAGGGGACCCTCATATTACAGGAACCTGGAGGACACCCTCATATTACTGCAACCTGGAGGACACCCTCATATTACTGGAACCTGGAGGGGACCCTCATATAACAGGAACCTGGAGGAGAATCTCTTTATTAGTGGAACCTGGAGGGGACCCTCATAATACAGGAACCTGGAGGGGACCCTCTTTATTAGTGGAACCTGGAGGGGACCCTCTTTATTAGTGGAACCTGGAGGGGACCCTCTTTATTAGTGGAACCTGGAGGGGACCTTCATATTACTGGAACCTGGAGGGGACCCTCATATTACTGGAACCTGGAGGGGACCCTCATATTACTGGAACCTGGAGGCGACCCTCATATTACAGGAACCTGGAGGGGACCCTCATATTACAGGAACCTGGAGGACACCCTCATATTACTGCAACCTGGAGGACACCCTCATATTACTGGAACCTGGAGGGGACCCTCATATAACAGGAACCTGGAGGAGAATCTCTTTATTAGTGGAACCTGGAGGGGACCCTCATAATACAGCAACCTGGAGGGGACCCTCTTTATTAGTGGAACCTGGAGGGGACCCTCTTTATTAGTGGAACCTGGAGGGGACCCTCATATTACTGGAACCTGTAGGGGACCCTCTTTATTAGTGGAACCTGGAGGGGACCTTCCTATTACTGGAACCTGGAGGAGACCCTCATATTACTGGAACCTGGAGGGGACCCTCATATTACTGGAACCTAGAGGGGACCATCATATTACTGGTACCTAGAGGGGACCATCATATTATTGGAACCTGGAGGGGACCCTCTTTATTACCGAAACCTGGAGGGGACCCTCATATTACTGGAACCTGGAGGAGACCCTCATATTACTGGAACCTGGAGGGGACCCTCATATTAAAGGAACCTGGAGGGGACCCTCTTTATTAGTGGAACCTGGAGGGGACCTTCATATTACTGGAACCTGGAGGGGACCCTCATATTACTGGAACCTGGAGGGGACCCTCATATTACTGGAACCTGGAGGGGACCCTCATATTACTGGAACCTGGAGGGGACCCTCATAATACAGGAACCTGGAGGGGACCCTCTTTATTAGAGGAACCTGGAGGGGACCCTCTTTATTAGTGGAACCTGGAGGGGACCCTCATATTACTGGAACCTGGAGGGGACCCTCTTTATTACCGGAACCTGGAGGGGACCCTCATATTACTGGAACCTGGAGGAGACCCTCATATTACTGGAACCTGGAGGGGACCCTCATATTACAGGAACCTGGAGGGGACCCTCTTTATTAGTGGAACCTGGAGGGGACCTTCATATTACTGGAACCTGGAGGGGACCCTCATATTACTGGAACCTGGAGGGGACCCTCATATTACTGGAACCTGGAGGGGACCCTCATATTACAGGAACCTGGAGGACACCCTCATATTACTGGAACCTGGAGGACACCCTCATATTACTGGAACCTGGAGGGGACCCTCATATAACAGGAACCTGGAGGAGACTCTCTTTATTAGTGGAACCTGGAGGGGACCCTCATAATACAGGAACCTGGAGGGGACCCTCTTTATTAGTGGAACCTGGAGGGGATCCTCTTTATTAGTGGAACCTGGAGGGGACCCTCATATTACTGGAACCTGGAGGGGACCCTCTTTATTAGTGGAACCTGGAAGGGACCTTCCTATTACTGGAACCTGGAGGAGACCCTCATATTACTGGAACCTGGAGGGGACCCTCATATTACTGGAACCTAGAAGGGACCATCATATTACTGGTACCTAGAGGGGACCATCATATTATTGGAACCTGGAGGGGACCCTCTTTATTACCGGAACCTGGAGGGGACCCTCATATTACTGGAACCTGGAGGAGACCCTCATATTACTGGAACCTGGAGGGGACCCTCATATTACAGGAACCTGGAGGGGACCCTCTTTATTAGTGGAACCTGGAGGGGACCTTCATATTACTGGAACCTGGAGGGGACCCTCATATTACTGGAACCTGGAGGGGACCCTCATATTACTGGAACCTGGAGGGGACCCTCATATTACTGGAACCTGGAGGGGACCCTCATATTACTGGAACCTGGAGGGGACCCTCATATTACTGGAATCTGGAGGGGACCCTCATATTACTGGAATCTGGAGGGGACCCTCATAATAACAGAACCTGATAGAGACCCTCATTATAATAGAGCCTGACGTTGACCCCCATTATAATAGAGCCTGACGTTGACCCCCATTATAATAGAACCTGACGGGGACCCCTCATTATAATAGAACCTGACAGGGACCCCCCCATTATAATATAACCTGACAGGGACCCCCATTATAATAGAACCTGATGGGGACCCCCCCCAATTATAATAGAACCTGATGGGGACCCTCGGCCTGTTCTGTAGCCCCTCATAGAATTCCAGCATGGGTTGTAATGCTTGGTATGGAAGAAGCTATCTCCCCCTCAGAAGGTGTCACCAGGACAGGAAGTGAAATCTCCTCAGGGATCACAGACTGTGATGAGATAGATCTCGGTGGTCTCCCCTCCCCCTCTCTATGGAGCCTGAAAAGCTCACCAAGTGCCCCTCTCCGGATCTGAGGGCTACACCGGGTCCGAGTGCTACCCCGTCCTCTCCATAGAAGCCCCGGGCATCCAGGTACAGCGCGGAGGACGAAAACTCCCAGCAACTCCGGGGCGGCCTGCACTCACCGTACAACAGGCCGCGGGCCCGGCGGTGACGTACCGGGAGGGGGAGGAGCTCCGGGGACAGGCAGCACACCACAGAGAGGGCCCGACACCGGGCATCTCCGCTCTCTTCCTCCGTATAACCGGCGAGGCTAGGCGTTTCTCTGTCCAACCCCGCCCACGACTAACCCTTAACCGCCTTCCACAGAGAGCAGCTGAGCTCTTACTGGCTGCTAGCAAAGGGGCGGAGCCACCAACATTCACATCTGTCATCATTTCCACCAATCATACATGGCATCAGTGGGAAGAATGTCCCTTACATTGGTGTCAGAGGGAAGAATGTCCCATACATTGGTGTCACTGGGAAGAATGGCCCTTACATTGGTCTCACCAAGAAGAATGCACTTTACATTGGTGTCAGAGGGAAGAATGTCCCATACATTGATGTCACTGGGAAGAATGCACCTGACATTGGTGTCACTGGGAAGAATGCCCCATACATTGGTGTCACTGGGAAGAATGCACCTTACATTGGTGTAAGAGGAAAGAATGTCCCATACATTGGTGTCACTGGGAAGAATACCCCTTACATTGGTGTCACCAAGAAGAATGCACTTTACATTGGTGTCAGAGGGAAGAATGTCCCATACATTGGTGTCACTGGGAAAAATGCTCCTTACATTGGTGTCAGTGGGAAGAATGCTCCATGCATCGGTGTCAATGGGAAAAGTATCCTTTAAATTGGTGTCACTGGGAAGAATATCCGTTGTATTAGTGTCAGAGGGACGAAAGTGCCTTACATTGGTGTCACTGAGAATAATGTCCCTTACATGGGTGCCAATGGAAAGACTGCACCTTACATTGGTGTCAGTGGGAATAATGTCCCTTACATTGGTGTCACTGAGAAGAATGCTCCTTACATCGGTGTCAGTGGGAAGAAAAACTCTTACATTGGTGTCACTGAGAGGAATGTCCCTTACATTGGTGTCAGGGGAAAGAATGTCCCTTACATTGGTGTCAATGTGAAGAATGTCCCATATATTGGTGTCAGTGGGAAAATAGTCCTTTGCATTGGTGAAACTGAGAAGAATGTCCCTCACATTGGTGTCAATGGGAAGAGAATCCCTTACATTGGTGTCACTGAAAATAATGCCCCTCACATTGGTGTCATTGAGAAGAATGTCCCTTACATTGGTGACATTGAGAAGAATGTCCCTTACAAGGAGCTTGCCTTGGTGTCATTGATAACCATGTCCCTCACATGGGTGTCAGTGGAAAGAATGCCCTTTATAGTGTTGTTACTGAGAAGAATGTCCCATGCATTGGTGTCAGAGGGAAGAATGTCCCTTACATTGGTGTCACTGAGAATAATGTCCCTTACATGGGTGTCACATGAAAAAATGCCCCTTACATTGGTGTCATTGAGAAGGATATCCCTTACATTGGTGTCGGGGAAGAATGTTGCTTACTTTGGTGTCACTGAGAATAATGTTCCGTACATGGGTGTCAGAGTGAAGAATGACTCTTACATTGGTGTCACTGGGAAGAATGACCCGTACATGGGTGTCATTGGGAAGAATTCTCCTTACATTGGTGTCAGAGGGATGAGTGTCCCATACATGGGTGACTTTTAGAATAATGTCCCTTCATTTGTGTCAGTGGAAAGTTTGCCCATTCTATTGGTGTCATTGAGAAGAATGTCCCTTTCATTGGTGTCAGAGGGAAGAATGCCCCTTATATTGGTGTCATTGAGAATAATGTTCCTTTACATAGGTGTCATTGAGAAGAATGCTTACATTGGTGTCAGATGGAAAAACGGGTCACTATTCCCCCATTGATACCAATGATGGGGCACTATTCCTCCCACTGACACCAATGCTGGGGCACTATTCCTCCCACTGACACCAATGCTGGGGCACTATTCCTCCCACTGACACCAATGCTGGGGCACTATTCCTCCCACTGACACCAATGATGGGGCACTATTCCTCCCACTGACACCAATGATGGGGCACTATTCCTCCCACTGACACCAATGATGGGACACTATTCCTACCACTGACATCAATGATGGGGCACTATTCCTCCCACTGACACCAATGATGGGGCACTATTCCTCCCACTGACACCAATGATGGGGCACTATTCCTCCCACTGACACCAATGATGGGACACTATTCCTCCCACTGACACCAACAATGGGACACTATTCCTCCCACTGACACCAATGATGGGGCACTATTCCTACCACTGACATCAATGATGGGGTACTATTCCTCCCACTGGCACCAATGATGGGGCACTATTCCTCCCACTGACACCAATGATGGGGCACTATTCCTCCCACTGAGAGCAATGATGGGACACTATTCTTCCCACTGACACCAACAATGGGACACTATTCCTCCCACTGACACCAATGATGGGACACTATTCCTACCACTGACATCAATGATGGGGCACTATTCCTCCCACTTACACCAATGATGGGGCACTATTCCTCCCACTGACAGCAATGATGGGACACTATTCCTCCCACTGACACCAACAATGGGACACTATTCCTCCCACTGACACCAATGATAGGGCACTATTTATCCCACTGACATCAATGATGGGGCGCTATTCCACTGACACCAACAATGGGGGCACTATTCCTCCCACTGACATCAGTGATGGGGGCACTATTCCTCCCACTGATACCAATGATGGAGGCACTATTCTTCCCACTGACACCAATGATGGGGCACTATTCCTCCCACTGACACAAACCATGGGTGCTCTATTCCTCCTACTGACACCAATGATGGGGCACTATTCCTCCCACTGACACCAATGATGGGGACACTATTCCTTCCACTGACAGCAATGATGGGGAACTATTCCCCCAACTGACACCAACGATGGGGCACTATTCCTCCCACTGACACCAACGATGGGGCACTATTCCTCCCACTGGCACCAAAGATGGGGCACTATTCCTCCCACTTACACCAATGATGAGGTACTATTCCTCCCACTGACATTAACAATGGGGCACTATTCCTCCCACTGACACCAATGATGGGGCACTATTCCTCCCACTGATACCAATGATGGGACACTATTCCTCCCACTGACACAATGATGGGGCACTATTCCTCCAACTGACATCAATGATGGGGCATTATTCCTCCCACTGACACCAATGATGGGGAACTATTCCTCCCACTGATACCAATGATGGGGCACTATGCCTCCCAATGACACCAATGATGGGACACTATTCCTCCCACTGACACCAATGATGGGGCGCTATTCCTCCCACTGACACCAATGATGGGGCACTATTCCTCCCACTGACACCAATGATGGGGCACTATTCCTCCCACTGACACTAATGATGGGGCACTATTCCTCCCACTGACACCAATGATGGGGCACTATTCCTCCCACTGACACTAATGATGGGGCACTAGTCCTCCCACTGACACCAATAATGGGACACTATTTCTCCCACTGACACCAATGATGGGACAGTATTTCCCCCACTGACACCAATGATTGGACACTATTTCTCCCACTGACACCAATGATGGGACACTATTTATCCCACTGACACCAATGATGGGACACTATTTCTCCCATTGACACCAATGATGGGACACTATTTCTCCCATTGACACCAATGATGAGGCACTATTTCTCCCACTGACACCAATGATAGGGCACTATTCCTCCCACTGACACTAATGATGGGACACTATTCCTCCCACTGACACCAATGATGGGACACTATTTCTCCCACTGACACCAATGATGGGACACTATTCCTCCCACTGACACCAATGATGGGACACTATTCCTCCCACTGACACCAATGATGGGACACTATTCCTCCCACTGACACCAATGATGGGACACTATTCCTCCCACTGACACCAATGATGGGACACTGTTTACTCCCACTGACACCAATGATGGGGCACTATTTCTCCCACTGACACCAATGATGGGACACTGTTTACTCCCGGTGACACCAAGGCATTTTTCTGCTTGCTCCTGCTATCCACAGTCTGCCCCCCCCCCCAGTAATGTGGCCCTTTGTTTCCAATATTTGGAGACCTCTGGTTTGGTGGAAACTGATCTTTGAGCATTGTAATCTAGAAGCTCAGATCTGCTTTTCCACTTGCTGCCTTCCTGTGTACATTCCAGGGATCCCGTGTGTAGTAGGTAGGAGGGAGTGGCGTGACCTTCCTCTGATCATTCAGCTGTGTGTGTAGTGTGGCATCCTGCAAGGTCCAGTATGGACAAGGAGGACTTGCAGCATCCAGCCATAGACTGGTGCATTACTGAGCTATTGCAGTCGTTAAAGTGACTGCAGAAAGAGATGTGTCAGCACGCTGGAAAATCTTTCTGCAACCGATAGCCAATGAATTGCCACAGTCACTACAGGACTTCCAAGGTTTAGTTCTCCTTTCTGTCTGCAGACTGTCACTTTTTTACATTGTGCCTTAGAAGTTTTCTTCTTGTCTCTTCCTGTCTTGCGAGTAGCTAAACTGCCTTGTGGGGCCCCGTAGAGACCCCCACATAGCTCCCCTTACCTGCGCACTTCAGCCGGAGACAGCCTGGTGCATGCAATTTGCTGTCATGCGACCATTATGTGACATCCATTGTGCGTATGCTTCAGCCTGGGGCAGAGGTGCGCATGTGCGGTCATCAGCAGGGATGAAGGAAGGACCGTGTACTCCTGATGTGGGCGGGCATGAGACAGGGGCACGCATGTTCTGTGTTCTCACTGGGGGTGAAGGACCGTGTACTCCTGATGTGGGCGGGCATGAGACAGGGGCACGCATCTTCTGTGTTCTCACTGGGGGTGAAGGACCGTGTACTCCTGATGTGGGCGGGCATGAGACAGGGGCACGCATGTTCTGTGTTCTCACTGGGGGTGAAGGACCGTGTACTCCTGATGTGGGCGGGCATGAGACAGGGGCACGCATGTTCTGTGTTCTCACTGGGGGTGAAGGACCGTGTACTCCTGATGTGGGCGGGCATGAGACAGGGGCACGCATGTTCTGTGTTCTCACTGGGGGTGAAGGACCGTGTACTCCTGATGTGGGCGAGCATGACACAGGGGCACGCATGTTCTGTGTTCTCACTGGGGGTGAAGGACCGTGTACTCCTGATGTGGGCGGGCATGAGGCAGGAGCACGCATGTTCTGTGTTCTCACTGGGGGTGAAGGACCGTGTACTTCTGATGTGGGCGGGCATGAGACAGGGGCGCGCATGTTCTGTGTTCTCACTGGGGGTGAAGGACCGTTTACTCCTGATGTGGGCGGGCATGATTCAGGGGCACGCATGTTCTGTGTTTTCACTGGGGGTGAAGGACCGTGTACTCCTGATGTGGACGGGCATGAGACAGGGGCACGCATGTTCTGTGTTCTCACTGGGGGTGAAGGACCGTGTACTCCTGATGTGGGCGGGCATGAGACAGGGGCACGCATGTTCTGTGTTCTCACTGGGGGTGAAGGACCGTGTACTCCTGATGTGGACGGGCATGAGACAGGGGCACGCATGTTCTGTGTTCTCACTGGGGGTGAAGGACCGTGTACTCCTGATGTGGGCGGGCATGATTCAGGGGCACGCATGTTCTGTGTTCTCACTGGGGGTGAAGGACCGTGTACTCCTGATGTGGGCGGGCATGAGACAGGGGCACGCATGTTCTGTGTTCTCACTGGGGGTGAAGGACCGTGTACTCCTGATGTGGGCGAGCATGACACAGGGGCACGCATGTTCTGTGTTCTCACTGGGGGTGAAGGACCGTGTACTCCTGATGTGGGTGGGCATGAGACAGGGACACGCATGTTCTGTGTTCTCACTGGGAGTGAAGGACCGTGTACTCCTGATGTGGACGGGCATGAGACAGGGGCACGCATGTTCTGTGTTCTCACTGGGGGTGAAGGACCGTGTACTACTGATGTGGACGGGCATGAGGCAGGGGCACGCATGTTCTGTGTTCTCACTGGGGGTGAAGGACCGTGTACTCCTGATGTGGGCAGGCATGAGGCAGGGGCACGCATGTTCTGTGTTCTCACTGGGGGTGAAGGACCGTGTACTCCTGATGTGGGCGGGCATGACACAGAGAGGGGTGAGATACAGAAAGTCCTTCACCCTGAGATGCTCAAAAGCAGTCCAACCAAGGAGTCGCCAACACTGCAAACACCAGGTAAGTCACCAACACCCACCTGACAGATATTGAATGCATTACCAGAAGATCAGGTGGCACCAAATTTGGAAAATAGTTCCTTGATGCTGAAAAGCCCAAGAAGCACTCACAGATCTAGTAGAGTGCGCCTTGATGGGAAAGGGTGGAACCAAAATGTAGAGACCATATGCTTGAATGATGGTCTGTCTTTGCCACCTAGAGATGATGGAATGAGAAGTTGCTGCACCCTTATGGAGACCATCTGAGATGACAAAAAGGGAATCAGTCTTTCTGAAAGAAGCAGTGCTGGAAAATGGACTCACAACCACGGCCATATGCACACAATGGTAAAACCTTTTCCTTTTCATGAAATGGAATTAGAAAGAGAAATGGAAGAATGATAAGTGGGGGTGAGAGACAGAAACTACCTGAGGCCTGAACACAACCTTGTTACTATGTAAAACCAGAAAAGGTTTCTTGCAGGATAAGGCCTCAGCTCAGACACTAATCCCAGAGGTGATGGCTACAAGGAATGCCATATTGTAGGTGAGAGCAGAAAAAGGAATGTCTCTAATAACGATGGGTCGAACACCCCCGTGTTTGGTTTTCTGTCAAACATTCGAACCTAAAGAATGCTCGAGCGCAAACTTTGAACTCAATGCAAGTCTATGGGACTCAAACTTGTAAATTTAAAAGTGCCCATTTTGAAGGCCTTTATGTCACCACTGACTCCACCCAATTGTGTACATGTGACCGGCAACTGTCAGATCTGTCATACTGTGACTAGCGCTCGGCGGGTGCGGACGGGTCAGTGGCCATCGGGTTTTTTAAAAATGTCTCTTAGCTGGCGTGGTCAGGATAATGCTGGACGCTGTGATTGTCGATGGATTACATCAAAGAAAACCATTTTTTTTTCTTTTCATTAAAGGACTTGTCAAAAACTGTTGTTTTGTTTTTTGTTCAATTAAAGGAATTATTTAAAAGCCCGGTGACTTTATCTTTTCAAAAACCTTTAGTGAATGAGTAGGGGTACCCCTTATTCACAATGGGGGGTAGCATCAGGGTGCACCTATATTTAGAGGGTTACCCTGATACTAATGAGCCCCCCTGCTCACACATCCCAACAACCACCGGGTTAGGGTTGTGGGGAAAAGGCCCTAGTCCCCATCGGCATGGGAACACCATCCCAATGCCGGGGGCACGTGGCCTGGTAAGACAAAGGGAGGGGAGTGCACAATTGCCCCCCCCACCTTTCTTGCCCTGTCAGGTCTGCTCTCGGATCAAGGGTCTAGTAGGAATTTAAGAGGAACCCCATGGTTTTTGTTCCATTTTTTGGGATGGCGTTCCCCTTAAAAGTCCCACCAGGCCTAAAGGGCCTGGTATGGCTTTTACAGGGAACACCACGCACTTTAAAAACTTTTTTTTTACTGTGTGGCCCCTCCTAACCTTCCTATCAGATCCAAAGGGCTTGGTATGGATTAGGGGAGGGTTGGGACCCACGCTGTTTCTTGTTTTTTTTATGTATTTTTTGTTTTATTTTATTTGCTTTTCTTCTTTAATATTATTAAAAGTGTAAGCAGCCTTATATAATGTGGGGCGTAGACTTAGCCGTGAGCCATGACTGGCCAAAGTCACTGACTGGCCAATCATGACTCTTACAGTGCATTGTGCTGTGATTGGCCACAGGGTTGCACCTGATCTGTGGTCAGGTGCATTGCTTTGGCCAATCATGGCTCTCACAATGCACTGTGAGAGCGCAATTCATGAGGACCAGACTTCCGTCCCGCTGCTCTGTGCTGGAAATGACATCACTAACCTCCGCCCCACGTGTTATGCCACCAACCTACGTGGCTTTGTCAAGGAAGCTTAGTGACGTAATTTCCGGCACGGAGCCATGGACCGGAAGTCCGGTCCTTGTGAATCGTGCTTTTACAATCAGTGTATATGTTAATGTTTTTATTGGTATTTGGCTTTTAGTTCAATAAATAGTATTACAATATTAGAGGCCATTTGTTTTTCCTTCCCTGGGGGTCCCAGAGTGGAGGAGAGGAAGTGGAGGTGACATTTTTGGAGTGGAGGTTATACTACTGATGGAGGAGATATACAGTGTGACCCGTTGCTGCCATCTAGAGTCTACGTATGGAATTACAACTAAGCACTTGTGACCTGTGTTTATATAGGTCCTGGTGTCCAGGTGAGCGGCCATCTTTACATGTGGTGGTGGTGTTTATCACACGGTTCATTTTGGATTACTGGAATATATTTGTCGAGTGAAGCACAGAATTCATTTTTGGATCACTTACACATTATTTGTTATGAACTATTTAATGGACACTTTGATTTTTTGACTGTTTCATTAATATTCAGTGTAGTATTTATGATGTTTTATTGAGTAGCACATTACTATATCAACATAAAGTATTTGACATGTATCAGTCTGGAAAGGGTTACAAAGCCATTTCTAAGGCTTTGGGACTCCATCAAACAACAACTAAGAACTGCAGTTAATGTCAGTGTTCACGATTCAACAATAAGAAAGAGACTGGGCAAGGATGGCATCCGTGGGAGAGTTTCCAGGCGAAAACCACTGCTGACCAAAAAGAACACAAAGGGGGTTATGGACTAAAACTGGAAAGTGCAAAATCTGGTGCAGCTGTGCATGGTAGCCAGTCAGCTTCTAACTTCAGCTTGTTCAATTAAGCTTTGGTAATAAAAACTGGAAGCGGACTGGTTTCTATGCAGAACTGCACCAGATTTTGCACTCTCCAGTTTCAGTAAATCAACCCAAAAGGCTTGTCTCACATTTGCCAAAAAACATCTTGATTATCCCCAAGACTTTTGGGAAAATATTATGTGGAGACAAAATGAGACAAAAGTTGAACTTTTTGGAGGGTGTGCATCCCACTACATTTGGCATAAAACTAACACAGCATTTCATAAAAAGAACATCATATCTACAGTCAAATGTGGTGATAGTGTGATGGTCTGGGGCTGCATTGCAGCTTCAGGATCTGGATGACTTGTCGCAATTGATGGAACCAAGAATTCTATTCTATTCTGCCAAAAATATCTTGCCATGAGTTCTTGACCTCAAGCTCAAGCGCACTGCATAGCAAGGCAATGATCTGAAACATACTAGCAAGTCCACCTCTGAATGTCTCATAAAAAAAAAAAAATATTGTTTTGGAGTGGCCTAGTCAAAGTCTGGACTTAAATCTAATTGAAATGCTGTGGCATGACCTTAACCTCCCTTATTATTTCAGATTTTTGGTGCTGAAAGCGGTACCATGACCGTGGGATTACTGTGCTTGATTGGCCAGCAAACTCGCCTGACCTGAACCCCATAGAGAATCTATGGGGCATTGCCAAAAGAAAGATGAGAGACATGAGACCGAATAATGCAGAAGAGCTGAAGGCCGCTATTGAAGCATCCTGGTCTTCCATAACACCTCAACAGTGCCACAGGCTGAAAGCTTCCATGCCACGCAGCATTGAGGCAGTAATAGCTGCAAAAGGGCCCAAACCAAGTACTGAGTACATATGCATGCTTATACTTTTCAGAGGTCCGATATTGTTCTATGTACAATCCTTGTTTTATTGATTGCATGTAATATTCTAATTTTCTGAGATTGTGGATTTGGGGTTTTCATGAGCTGTAAGCCATAATCATCACAATTATGACAAATCACGGCTTGAACTTTCTTGGTTTGCATGTAAAGTGTCTATCTCATATATTAGTTTCACCTTTTAAGTTGCATTACTGAAATAAATGAACTTTTGCACGATATTCTAATTTTTCGAGTTTCACCTGTATATTGTAGGCCTGTAATTTTTAGGAATAACTCACTGAAATCTGTCTGAACAAGAGTCTAGTAAACATCCCGGGTATGTTAAAATTTGAAACGCGAAATCATAAATTATAATTTATTAAATAATCATAAAAAATAATAATAAAAGTAATTCAAAAATATAATCAAACCAAAAACACTGAAATTTGAAATATAGCGCCAAGTTCGCACATCACTGATCTTAGTCGCAAAATCATTTTCAGTGTCTGATGACGAATTTCCCCCACGAATCATTATCACTCAATTCTGCAAGTGGTTCTGATTTACTATTGCTGTTCTCTAGCTGATCTAAAACCGCTTTTGACCTAAAGGGACGCTTTTTGGACTCCATGGACGTTTCTCAGTTTCCAGGCAGAAAGAACAGTAAAAATGCAGGCAGGGCGCAGGACAAAGCACTAGGGACAAAATGTTTGTGAAATGCTTTGATACAGTAATGTTTTACTATGTGATTTTAGTGAATGTCACTTTTTGTCATTTTCAAATTTCCCGCCGTTCCGTCCCCCGTACGGCCCGACGCTCGCAGGGGACGGAACCCAGATGACAGATGCCGCCATCCGCCGAATTACATTGCCAGGGACACTGCAGGAGGGACATCGCGGGAGCGCAGGACAAGGTAAGTGATCGAGGGAGCAGCGCCGAAGGGTAAGCCCGAGTGTAGCTCGGGGTTACCGCTTGTGGTACTGAAACTTTACCCCGAGCTACACTTGGGAATACCGCCAGGGAGGTTAAACAGGCTGTTCATGCTCAAAAACCCTCCAATGTAGCTGAATTAAAACAATTCTGCAAAGGAGAGCAGGCCAAGATTCCAACACAGTGATGTGAAAGACTCATTGTCAGTTATCGCAAATGCCTGATTGCAATTATTTCCCCCAAGGGTGGCAGAGTCAGTTATTAGGTTTAGGGGGCAATTACTTTTTCACATAGGACCAGGAAGGTTTGGACAGTTTTTTTCCCTTAATAAATGAAATCAACATTTAAAAATTGCATTTTGTATTTACTCCGGTTATCTTTGTGTAATATTAAAATCTGTTTGATGAACTGAATCAATTAAGTGTGAAAAATGCAAAAAAAAAAACAAAACAAAAACATACTTCTCTTTAAATAGCTGAGCATTAGAAAAAAAACAGCTGGTAGTAGGAGGTGCATCCAGTGTCTAATTTTCCTGTAGACAGTATAACCCAGAAAGGAAAGATTTCCAGTGTCCCTCAATGGACGAGAAAGAAAATTAGTTTGTATTCAGTTTATCAGGATTAATGAGGATTATGTTTTAGCACGTGTCTTTCCATAAACCTCATTTGTAAATTATTACATGTCCTTAAAATATTTTTAGGCTGCAGATATGAACTTAAACTCTGCCAAGAACATTCATCCAAATATTAGGCATAGATGTTTGATTGTTATCTAGACTTGCTGAAACTTACAAACTGTGCCAAGTACCCATTTACACTCAGATGTAATACACTTATGAAGTGTAAATACGAAGGCTTGTCACATTATCTACACCTGTATTCTCATATCGTGTCAGTACTGCTTTCAGAACACAGGCCACCTACAAAGAATACTTACCACACTTCTGGCTGATTTCATGGTCATACAGAACATAAAGAGGCCCTTTCAGGTTTCTAAGCAAACCATAATACCAGTTCTCTGCAGTAGAAGAGGTGTTATACTCACCTTTCCATAGGCCTGTGTCTCCTACCTCCCCCTCTATTCCAGTGCTGCATCCTCTTTCATCCTTTTCAGCACTGCACACAACCAGCATGTCTGTGTCCACAGCTGTGTGCTATGGTCCCTTCCTCTGACCTGACAGCACACAGCAGTGATGTAGGAGTCAGAGGATGGAGACAGAGTACAGCCAGGAACACGGGCTTTCAACCCTTCTAAAAAAGACTGACGGAGACAACAGGGCTAGAACAAAGCACATATAGCAGACACAGACCACCAACAGGTGAGTACACTTTTTTTGATTTGTTTACAGACCTTATAGGGGCTCTTTATCCATAGCTTCACATCTGTGTGGGTAGTGTCGCTGTGGATCCGCATGAAAATGCATGCAACCGCACCACCCACACAGAGAATTGCGGACCCGTGGGCTGCGCTTTCCAAAGAAGTGCAGGGACTTCTTTCCTTGCGTGTCACGGGCACGGGAGTCCATTCAAATGAATGGGCTCTCGTGCCCGTGCAAACGCAGCAACATAGATGTGAAACGGGTCGAATCCAACTCCAGCTATTTTTCATTTTAGTTTTGGTCAGAGCGGGGAAAAGATAACACTTTTTTGTGGCTTTCTTTAAGGTCTGTGTCCCATAATATGCCAAAATGAAAAATATCTTTATTTTTTATTTTTTTTCCCATGGTAGGATATAACCCCATAGGATCACTGGCATTATAGGCTGCGCTGTGTATGCTCAAGACCCTTTGTAGTCACTTTCTATGGATACCTACTGCAAGTGCCAGGGAGGCCCCCTCACCTTGACGGCTTTCCAAAATACTATCCAGTATTTTTGTTACACTGTTCATTTTTTTCACTATTTTTTACTATGTACACCAACGACATTGGCTTGCTGCTTTTTCCTTGTTCTGCTCTGACTTTCTCACTGATTTTTGAAAAACTTAAATAAAGAATTAATAAAAACAAATGTGACAATATCAGATTATTTTAAGATTATGCTACCAAACCAATTAAATGTCACATCTACACACACATGTGCACGATTGTTTGTTTCCTATGGTAAAGGAAATATAAACATGAGATAAGATTGTTCACAAAACAGAAAACTGCTAAAATTTAATTTCCAATTTAATGATCTTTCTACTTTTGTTGATCTTCTGCAAACATAGCAATACTAAACAAAATTTCACAAAATACGGAAAATCACACATTTTCTAAGGCTCGGTTCACATATGTGGTGCCGCTGCGGGACCCGCACAAATACCGGCCGCCGAAACCACCCGCAGGCGGGTGCAATAGATCCTTATGGCATGCTGCCAGCGCTGGAAATCGCAACCGTACTGGGAACCTTGGTTCCTGTGTGGGCTGTGATTTCAGAAATACTGCAGGGAATTATTTCTTGTGTGTCCTGGGGCACAGCAGTCTATTCAAATGAATGGGCTCTCATGTTCGCGCAAATCATGGCCCAACACGGCCACACAGGTGTGAACCTAGCCTTAGACTGCTTTCTTAAATGCATGGGTAACCATACTGTGTACTGGATTTACCAATAACTCTGCATTAAAACGGAACTTCATCCTAAAGGGAAGTTCCACCTTATGCCCCCCTTCTTTTGGAACTTTTTTCTTTTTGGGGGAGTGGGTACCTAGCTTTGGTAGGTACCCATCCCACTTCTGGTTGGATCGCCTAGGTGATTTCACTGGAAGTTTAATACCCAAACCCCCCTTTCCCCACCCACAGCCTTTTGGGACATGTCTCAGGTCCCAGCAGGCTGCAAGACCATTCACACAGCGCAGCGCGGCTTGCACATGCACAGTGGGAAGCCAGAAGAAGTCATAGCTGGCTTCAAACACTAAACATGCCAGGGCCAGGGTCCCAAAGACTGACAAACAATTGGCCCAGGTTAGGGCAGCGCTGGATCCCTGGACAGCAGCTACAGTATTTGTGGCTGCCAACTTTTAATCTTTTACAGACTAAAGAACCACTTTAAGACAGTGCTGAGAGAGAATAAAGCTCACCTCTGCAAGCATGGAGAGAGCGTGCACACTGTACACAGATAGCGTGGAGGCAGAGACCATGGATGACTGCGCTGCGGCATTTTCTTCTGTGCGGAGAACTAATTACCATTCAACCAAGACAGACATAACAGGAAGGAAAAGACCTAAACCAAGCTATCCTTAATAGGTCTCTCTCATTTCCTGCTCTTTTATGGCACATAAGCCCAAGTTTGTGACTCTTTAGAAATCAAGATATGACAATGTTGTATCTTGAATAAGATTATCTGTTTTTTTTGTTTTTTTTAGAGGAAGATTAGATCACGTTTTTGGAATAATTCAAGCAGAAAATCAAAAAGAACAACTGTATATTAACATTAGAAGTCCACTACTAGTTGTAGTATATTAGCTAAGTCAAGCCTGAAATATCAGCAAAGCTATTACTTATTTTTAACTGTAAAACACTTTCATGAAAACATCACAACTGATAACATTTTGCTATAATATAATTTGATTGGGGTACATTCACACCCCTGCATTTTGCCGTTTGTTCTTGTTTTGATCATATCAGTTTCAGATGCTTTTGAGATCATTCAGAATTTTTTGACAGATGCATTTGAGTTGTAGTTAATCTCCTTCTGCACTATAAAACAGATGAACAGAGGGCACAACAGCCTAGTGCATTACTAAAATATTATACTCACAAACCAACTGAGTCAACAGGCATATCAAAGAACCAAGACACACCTGTCTCCAGATCAACAACGCATGACCTGTGATGCAGGGAGGCTACTTTTTGTCCAATATGGCTTACACATTTGGAGGGGCAAAACTCTCTCCTTCAGAAGAAGCCTGGGCTCTGAAGAAGAGGGGCTGCCCCTCACAACGTGTAAGCCATATTTGATGAATAAGGTCTCTCTGTGTCACAGGTCATGCGTTGTTGATCTGGAGACAGTTGTGTCTTGTGTTTTTTTATATGCCTATTTACTCAATCTGTTTGTGAGTATATTATTTTCTTTTATATCAATAAACAATGTATTATGATAATGTGCTAGGCTAGGGTCTGTCCTCCGACTGCAGCTATTCCTCCATTTAACAGCACTGATATCGCAGACTACAAGTGTAAACACAGAGAGGCGTCCATGTTGGGAGTGTTGAGTACATGCCTTTTCTATTTTAATTTTGTGAGTGGCCAATTTGCATTTGATTTGAAAATTAACGCTTTTAACTCTACTGCACTTAGTGTGCGCTCTTCTTGTTTGTTTGCTTGTATGTCATTTGTAGATTACCCCAATCTTGTCAGGAGCAGCACCAAAGGCAGCAAGAGGTGTTTTATTACTCTTGATGATTCCAATGCCTGGACTAAGGATTTGTGATTTAATTAACTTATGGACATGAACTGTTTTTTTCTGATGAACTTAATTTTTGTTTACATTCCACAAGTTCCTTCATTTACATTATTATAGTCATAAGTATTTTGAGTGGGCTAAAAAAGTTTTTTTTTAAATTGGCTCTGAAGAAAAGGGGCTGCCCCTCGAAACATGTAAGCCATGTTGGATGAAAAGGAGTCTCCCTGTGTCATGGGTTATGCATTGCTGATCTGGAAACAGTTGCGTCTTGTTTTTTTGCTATGTTGGTTCAATCTGTTTGTGAGTATATTTGCTTTTATATATATATCAATAAATGGCGTATTATGGTAATGCACTAGGCTGTGTGCCCTCTGTTCATTTGTTTTATAGTGCTGCGCACGAAGGGATATCCATAGATCTGGGAGGTCAGCAAGGCCTGCTAGTGCCATAGCCATAAGTGGGAGGATTGGGAAGCCTGTTAAACTGGCCATACATTACACAATTTTCTTGTACAATTTTCCTTTAGATTTACCAAACCCATATAATAGGAGGTCAAACCTAAACACTTTCAATTTGTATGCAATCAGGCTGGCCCTTGCACTACATAATTGAAGGTAAATCTAAAAGGAACTTTACAATGTGTGTGAAGACAGATGCCGCTCTGTGACCAAGCCCCCTATGGGTGGGGCAAAATGCATCAGCAGGCGTGGTCAGAATGACAGCTGAGGCCATTCACTACACACTGTTCCTCTCTGACTCCTGGGGATCGGTCTGAGCAGTGTCCATCTTCATACATATTGTCAAATCTCTGTAATTTCTTGGGACGTTGCTCCCTCTTCTCTCTGCCGGCAGGGTGATTACTATTTGCTGTCAGCCTCGAGCAGCACCAGAAACAACTTTTTGGTTTAAATCTAAAGGAAATTGAATTGTATGATGTATGCCCAGCTTTAGACTCTCAGCACCACATTCGAGCGCGGGAGAGTGTATTTAAAGTTAACCTCCTTCAAGAGGGTTTTGCATTCCCATAGACTTATATGGGAATTCAAATCCCATCTGACCTGAACAAAAGCCCGTGGACAGAGGATCAACAAAAAAAGGCATAAAAGATCATAATCTTACTGCCATCTTACCGTACAGCTCTTCATCAGCATCCCCATCATCCAGAGACACCTGTGGCCGGGCCTTCACCTCCAGGTTTCTGCTCAGCCAGCCGGTCTGTTCTAAGGAGGAGCCCGCCACGTTTCCTACCGACTCCAGGATCTTCTGTGTCACCTCCTGTAAAAATCCACATGGTTTATCTTTAATATCTGGTAGCAGACATATGAAAGGACATCCTTACCCAATATCAATAGGAATGCCAGATCTTACAGTTTCCCCTTATGTAGGTCAGAGCTGCATGCCTTTAGACATATCTTCTTCTCCAATCCCCACTCATGACATTACCATTAAGATCAACAGCAAAACCACTGGTCCCTCTGCATATGCCAGGGTGCTAGGTGTAACCCTAGACTCTGACCTCTCCTTTGGACCCCACATCCAATCACTGGCTAAATCCTGCCGCCTCAACCTCCACAACATTTCCACAATTTGCCCCTTTCTGACCAACGACACCATAAAAAACCGTATCCACGCCTTGGTTTTATCCTGCCTTGATTACTGCAACTCCCTCCTCACTGGTCTACCGTTACACAGGCTATCCCCCCTTCAGTCTATTATGAATGCTGCTGCTAGACTCATACACCTTACCAACCAATCAGCGACTGCTGCCCCTCTCTGCCAATCACTGGCTTCCACTAACCCAACATATAAAATGTAAAATACTAACAACATACAAAGCCATCCACCTCTGTGTGATGCGATTGATGTGTTTACTGGCACTTTTTGCGGTGCGTTTTTAAACACTTGTTTTTTATGCATTTTGCGGGGTTCTTTAGTCAACAGAAAACTACTGACTTTGATGCCACTTTTATTGGACTTTTACGTGATTTTGGGAGGGTACAACTTAGCTGCGACTTTGGGAAGGTACAACTTAGCTGCGACTTTGGAAGGGTGAGACTTAGTTGCGACTTTGGGTAGGTGCGACTTTAATGCTTCTTGAGTGTCAGAGTGTTGCATCAAAGTTGCACTACATGAACAGAACTGTCATACTTTTCCTATTAGCAAAAAGTCACAAAGTCGCACCCATCCAAAGTTGCATCAAAGTCTCACCCAGGTAAAGTGACATCAAAGTCAATACATTCCTGTTTGCAAAAAACAAAAAAACAAAATGCAAAACGCATAAAAAACACACTACATGGCTTGAAGTCCCTTCGTCGTTCTCCTTTTACACATTTCTTCTTCCTTCCCTTCACCCCCCCCCCCTTTTTTTTTCTCTTTCTTTTTCTCTCTCCCTACCTTTTTCCCTGTCTTGGATACTACTGCTATTTGTTTATGTCAATAGACTGATCTGTTTGTACTACCTTTCAGACCAGTGTGCTGTACTTTGCTGTTTTTGAAACCGATAATTTAAATCTCTATGTCAGTGGTTCTCAACCTGTGGGTCGCGACCCCTTTGGGGGTCGAATGACCCTTTCACAGGGGTCGCCTAAGACCATCGGGAAAACACATATTTCCGATGTGTAATGAGCAGCTACGGTGTTGAAAGCAGCAGTATTGGAGGTAAAACGACACTTTATGAATTATAATTACTGGGTAAATAATTTTATGGTTGGGGGTCACCACAACATGAGGAACTGTATTAAATGGTCGCGGCATTAGGAAGGTTGAGAACCACTGCTCTATGTAATTGGACCACACCTGGTTCATTGTCTTATTTGCTGGCATCCACTAATGCGTCTTATTTTTGTAGATGTTTGTACTCTAAAAAAGTTGTTTAAATAAAGAATGTAAAAAAAAAAAAAATCACACTACATGCGTTTTTGCTGCATGTTCATTGAAGTCTATTGAACCAAAACTCACCATGTTCACATTTAGCTGTGAACCAGGCCCAACAGCGTACAAAGCAATTTTTTTCACTGAATATCTTTATTAAAACATTGCCATGCAACTTGCTATCAGGTGGAAATCAAATCATTTCAGCTGCAGAAGAGATCATTTCCACTATAACAGTAGATAATTGTAATTAGTAACAGGGAAGGGTTAAACATTTTGTCCGGTAGGTTTGTGCTCTTTAAAAATCAAGTGTACTTTTAATAGAAACTAGTATAAGTTCCTGACTTGATCTGGTATCGGCCTCCTGCAGTCGCTCTACAGCAGAACTCAGAATGGAAGAGGGAGAAGTAGCACAAAGAGCCAATCAGCTGTGCTGTGATGTTTATGTGCTAACAAGTGATGTGCTGAGGAAAAGGCAGAATGACAGAGATCAGTCTGCTGCTTCTCCCTCACTGTCCAGTCACAGGCTGAGGGCAGGGACAAGACCTAGTTGTCTTACTTAAATGAAGTAAAGAAAAGTCAGGTCTCCAGGATGGCTGGGCTGTGTGGCAGAGCTGTGTAAATCTTAGATCTGGACGGACAGAAATATAAATCCTTTAGCAGGTAAACTAACTCCCATATATGTAATTCATGTGCTTATTTAGCTATTTGCTTGGAGTTCAGCTTTTAATCTTTCATCAGAAGTATCTATAGGAAGTGTGATCTACCTTAAGAGAAGGAAGTAACCGGGTGGTGCCAGATTCAGAGAAACGGACTCCTTCAGAAGTGTGAGTAATGGTTGGAAATTTTCCTGCATATCAGATGGAGAAAGCCTGAAAGAACAATAAAAATAATTTTGTATTCTTCAATCCCACCCATCCAGTTGCTCTTCCCACAACCCATGGCTGGAACTTTCCACAATAAAACACTACATTGTAGCACGTCTCTCACATCGACCTTCTCCACCCCTTGTGACCGCTGATAATGAACACTGCACTGGACCTGTATTTCATGACAGGTATATCGCTCTCTCTCTCATGTTGGTAGGTTAACTGGATCCTGTCTACATTGGCCCTAGTATGTGTATGCATGAATATGAGTTAGGGACCTTAGATTATACGCTCCTTGAGGGTTAGGGACTGATGTG
Organism: Staurois parvus; assembly: GCF_062004578.1. Taxonomy (NCBI): domain Eukaryota; kingdom Metazoa; phylum Chordata; class Amphibia; order Anura; family Ranidae; genus Staurois; species Staurois parvus. The sequence goes on from NW_028318958.1 coordinate 8,153,674, forward strand.
AATGTACAATATATATTTATATGTGTAAAGTGCTGTGTAAATTGACAATGCTACATAAGTACCTGAAATAAATACACACACACACTATATATATTTAGATTGTAAACTCTTAATCCTCTTGTTTTGATTGTATTGTAGCTGTACTGTCTCCCTTTATGTTGTATAGCGCTGTGCAAACTGTTGGCTCTATACAATTCCTCTATAATAAATTATATTTTATATATATATATATACACACACACACACACACAGTTGTGCTGAAAAGTTTGCATACCCTGGCAGAAATTGTGGAATTTTGGCATTGATATTGAAAATATGACTGATCATGCCAAAAAATACTCTTTTATTGAAGGATGATGATCATATGAAGCCATTTATTATCAAATAGTTGTTTGGCTCCTTTTTAAATCATAATAACAGAAATCACCCAAATGGCCATGATCAAAAATTTACATACCCTGAAATGTTTGGCCTTGGTACAGACACACAAGGTGACACACGCGGGTTAAAATGCCAATTAGAGGTTAATGTCCCACATCTGTAGCTTTTTAAATTACAATTAGTGTCAGTGTATAAATAGTCAATGAGTTTGTTAGCACTTATGTGGAAGCACTGACTAGGCTAGATACTGAGCCATGGGGATCAGAAAAAAAAATGGCAAAAGTCCTGCGTAGCAAGGTAATGGAACTTTATAAAGATGGAAAAGGAAATATAAAGATGTCCAAAGCCTTGAATATGCCAATCAGTACTGTTAAATCACCTATTAGGAAGTGTAAAGTTTGGGGATCTCTTGATACCAAGCCAAGGTCAGGTAGATCAAGAAAGATTGCAGCCATAACTTACAGAAGAATTGTCCGAGATTCATAGAAAAAATCACAGACAAACTCAAAAGAAAAACAGGCTTCTCTGGAAAAAGATGGTGTGGTTGTTTTTAAGGAGTACAATACTAAAGCCCGGTTACAATATGCCTGACAACACCTTGACATGCCTAACCAGGCCTTTTTGTGTCATTGATGCAGTAAAGGCTTCTTTCTGGCACCTCGACCATGCAGCTCATTTTTGTTCAAGTGTCATCATATTGTGCGCCTTCAAAACAACCACACTGTCTTTTTCCAGAGCAGCCTGTATTTTTCTTGTGGTTACCTATGGGTTTCCCTTTGTATCCCAAACAATTCTTCTGACAGTTGTGAATGCTATCTTTCTTAGACTACCTGACCTTGTCTTGGTATCAAGAGATCCCCGAACTTTCCACTTCTTAATAGGTGATTTAACAGTACTGATTGGCATATTCAAAGGCTTTGGACATCTTTTTATGTCCTTTTCCATCTTTATAAAGTTCCATTACCTTGTTATGCAGGACTGTTGACAGTTCTTTTCTGATCCCCATGGCTCAGAATCTAGCCTAGTCAGTGCTTCCACGTAAGAGCTAACAAACTCATTGACTATTTATACACTGACACTAATTGTAATTTAAAAAGCCACAGATGTGGGACATTAACCTCTAATTGGCATTTTAACCCGTGTGTGTCACCTTTTGTGTCTGTACCAAGGCCAAAAATTCCAGTGGAGGGAAACTTTTGATCATGGCCATTTGGGAGATTTCTGTTATCATTATGATTTAAAAAGGAGCCAAACAACTATTTGATCATAAATGGCTTCATATGATCACCATCCTTCAATAAAAGAGCATTTTTTTGCATGATCAGTCATATTTTCAATATCAATGCCACAATTTCTGCCAGGGTATGCAAACTTTTGAGCACAACTTGTACATACGCAAAATACATAAATAAAATACATTCACATCAGTCCCTGCCGTCAAGGAACTTCTTACAATCTAAGGTCCATAACTCACATTCATACACATACTAGGGTCAGTTTTGGACAGGAGACAATTAACCTACTAGCATGTCTTTGGAGTGTGGGAGGAAACCAGAGAACCCAGAGGAAACCCACACTGGCACAGGGAGAATATACAAATTCCAGGCAGGTAGTACCATGGTTGGGATTCAAACCGACGACGCTATTGCTGCCAGACAGAAGTGCTAACCACTTAGCCATTGTGCTGTATTAGCTGGGCAACTGAAAGACCTCCTAATAAAAAGGTATAGTAAGGGACTGTTCATACCTACAGGTGTGACCAAGCATGGGTACGTTTCCAGGCGTTGTGTGTAGAGCGGCCCTTTAATTTCAATGAGCTGCCCTATTCGTGAGAAACACAGAAAAGAAGCCCCTGACTCTTTTCCAAAAATGCACCAAACTGTACTGCATGCAGGCGTGAGCATTTGCAAATGCATGATGGTGCCATTAACAAATACAGTCACCACCATGTCTCTGCTAAAGTGCAGGGCATTGTGTGTCTAGAAAGCACATGATATGACATGCGTTCCCGATTCCAAATTTCTGAACCTAGCCTTATACTGTTGTTTGGTATCAACTACATTTTTAGCTCATTGCGATGAACTAGTTATCCTAAAATAAACATGAATATAATCAAACTAGTAAAAAGAAACTACTGATCACTTTCTTATTAAAGAGGAACTAAATTCTGGAACCTTTGTCCCCTAGAAAATCAAACTGAGGACAAAGAACAAGTCGCCAGTATTGCCTGCAGTCACCCTGCAGCTGATCTTTCCTCATTACTGACTTGCCACGCCTTGTTCTGCACTGTGTCTCTGTATAGAGGCGACCATCTTGGTAGAGGTAGGGTATTGCTTCCTCATGTAAGAACCTCCCATAAGGAGAACAGTGAGCAGCACAGGAGTGACATCACCAAATCAGGTGAGAATAAGGCCTCGTTCACACCATCTGATGAAAAAAACGCACAGATTTCACTTGCAGAGACACGAGTTTACGTCACTTTTCATGTGCGTTTCAGTGAATTTATACAGGTTGCAGATTCCTGCGCAGAAAAAAATCTGCACGTGACACTAGTGATGTGGTGTGAACAGGGCACATAGAGAACAATTGTTTTCTGTAAACCTTTGCAGAATGCATGCAGAAAAACTGACATCTCTGCACCTTGGTGTGAAAAAGGCCTAACAGTCAGAGGCAGCAGTGCCTTAGATCTTACGCTGCAGAAGGCTGTAGGCACAGACTGAAACTAACATCAGCAGCTGGTACTTCCACATAAACATCATTGAGTCTAATAAACAATATTTTATGCCATCAGTTTATCCACCAGGTTTTGTTACCTTTGTATAAATGCATGGCTGAACTTCAGCATGGGAATATCAACCAATGAGGACTTCTAGGGGAAAAAAAGACAGGAAAACATGAATAAATTTGGATCGCTGGGTCTGCCATAGGAAGATTATGAGATAACAGAACGGCCTACATCAGCAGCTACCTATTCTCCTTTTATCTGTGGGGGCTTTTTGACAACCTCCTTGACCAGATGCAGTATTGTGTCAGTCTTCAGTGTCTTTAATGCACATACAAGGTCAACTAAGGTCAGCTGGGAGTCACTGGGTACTGGTATGATCTGCGGGGGAACAAAAGGGAACATTGAATGGCTCTAATGTATTTGGGATGATTAGTTTTGTAAGTGATGACCGGTTTCTGGTTGCTTGCCTACCCTGTGACATCTTTTGAGCCTAATTAATGACCCATCATTGTGAAGGGGAAGCCTTACTAATGAAGGCAGGAAGGGATGGATAAGAGCCAGGAACCAAAAAGCTGGTTTAAATTTGCTTTGCAGAGCACTCCGTGTTTTGGGGGTTCACATAAAATGTGAGGCAGGAGGAGGGAAGCCAGGACTCGATTAAGCTTTGGTTGGTTGACTCAATGATGACTGACCATAGTCCTGACCTCAGCTGTTTGCTCTGCTTTGGTTCTATCCTACTTTCTACATGTCTTCTTTCCCATGACAATGCCAGTAGGTAGGCAGGGTGAGGGTATATAATTGGAACTTTTCTTGGCAAGCAAAAGATGAAGATGGACAATGGTGAAGAGCGGTGAAGCAATAGAAAGTATTAAATAACTTTTATTATTCCTTTCAGGCAGCTCAGGACACCGCTGCAGCAAGGGATGATACATATGAGGGAATTCATACAATTCATATTATGACTTTGCTTCATAACCATATACATCCAGTTTTGGTAAGTAACATTAAATGCTAACTAAACACAAGAGCAAAAACACAATATATCTTAGCCTACAGTCCTCAGATGGTGAGGCTGCATTAGTTGGCTTTTTAAAGCGAAGAACATTTTCAGTAAATACTGCAAATACTTGTTGATCCTACCAGAAATGCCGTGTCCTTGTCACTTCCTGTGAGCTGCATCAAAGAATATCATCCTTCGTAGCGATCTTGTGTAAATTACTGATTGCCCTGTTCTCTATGTAATGAAGATGAAGAAATTTGGACATATTTTGTAGTCCATATTAGGAGAACAGCGCAGAGTGACAACCATGGTTCTCTCCATAGATACAGTGCAGGAGTGATGTAGCCACCCATGGACAGGAAGTGTATTAACTGCCTGATTACCAGGTGAAAATAAAGCAAAAGAAGCTTGAAAAATAAAAATGAAATATGACCTTTTAGACCCAACATGTATCATTAAAGAGAACCTGTCACCTAAAAATCATCACATAGGGGACTTTATTTCCCCTACCCCAACACCGCACCCACCCCCCCAAAAAGAAAAATTTTAAGGCCTCTCTACCCCTACATACTGTATATGCATATCTGAATGTAATTGCACACGTCAGTGCGCCTACAAGTGAAAATGGTGATTGCGATACATGTTACATATCGCCACACACGCCGAAGTGCGAGGGATAATTCTAGCACCAGACCTCCTCTGAAATGCTAAGCTGATGACCTGTAGGGGGCTTTTGAAATGTCACCTATAGAAAATATAGGGTACTAATTTCACAGGTGCACACAAATTCAAGGTTTGGCATATTGGGGATCTATTTACTCAGCACAACCTCTTCCTTTGTAGTTTACCAAAATTTTGGTCATTTATTGCGTGTGTTTGTCCTAAATTTCACTTTAGTGTGTTTGCGGTAATATCGTATGACATAAAACACTGGAACTACCACTATTTTATTCTCTAGGGCAGGCATGTCCAAAGTCCGGCCCGCGGGCCATTTATGGCCCGGGGGTCGGTTTAATACGGCCCTCCAACAGCCCTCCCTGCTCTGTGTAATGTGGCCCTCCCTTCTATGGCAGTCTTCTGCTTGAGAGCAGAGGGCAGTGCGCATGCCTGACTGCGGCGCGTTCTCCCTGGTCTGTGTAAATGCGGCTGTCGCACGGCCCTCCCTTCTGTGGCAGACAGTCTTCTGCTTGAGAGCAGTGCGCATGCGTGACTGCGCCACGCTGGGAGCGACAGAGGGCGGTGACGTCAGGGCCGGGCTTCCAGCGTGAAGTGTTTCTCTTCCCCTCCCGGCTGCCGAGCAGAGACTTCAGCTCCAGCTACCTTTTTCACCCTTCACATTAGTGCAGGTAAGTTTTTTTAAAATTTATTTTCAATACATTGTGAAAACTCAGCTGTCAGTTGATCTTAATGTTATGAAATGAAAAGTATGTCGTTTGCAATTAACTTGGCATAAAATAATTTATTTGCATTTAATTGTAATGGTTCAAAGAATGTTCGGAAAAATGTTCGGCCCTCCACCCTTAAATGTGTGCAAAAAATGCAAAACCGGCTCTGTCAGCGAAAGGGTTAATAGAGCTGAGCTTGGGTGTCCTCCACAGTCCTCTCCATCTGAACCTTGGATCTGCACTGTTTACTAATCCAAAGGCTGTGGGCCGGGTCATTCAATGCCATTGTCTATAGGTAGGCGTGTCCATAAAAGAGCGCTGTTGTCACTTTTTTTTCCCTCCGCAGATTGCGTTTTTTGTGCAATAGACTTCAATGGCACTTCCCCAATAACGCAAGGGTTGTGTTTTTGATGCTTTTTTTTTGCCGATAGCAAAGTATTGACTTTGATGTGACTTTTTTTTGCTAATAGGAAAGCATGACATTTCTGTTCATGCAGTGCGGTTTTGATGCGACTTTGGATGGGTGTGAGTTTGATGCAACTTTTTTTTTTGTTTTTTTGCTAATAGGAAAGTATGACAGCTTTGCTCATGTAGTGCGACTTTGATGCGCCATTACACACTCTAGCACTCAAGTCACATCAAAGTTGTGCAGGAACCTTTTGTGTCCAAAGTCGCAGGTTAGGGTTAAAGGTTAGGGTCAGCGTTAAATGTTAGGGTTAGAACGCTAACCGCAGCCTTTAACCCTAACCTGCGACTTTGGACACAAAGATTCTTGCGCTACTTTGATGCTACTTGAGTGCCAGAGAGTGTAAAGTCGCATCAAAGTTGCACTACATGAACAGAACTGTCATACTTTCCTATTAGCAAAATAAAAAAAAAAAAAAGTTGCATCCAAGTGGCACCCATCCAAAGTCATATCAAATACAGTACTTTCCTACTGGCAAAAAACCGCAAAGCACAACAAAAACACGTGTTCAAAAATTCAAAACACGCTGTGAAATCGCACAATCCTGTCTGCCTCGATGTGAACCTAGCCTCACTCGGATCTCCATCACCAGCCCATACTTACCTGAGCCCCATCACAATCCAGCACTGTGCTTAAAAGCAGCGGCTCTCCCAGCTCCGTTCCTCCTCACTCCACACCAGCTGGGGATCCAAGAAGAGGAGGATCGAGGCTGACCTGTGCAAAACCATTAAGTACAGGTAAGTATGAAATTCTTGTGATTTTTATTTTTAAAAAAATGAAGCCTTGCAGGCCATACACTGATAGAATCTGAAAAATACAGAAGGAATAGAGGCGCCTCCCCCTATTCACTCGGAGAATGACACATCAATTCTCGTGCATCTAGGGGTGTGGTGGAGCCGCCCCTTCCAGTGTACAATCAACACACAAAAGTAAGGCACTTCACCCAAAGAACTGACTCAAACACAGAAAATCTATATAAATGAATAAATACATTGATCCAAGGGATCACCACGCTGTGTTTATGGAGTCTTTTTTTGAGTTGTGATAACTTGGATCAATTTATTCTTTTATATATATTTTCTAAGTTATCACAACTCAAAAAGTTTCCATAAACACAGAGTGCTGATCACTTGGATCAATGTATTAATTAATTTATATTGATTTTCTGTGTTTGAGTCATTTAGTCAGTTCCTTGGGTGAAGCGCCTTACTTTAGTGCTCAAAATATTTCATTTCTTTATGAACGTTCGTTTCATTTTCTAATCATTAGTGGGATCAAATCGATGTTTATTTTTGACAGCAGAGGCTAGAAAAGTTCCAAAGTAGCAGGATGGTAAATTCTTTAGCAATGAATTTCCAACAGAGGACATTTTGAAGTACTTTCAAATGACATTCATCAAGTCATGCAATGTAATCATTTTTGTATGAATGTTCGTTTGAAATCTACTAGGGTAAGAGCAGCTGTAGCCTCCCTAGCGGTCTGATTATGTACATATTTCTGTGCTCAAAGCGGTATTTTTTTTGCATGGAAATATGTGTTTTTTTTTTGTAGGCCTGTAACTTTTAGGAATAATTCACTGAAATCTGTCCGAACAAGAGTCTAGTAAACATCCCGGGTATGTTAAAATTTTAAACACGAAATCATAAATTATAATTTAATAAATAATCATAAAAAATAATAATTTAATAATAATAATACATTTAAATAAATAATATAATCAAACCAAAAACACTGATATTTGAAATATAGCACCAGGTTCCCACATCACTGAGCAAAGTCGCAAAATCGTTTTCAGTGTCTGATGACGAATTTCCCCACGAATCATTATCACTCAATTCTGCAAGTGGTTCTAATTTACTATCGCTGTTCTCTAGCCGGTCTAAAACCGCTTTTGACCTAAAGGGACGCTTTTTGGACGCCATGGACGTTTCTCAGTTTCCAGGCACAAAGAACAGTAACAATGCAGGCAAAGCACAGGACAAAGCACTCGGGACAAAATGTATGTGAAATGGTTTGATACAGTAATGTTTTACTATGTGATTTTAGTAAATTTAGTGAATGTCACTTTTACAACTTTCAAATTTCCCGCCAGTTCCGTCCCCCGACATCCTGACGTCGCAGGGGACGGAACCCAGAAGACAAATGCCGGCATCGGGGGAGCGCAGGACAAGCTAAGTGAAGAACAGATCCAGGAGCAGCGCTGCAGGGTATTCTCCTCAGTCTCTTCCCCATAGTAATCAGACTGCAACATTGTAACAAGCCACAAAGTGAGATTCTGAAGCAGGGGCAGATCTGGGTAAGGCATTTGTGAACACAGCTAAGATCTGCACAGGCACCAGCATTTACATGTTCTCTCTGTGTTTCTTGGTCCAAGAAGTCAATGGTGACCCTAGCTGATGCCTGAACAAATATGGTGCTAACCCTGAGGAGGGATAGGCAGAAGAAGACGTTGTCAGGAGGAGTACTGTGATCTCTGTGATTGATAATAAATACCTGGAAGTGTTACACGGATACATTACAGAGCATACATGAACTCAATATCCAATGATTCCTCCTCTTCAAGGGAGCAGTGTCTTGTCTTTCAAGGCCCTTAGTTAAATGTTTGACTACAAGTAGAATTCAGAAAAAAACAGAACACGGGAAGCAGGAATCCAAACTTTATTCAATTTAACAAGCAGATCCAGCACGTGATCATCTTCCTGCACTGAATTATTGGGTGGGCGGGGTTTAAATGTTTATTTATGTTTAAATTTAAAAAAATAAACAAACTGTTGGCTGTGTGAAAAGCGTTCTCCCATCCTTGACACATTGTGGCCGTATTTTGCGTAATACGTTGATTTCCTACGAACACCACCTAGTGGACAAAATGCAGTATTTTTTTTCAGATTAAAATGTTTCAGGAACATACCACATTTTGTCCACTAGATGGCATTGACAATCATAGGAAATGAATGTATTAAGGAAAATTGGGCCAGAATGTGTCAAGGATGGGCGAATGCTTTTCACATTCAGCCAACAAATGTAATGTGGCGTGTGGTTTCCCTGCCATACGCGCACAAGCACATTCACATAATTATAAATTCCAGGATATACTCTGATCCAGTGACCTCAGTCATTACAGATTATCTGTACATGATATGATGATAGTCCTGATTACATGCACACATGCATACATAGTCTTTACATACAGCCGTGTATATCCTCCCAAGACACAGAATATATACAGCAATCCATGGATGAAGTGTATCAGATCTGTAAAGATCCAGTAATAGTGATTGTATATGGCCGATCCCCACTCCTCCAGAATAAGCAGCTGCAGCCTCTTTACACCTCCGCTATTGGTCTATGGATTTGGTAGAACATATCACACCAGTGAGAGATGTATATTGGTTTTGGGGGGCAAACAAGGCTTTGTTTAGGTGGTCTGGTCCATGCTTTATTGTTGATGCATTTTAAAAGGTTCAAATAGGTATAAAAAAAAAATCTTCCAGTATAACCAGAGATGAAAATACAAAATACACATTAAAGGAATGATTAAACGTTAAAGCTGAACCCCAGCGATAAAAGGTCTTTTCCTGTGCATTGCCCCCCTCCCTGCTGTAAGGCCTCATGCACCAGCACAGAACATAACTAAAGGCCATACTTACCTCTGCTTCAATCGTTCCATGCCAGCATCTTCCAGGTTCTGGCCGATGTAGGATGATGTTACTCCTGTGCATACGCCTCCTGGCACACAGGCACTGGGGTCTTTGGTAAGGAATCCCACCCAAAACACCTACCTGCATGCTGTTTGAAGGCTCTCCCTGTGCTTTCATGGTTTTCCCTCGGTGTTCCAGTTTCCTCCATGCTGGTAGGTTAATTGGCCCCCTGTTTCAAACTAAAGTGTTCTCCTGTGACCCCTCCTTGAAATAACGGCCACCATGTGTAAATGTCACAGAAATCCAGTGCAAAATATCCTCCACCATATATCTGCTCACCTCCAGTAGTGTGACCTCACATTATACAATGATTTGGTCTAACTGCACTTTTGGTCCCAAATGTATGGACTCTATCGATCAAATTGCTGAAAATTAGCTCCTAAAGATACTCCCTCCAGATGACCGTCTCAGGCTTAGCCGTAATCCTCATATACAGAAGCTCAAAATAATGCTTTATCCTTTAAAACTTTTATTTGCACATTAAAACATAAGAAATGCACTCACATTCCGGAGGTCCATATCTGCACCATGTATGGTGAACATCCAGCAATGTACTAATCGCGCACAAGATGGCAGTATCATCCCCGGCAGTATGGAAACAGTCCGGCTCCAAACAGTATATTGCAAGACAATGCACGGGCCCTATGTATAACTGCAACTGCCTACAACTATGAAAATCCTGGAGAGGCGTATGGATTACTACTACTGCTATTCCCATGAATGACGTTTTTACCATTAGTGATGTTTTCGAGCCGGGACTGTTGACACCTCCCATGTCTGGTACAATCACTGCACACATACACACCTTACATGTGCGTTTACATTTGCAGGGTGATGGGAGAGCTTTTAAAAATTGTTTTATTTTTGTAAATTTTAGTTTAGTTTAAATTTTATAACAATTTTTTATGTTAACTTTATTGTTATGACAAGTAGGCTGATACGCCTCCTATGTAATGGCATTGGCAGGTGATACGTCCCCTAAGTCATGGGATTGACAGGTGACACACCTACTATGTGATGGCATTGGCAGGTGACACACCTCCTATGTGATGGCATTGGCAGGTGACATGTCCCCTATGTCATGGAATTGGCAGGTGACACACCTATGTGATGGCATTGGCAGGTGACATGCCCCCTACGTGATGGCATTGGCAGGTGACACACCTTCTATGTGATGCCTTGGCAGGTGACACACCTCCTATGTGATGGCATTGGCAGGTGACACGTTCCCTAAGTCATGGGATTGGCAGGTGACACACCTCCTATGTAATGGCATTGGCAGGTGACACGTCCCCTAAGTCATGGGATTGGCAGGTGACACACCTCCTATGTAATGGCATTGGCAGGTGACACGTCCCCTAAGTCATAGGATTGGCAGGTGACACACCTCCTATGTGATGACATTGGCAGGTGACACACCTTCTATGTGATGGCACTGGCAGATGACACGCCCCCTATGTGATGGCATTGACAGGTGACCGGTCCTCTTTTGGCATTCTGGGTTTATAGCCCTTTGGGTCATTCTTCCATCCATGATCTTCTTTTCACCCCTTGAATAGCAGACAGGTATAACCATACCTTGGTATAAAGGGGGTGATGGAAGCAGGCATGGTGCCCCCTCCTGTACGGAGCTCCTGTGTTATCACACTGTGCTCTTCATTTTTACTATAACACCAAATTACTTCCAAACACGATGCAGAGGAATCAGTTCTGTTGTGACAGCCAAAAACCTCTATAGAAACAAAAACATGGAATGCAGGAAGTGGTGTCACTGATCCCTCACAGCCACCATCACCTGCTAAGCTCCTCCTACTATACATCTGTCTTTCCAATGTCTCTGCCGTGTATCTAGAAATCTGACATTTTCATGGTGTCATACAATCTGTCCAATCACAGGGATACATGGATTACTATCTAAAAATAATTGTTATTTTCCCATTGCTTAGGACAGGGGTCTCCAAACTGGCACCCCCAGGCCACATCCAACCCACTACAGGATTTTATGGGTCCCACAGCTGACGGGGACCCTGATTATAAGGAGGACTCTGAAGGGGACCCTGATTTAAGGGGGATAATGAAGAGGACCCTGAAATAAGGAGGACTCTGATGGGGACCCTGATATAAGAAGGACTCTGATGGTTACCTTGATAAAAGGAGGACTATGAAGGAGACCCTGATATAAGGATGAGTCTGATGGGGACCTTGATATAAGGAGGACTCTGAAGGGGACCTTAACTTAAGGGGGACTCTGAAGGGGACCTTGACTTAAGGGGGACTCTGATGGGGACCGATATAAGGGGGACTCTGATGGGGACCCTGATATAAGGGGGACTCTGATGGGGACCCTGATATAAGGGAGACTCTGAAGGGGACCTTGGCTTGAGGGGGACTCTGATGGGGACCCTAACTTGAGGGGGACTCTGATGGGGACCCTGACATATGGAAGACTGATGGGGACCCGGACATAAGGGAGACTGATGTAAATTCTCTCTCATTTCTTTTGACTCATACCAGCTGCTTCCAGAAAAGATCAGAGTAAAACACATTCATTCCATTATTCATTCATTTATAAAACTGATTTTTTTTTTCAGCCCACAAATATTTGTAGATGACACGATAGGACCCACATAATGAACAGTTTGGGGGCCCCGGGGATTCGCCCACATAGAACAGTTTTTTCTGAGACAGAACAATTTCTTCTTATATTTTAGGCTTTAATATGTCTTTATTCATATACAATAAGAAAACCAGACATTGGAGGTTGGAGGTCAGGCATTGGACATCAAACTTTGGAGGTCACACTGTGAAGGTCAGACATTGGAGGTCAAAGGTCAGACATTGGACATAGGACTTTGGAGGTCACACTGTGAAAGTCAGACATTGGAGGTCAGAGGTCAGGCACTGAGGTCACACTGAAGATAACACATTGGAGGACAAAGGTCAGACATTGGAGGTGAGCCACAGACTGTTCATCATTTGTACATAGCTGGGACAGGTCATCCTAGTACTGCGGCGTTCCTATTGTTCACTCAGCATCTGGTGGCGGTATATAGCGGCTGGACTGTGGATACAGCATGGAGCCCATTTACCTGCACACGTCATGGGACATTACTGCCTCATATATAGGACTATCAGCTCAGTTTCTGAGGCAGCTCCTCAGCTGTGGACTCTGACATCTATATACTGATATGTGGATACAGAGGGACACAGGACGACTCCTATACTGGCACTGCCTCTCCCGGCATTTCATTGTGGATAATTGTATATGATGTATAGAGTACACCTGGCTGCACCCCACTGTGGACTGTCAGATTTAGTACTATCTTCTATTTTCACCTGGTGATCCAGCCTGTAAATCTGTTGTTCTTCAAAAGCATAAGCTCTCCTACAGAATGTATCGGTTTACATTGATGAGACAAACCATTTCCCACTGACTTACAATGATCAGCTAAACTAACTGATTATAAAGTGTGAGCTGGAGTTTGGCTTCAATTTGTTGGTGTATCTAAATCTGCTAGTCCATCTAATACTCCCCTCCCACCAGACAGACAATACTCCTGTCCAAAAGTGCCCCCTGTGCTTCTTCCTTCAGAGTGGGGATGCTCTAATACAGGAGGGGTGTTACTAGCCAAATCATCAAGTGAAAACAGAGGAGAAAAGACTCAGAAAGAAATTGAATGAAGCCGCCACATCTAATGATTGGTAAGATGGAATAGATGACATTTCTGGCTTATTATGGCTTTCATTCTGCATTCCAGACATATAAATACTATAAATATAATCCGGATATACATATATATATGACACTGAAATCCTGGCCTTATCTGGGAATGGGTGTTAGTAAATGTCACTCAGTACAGTGTGGGGGGAGGGGGTCACTCAGTGCAGAGGGGGGGCTGTAAGTACAGTGTTTGTAAATCTCCCCCATTGTATGTAATTGCTGGGATGGGAGAATGGGGGGGCACCGGCCACTCATTTATTGGGATACATATCTGTCCGCACAGCTGCTGCAATTCACACACAAGGCCCAATGACTGAGACACCGGGGTACAGGGGTGTCAGTCACAGCTGTCATATCCTATGTGATACACTATGGGGGGATTTACTAAAACTGGGGGGTGCAAAATCTATATCTAATCTATCAATAAGGTTTGATTGCCAAGCAATAATGTGATAATGTGACTGCAATTATAACCCACAACATTGGTGTCAGTGGGTGCAATAATAGCCCCAGGTTTGCTGGTCAGTCACTGCAATAACATACAGCAACTATGGTGTCATTGGAAGCAATAATAGCGCTCAGCACTGGTATAAGTAGCCGTAATTATAATCTCCATCGAAATGTCAGTTGCTGCAGTATTAGCCTCAAAAATGGAATCAGTGGCTGCAATAATGAACTCCACCACTGGTGTCATTGGCCACAACAACAGCATCCAATATTGGTGTCAGTGACATCAATATAAACCACAGTGTTGGTGTCAGTGGTTAAATTATAACCATAAACATTGGTGTCAGTTGCTGCAATAATAGCCCCAGTATAGGCGATTGGTCGATGCAATAATAAGCCGCATCATTGATATCAACATTAACTTCCAGCATTGTAGCAATCATATCCCTCAGTATGAAGATCATTGGCAGCATTGATAACCCCCAACATCGGTGTCATTGGCAGCTAGAATAATTTCTAACATTGGTGTCATTGGCAGCAAGAATAAACCCCAACATGAGTGTCGGTGACTACAAGAATATCCCCTAACATTGGTGTTGGTGACTACAAGAATAGACCCCAACATTGATGTCAGTTGCAGAAAGAATAGCCCCCAACATTGGTGTCAATGAAAGCAAGAATACCCCCAACAATGGGGTCAGTAACTGCAAGAATAACCCTCTGCAATGGTTTAAATGACAGCAATTCCAGCAGCATTGGTGTCACTGGCAGCAACAAGAAAGCCCCGCATTAGTGTCAGTGACGATAGAAACAACCAGTATTGGGGTCAGTGACCTCAACAATAAACAGCAGCACTGGAGTCATTGATAGCAATATTAAACCCCCAGTACTGGTGTCAGTGACTGCAATGACAGCCCCAGTATGGCTGATCAGTCACCACAACAATAAGCCCAAGCATTGGAGTCAATGACAGCAATAATAAAGTCCAACATTAGTGTCAGTGACCACAATGATAATCCTTAATATTGGTGTCATTGGCAGCAATTGTAACCCTCAACATTGGTGTCAGTGGGTGCAATAAAAGCCCCAGTAGGGTGATCAGTTACCACAATAACAGGCCCCAACATTGGTGTCACTGGCAACAAAATCTTCCCCTGCATTGGAGGTCAGTTGCCTCATTAATAACGCCTATTCTGTACCCAGGAGTGCCCATTTTCCAAAAAGGATTAATTGATGGGGTGTCCATATTGCCCCGCATTTTAATTTGATGTTTTATAACAGAAAGTAAAGGATGAGGGTTGTTTTTTGTTTAGACTTTTTCCCTTTATATAGTAAAAATTATCTCCCAGTGCCTCTGACATCCCACCATAAGAGAGCTCCATCTGTCTGTATACAATCATATCCCATTCATTGTATGGTGGAGTGATTGTCAGTCCAACTATTAGAGCCATGTATAGTGAGGAATGGTCTGCTAATGGAGGAGTATTACAGGCTGGTACAGGACATATACTATATGACCAGAAATAGGTGACCCCGCCCCTCCCCCTTCCAATGACTGATATGTCTTTGTAAATTCAGTCTCACACCCCCACAATAAACTGACTTTTTAAGCAGGAGCCAAGAAATTCAATTTTTTTATTATAAAAAAAGTAATTTATTTTTCAGTAGCAGCCAAGAAATTAAATGTAAAAAAAAAGTCAGTTATTTTTCAGTAGATGCCAAGAAATTCAAATAAAAAAAAAAAGTCAGTTATTTTTCAGTAGCAGCCAAGAAATTCAAATTTTCAAACAGACACGTCACCTATAATTTCAGCAGCAGCCAGGAAACAAAATGGCTGCCAGCAGATTTGAAATCCGGCAGCTACAGGGTTAACAGTTTCCGGTTGTCACGGCAACCAGTCATGTGACCAATCAGTGAGGGAACCTCAGGATAGGCAGTGCTCAGCAGATGCAGCTCAGATCGTGACTGACCTCTGAAGGAGTAGGAAGCGATTGCACTTTATCTTCAGCATTGCTCATCATTCAATGATGCCTCGCAATAAACACACCAGAGATCATTTTCAGAACAGAATCCAGAAGGAACCAGCACAGGACACAGCCGCACAGCCCCAGGTTAAGGACCCAGAAATGGGTGGGCATAGGACAATGAAGAACCAATTCAAGAAAAATAAGAATGTTGGTTCTCTGAACACCAACCAAGAGAAACCAACACAGGACCGCCAACCAGCCGCACAGCCCCAAATTATTGCCCCACAAAAGAGTGTGTGTGGGCAATTAGGTGGGGGGCTTAGGGCAGCTCCACACGGACTGCTGCTCACTCAACAAAACACCAGGAAAGACAGTAATAGTAAGTAATTGTAATACAGAAATATAATGAAAGCACTGTAGGGCAAAATATGTCACCCACATATATATACTATATACACCTAGAGGGGTCACTGCATAGAGTAGGGAAGTGTTACAACCCCTGTAAGGTCCCCATTAGGGAGACTCACCCTCTCCATGTGTCCTGATCACCAATGTCACCAGGATGGAAAGTGATGAAAGATCCACCAGGGCAGAAATAGAGGGGAAATCTGAAGACAACTGAAATCTGAACACCTGAAACTCCCCAACCTTCCTCTTTTCTCTCCTTTTTTCCCCTTTCCTAGACACTCAGGGTTTCTATTTTGCCTCCATCATCCAGAAAATGCTATCCGGTATGCTTCGACCGTTAGGTACTGCTGCTTGGAGGGCGGGGCAAGGTGACTTTCACCTTCTGAGGTCTGTGTTTCACTCCCCACCTCCTAGTGGCTCTGTACCTGCCAGTTTGTGCCATCTTCTTGGTATGTAAGCATCGGCTATGTTCCCCTATATATGTCTCCCTCCACAATGCAGGACATGTTTGCGGTGGAGGCTACGGCCCTCAGCCTATAAACACTGCACGTTATTGTGCTGGAATCTAGTCTACGACTTTATTGACGTCCTTTATCTTTCTTCATGATTCACATTTTACTGTTCAGGAATATCATTAAGCATCGTCTGTCATGTCATACTACTACATTTTGCTGCATACCTTAAAGAAAGAATTAGAAAAAAAAGTAAATGCTGGCACTCATCCTTGGGCTTGAAAATCTTCCTTATTAGACACCCAGGTAAAAGTCACAGGTTCCACAATGCTGACATGTTTCAGCCACAAATGGCCTTACTCATAGCAAGCTGGACAATGGGTTGGCTTCATTATTTATAACCTCCCACCTAAAGGCGGAATCTATTCCAGCTGGAGGATAATTGAACCAAACCACAAAATGCAAACATTACAAAACCTATATTAGCACACAATCCAATCAGTAGCCACATAGCATAATTATAGAAAAACAAAAGGTTTAGTCTAGCCTAAGGCAAGGCTCACACCTGTGCATTTTGCAGTGTGCTTTCAGAGTAGCAGAAACGCACTACACTCCATTTAACATGATTCCCTATGGGTCACGTTCACATCTGTGTTCTAACAGGTGTGTTTATATTCATTGTTGATTCATAGGATGTGGTGCTTGCTCGTGTACCCACCTTCCCTTTCATATGAGAATGGGAGAAAGAGTGAGGTGACACGTATGAGGAGTGAGGTGACAGGTATGAGGAGTGAGGTGACAGGTATGAGGAGTGAGATGACAGGTATGAGGAGCGAGATGACAGGTATGAGGTATGAAGGAGACACACAGACCTGACAGGCAGCCCACCTGTACACTAAAGGATTGCACATGGCAGGCTGCTGCCCCCATCTCTGCCATTCTCACCATTGTCAGGGAGCAGTCATGTGGACAGATGCTCTGGGCTCTGTATGGAGGCTGCAGCAGCAGAAGAATATTCCCTTTATTTTATCATTGAGTGTCTAGAACAGGGGTACTCAAACTTTTGAAAAGCGAGGGCGTATTACGTGATTTGGTAACCGGTCGTGGGCCACGATGAAATGAAATGGTTCATAATTTTGAATAATTTATTTTGCATAGCATAATGAACAATTTTCCTCCTACGGCCACTGAATGCAGCTAGGAGGGAAAGGAGGAGAAGCCGGCTTTCAGCGGTTGCAGGAGAAAATATAGAGAGGATCAGTTGCTGTATATGCCGCCCCCGCAGCCTCTCCTGTCCAAGTGTAAAACAGAACGTGATGGGAGACTGCACGGGCCCCCTGAAGCATGGGGCGAGGTCGCCATTGTCACCCCTAATGCTATACCAATGGTTGGGTGGGTGGGGGTGGTAAAAACATGTCAACTATGGGGTTTTACTGCCCCCAACCAACAAATGTAAACTTATCTTACTGTCTAGAGCCCCTTATAAGGCTGCTTTCACACTGATGCGGTGCTGCTTTCCTGTGGATTAGCTGAGCTTTGCCATACACTTCTATTATGTCTGGCAGCTGCGGGGCATTCAGGAGTTTTGCTGCACTTTCAGAAAGCACACCAAACCTGCAGGATGTAATGGAAGTCTATGGTCCAATGCAGCTATCCCATAGGGAAGTCCCAGGTGCACTGTACTGCACCCATGGATCAGTGTGAAAGCAGCCTAAAAGTTGTTAATTCTCATATTGGTACTAATATGCCCATTGCAAAATCAAACAGTGTATGTGATTTTTAATACACTGACCTTTTCTTCCTCTTCCAGCTTTTGCTGGCATCGTTCCCCAGGCTGTTAGAAAGGTCCCAGGCAAAGGTTCCAGAGCCGCCTCAAAGCATTCTGATGCTCTGGGATGGCGGGTCAGAAGACCCAGATCGTGATCAACGGGTTGTCGACCCCAGGCATGCGCTTCCCTGGTTTGAGGTCGAGGGCCACATCGAAGGGCTCTGAGGGCCACAGGTTAAGAAACCACGGTCTATAAACACAGCTGTCCACAGGATTCATCCCCCTGCTCTGTAGCCTCCTCTCTATTTGTTCAATTATATCATTTTAGTGAGGGCACTACATATTTCTGTCTATAAAGCATTACTAAAGCCCTAGTACAACTGCTGAGATAAAACCAATATAAAATATTGGAATTATTAATTAGGACAGGTAGAATGGTGGAATTACATTGAGAAAGAGAAAGCGTAAATCACAAGCATACCAAGCAGGATGCACAGCCTGCGTATGTAGTGTAGCAAATCAATGGTCTTTATCACCAGGATCTCAGCACAGGATTTCTATCATTTGGTGTATACGTGGTTATTTGGGGTGAATTCTTAATTCTCAATGAATAACTTTAACTTACATTAGTCCTGGCACAGAAAGCCGTGCACTGAGAATGGACTCCCAGGGCCCAGAACCCCCACATTGTCCATGTATAGAATTCCCATACAGAGAACCAGGTGACACAAGATCATTTCCAGAACACTGATGACATTCACTTACCGATGTGAAATCAAATGCATTCAAATGTCCACAGTTTCCATGTAACTTCAATAAATGATGTGTAAATAGCGGGAATTAAAAATAATTGTTTTTTTTTATTTCTCTAGAAAAAAAAAATGACAGCAAGAGAAAACAATATTCAGAAACTCCAAAGTCCAGCAATTGGACGAGCACACTCAGCAGTGCCATGGAGGATGACTCACACCGACTATCACTGAAAAGTTTCACTTTCCATAAAGTGCTTGGAAAGGGGGCCTTTGGGAAGGTGGTGTTGGCCTCCCATGTCACCTCTCAACAGAAGATGGCCGTGAAGATCATGAAAAAGAAAATGCTACTTGAATGTGACCCCATTAATTGTACTACAGAGCGTGATATACTGGTAAAGCACAGGAACACTCGGTATATTACTCATCTATTTGGATCGTTCCAGACAGAGGTAAGTCTTTTCATCTTCCAGCTTTTTCATCTTATTCTTGTACTGTGCTCCCCTACTGACCCAGACCCCCTAAAATTTATGTTCTGGAAATTACTTCTTTGGGAGTAAAATCTTATACAAGGATAAGCCTCCCCCTTCCCCCGATGATGGTCCTGCGGACTATATTATTATTTCAGGTACTTATATAGCGCCGTCAATTTACGCAGCGCTTTACATATATATAGTACATTCACTTTAGTCCCTAACCCTCAAGGGGTGTACAATCTAAGGTGGCCTATCAATTAGTCCTTCAGCCAATGAGTGCTGAAATGTGAGTGGCGGAGGGGAACTCCACTTGTGTCCCACACCAGGTTTTTCTGAGGGCTCTGGCTGTAGTCGGGGAAGCAGTAGAGGTAAAAGCAGAACTCTAGAGCGCCTACTACAAGGCTGGAGGTTGGTGAAGTAAACTGTACAGAGTAGAGGTTTTCTTTAAAGAAGCCATTTACTGAGAGGCTGCCATAGCTGATCTACTTTTGAAATTGCTAGTTGCCTGGCTGCCTGGGGCCTCGAAAATTAAAGTCACTGAGCCAGAACCAGTCTGCAGCTAAAAGGACTGGAGAAGGCAGGCTTCTGGATCTACATGGGACTTCCAGAATGGTGACCAAAGTACTGAAGTGACTGGATCACCCTAACAGACAGACAAAACTAGTTTTGTGATCAGGATAGTCCAGCCATGGCAGCCTTCGTATTTTCTCTGTTTGCTTTTCCCAATCTCCTGAAGGAAGATTCCACATTGCACTGTCTGCCGGTGTGTGTGCGCCTTCGTATATTCTTCCACAAAGTGAAATTTTACTTGTCTCTAATGTAACCTTTATCTCTTATTTTCATACAGACTCATGTGTTCCTCGCCATGGAATTCCTGAGTGGAGGGGATCTTCGGGACCTGATAAAGACTTCAGCTCCACTCGCCTACCAACCCATAAGGTAAGTTCAATGACAGGGCTGTGATGGAATCAGAGGTGGCTGACCAGAGAGCACAGGCAGTGACACAGCCAGGCCCCTCCAACTGAGCCTCGTCCATCCATACCCCTATGTACTATAGGGGGAAATCATCTTTACCTTTTTATTGGTCTTTAATGATTTTGAATGCTAATTCATACTTTTCTTTCTCCTTCAGATTTCTAACTGCTGAGATTCTTTGTGGCATGCAATTCCTGCATGCTGGTGAAGTCATGCACAGGTATGTATCGGATTAGCTGACTAACAATCACTCCTTGGCTTCTGGTATCTTTTATTGAATAAGGAAGTCATTCCACCAGAGTTCCCAGTTGTGTTGCCTCCTGTAAAGTCTCATTCCATCTGCTGTAGTAGTCTCCCTGCTCATGCCATATTCTGCTTAATGTAGAATTTATACAAAATCCAGAAAGAGGAGTGAGAACTCCTCATAATAAATATAGCAGGTGGGCGGAGCTGGGAACCTAGGAACAGAGAACTTCCTGTAGACGGATATAAAAGAAGCCAATGTCCACCCATCAATGTTCACTCTTCCTTGTATAGATGTATATTTGTATCTTTTCTCTCTTTAATAAAATGTGGGATATAAAGAGATAATTGTTCACTTCTTTTCTTCACAGAGATCTCAAACCTGATAACATTCTCCTGGACCATGCCGGACACATAAGAATTGCTGATTTTGGCTTGGCTAAGATGAACGTCAACAAGTCCACTATAATCAGTGGATGGGCAGGTACAGCAGCATACATGGCTCCAGAGGTAAGATTCATATTCTCCTGATATTAGACTTTACTGTAATGTTTTTTATGGGATATAGAGAAGACATACAGGGGGCTCCCCTTTCATTTGATGGAGAATTCCTCCACTGGACTCCCGGTTGCTTTCAGTGGCTGTCCAGACCAGAACTATATCTAATAAAAGGTGGGAAGTTCTGAGAGTTGCAACAGTGTTGGAGCGTCTTTGTAGAGGACATTGATGGCGGGTGTAGATGGATGGATCTGTCCGCCCGATTCACACATACAAATGGAATAAAAGCTTCAGGAATGGCTCACCTGCTGTACTCCTTAACTGTAAGGCCTCTTGCACATGGGGGTGGAAAAAAAGAAATCTGAATATAGATGCATTGTTGCCTATGGAATCATGCACACAGCTGTGACTTTACATGCATATACATGCTTATATTGCAACACTGGCATTGAAGGAGAATTTACACATGTATACGCACGTTAGGAACATTTTACTCAGGATCCTTCTGTCAACAAGATCCTGAGAATAGAGATCAGTAAATGATTACATCCATGTGCAACTGGCCTAACATGGTGAGCGCCTGTGAACACTGAGCTACTGGGGTCCGTACACCTTTATCTGTCTCCTTTAATATGCACAATTAAAGTGTACCTCTAGGCAAAACCTTCTTTTCATTTTTGGAAAGAGTGGAGAAAGGTCAGACCCTCTCTCAGGTTTTTATTGGTGGCCTCATTGGGGAGAAAAAGGTTTTGACTATACGTAAACTATAAAGCGGTATTAAACCCCAAACAAAAAATTTCATATATTGCAGTTTACCAATCATTAGATGTGGTGGTGCATTAGTTTCTGTTTTCACCTGGTAATCAGGCCAGTAACACACCTCCTGTATTAGAGCGCCTCTACTCTGGATGAACGAGCACAGGGGTCACCATTGTACAGCAGCATTGTCAGTCTGGGGAGACGGGAGTGTTAGATGGACTAGCAAATTTAGATAAACTGAAACCAAACTCCAGCTCACACTACAGTTACAGCAGTTTTGTACCTTTTGGGACAAAGCTTATACATAAAAAAATAAAAGCTGAACATTGTAAGCAGGGCCGTGGATAATAGGTACCACCAGTCCTCCTGTACAGGGCCCAGGCCAGCAGGGGGGCTAGGCAGCTGGGTGAATCGGATGTGGGCAGGGAGGGTGATCGACATGGCAGGGGGCTATTACTGGAACCGATCCCCTGAATGGCTCTCTCTGCAGCAGCTGAAAGCTGGCTTCTACTACTCTCCTTCCCACTGGCTTTCAGCTGCTGCAGAGCAAGACATAGAGGAGATCAGTCCCAGTAATCCCCCCCCTTCCTGGTGCACGCTTCACCCTACTTGTGCAACATTCTTTTTCCCCTGCTGTCCAGGCCAACCTTTGTGCCCCCACCCCCGCAGTGCTGCCGGCTTCCCTCCTCTGATACCCACTGGCAGCTGCAAGCACTTAATAGGATTCTTCAGGATTGAGAGTGGAGGAAGGGTCTGGTAAATATGTCACATTTACCAGCCCCTTCCTTTCCTAAATGAACACAATGAGTGACTGGTGCTGATCACTCACTGTGTTCATGCATAACTGAAGCATAGTAAACTGTTTTGTTTTTTTTCTGCTGGGGGGGTCTGTCAGTTTGGCTGTATGGGGCCCCGTGGTTTCTAACAGCAGCCCTGATTGTAAGCACTCCTGTCAGTGGGAAATGGTTTGTAACAACTCTCGAACTGCTACATCTGAAGAACAGCTTGTTTTTTCTTTTTTAAACAGACTTAGCAGGTGAAAATAAAGAAAAGAAAGCATAAAAAAAAAATAATGCAGCCATCACATGTAAAAATGTGTAAGCTGCAGTATAATAAATGTTTGCTTTTGGGTTTAATAACGCTTTAAGCCCCACCTCCAATACTCAAAAGCTCCACCTTTGATGAATTTTGAGCACAATTTTAAGATTCCTGGAGTCTTCATACATCACATATGTCAGCATGGAGTCTCCTCTGTCCTCTGCCTGGCCTAGGAATATTCTCATCCTTTTTTTCTCCCCTTATGTTTCTACAGGTTGATGGAGATTTGCCATACACCATCACAGCAGACTATTACTCCTTGGGAGTGATAGTATATGAGATGGCGTTGGGTGTGCGGCCATTCGACGATGAAATACACAAAGAGGACTTGTTGAAGAAAATCACCATTATGAACCCTCATTATGCAGCTGAAATGGATGTTCACCTCCATGATCTCATACATAACGTGAGTATATACAGCTTTACCTTCATTTAACAGACAAAACCCTTTCTATAGACCTAGTTATAAGTTCAGGAAACATGATTGCATGGGAAGAACGCCAGTCACCACTCCACTTGGAGCTGTGCTGCAGTTACCAGCAATAAAATGCAGACATGCTGAATTTTACTGCAGCATTCCAAGCTGGATCGCATGTCAATATACAGCTGTGCAGCACACCACGCTGCTGTACAGTCACACGAATGAAGTGTCAACTTTGTACACTCTGCACACTTCAAATAAAGTTCAAACAAAAAAAAGGCAGCTGTGTGATGTGATGAAATGTGCACCACACCGCCCACTACTGCCAGTTCACTGCAGCCAGAATGGATGGCTGCTGGACACTGAACAGCTGTGCTTTGGTGTGCTACAACTTTCTGTTGCTGTGTGAATGGGCCCTTCAATTTCTGGAGACAATCCTTATACAGACAGCATATAGAACTCCCCTGGGGCTGCCATCGGTGGAAGAAATAATCCTGGCAGTTGTAGAATGAATAGAAAGATCATTTTTATACATTCTTCATAACAATTCATTGTGCACTCTATTGTGTTATATTATAAAAAAAAATACCCTTAAAGCGGTAATAAACCGCAGACAAAACAAAACAAACAAATAATTCCCCTGCAAGGTAATGTCCTAATGTGCTGCCATGCATTGTACACTAGCACATTATGTAAAACTTACATTAAAACGAAGCCCTCCAGCGGCGCTCTGTCACCCCTGTAGAGGCTTCCATATTCACCCGTCTTCCTTCCGGGTTCGTGAGCTCCGGCCTTCTGACAGGCTGGGTCGTGATGACGTCACTTCCGCACATGCACACGGGAGTCCCGGGCCACAGCACACAGCTCTGAAGAACGGCACGGGTATAAAAGAAGAGAGAATATCTCCTAAACAGTGCACGTTTAGGAGATATTCATTTTACCTACAGGTAATCTTTATTATAAGCTCACCTTTAGGTAAAATTAAAAAACAGAGTTTACAACCACTTTACAACCTCTAATAAGCGAACATGACACAAATAATCCAATCAGGACATAGTGGCGGGTTTACAAGCAAAATCAAGGAAGCTGAAATATGTCACTGTTAGAATCCAATATTACAATGGGGAGTTCTGTGGGTCACATATTGTTATTGTTCTCCAGTGTTTCTTATCATATTTCTTTCTTCTTTACAGCTCTTATGTCGAGACCAGCACACGCGGGCAATCCTGGTACGGGACATCAGACAGCACCCATTCTTCAAAACGATTGACTGGACTGCAGTGGAACAAGGAAAGTCACCCCCAGCATTTACTCCAAAACCAGTAAGTATACGAATAACGGAGGGGTCCATGTATGTTGGGGGGAGGGGAGATTTTTAGCAATATATAAGGTTTATTTTTGTACAGAATTCTCACATTTTGTCACATGACCTGGGGACTCGTCTGAATGAATTCTGATTATTATTGGTCTTTAGCACTGCATAGGTGTCAGGCGCACAGCTTAGACCTGCTTAATTTTACTTGGTGATCATACCAATAACACACTTCCTGTCCTGGGGTGACAATGCTGACTTACTGTACCAACGGAGAAGAAGTGTTGTCATCCTAGCCTGATTAGAACTACAAACACCTTCACCTCTCCTTATCTCCATTACATAGAGGGGATTGCTTTGTAGTTCACAGACAAGCTGAGAAAGCTGAAAATGAGAAAGAAAATGAATGCAGCCTCCATATCTAAGAATTACTTGGAATAAATGACATTTTTATTCTTGGCATTAGATATACATCAAGGGGGTGTTAATGCAGTGTAATGCTTCTTCAGATCGCTAGAGGGAGCTGGGGAAGAATGATCCCTCTTGGGATACGTTGCTGCACATCGAGGGTTGGGGGTCACCAAGCTTTGTCCCCAATTTCTGTATTAGTCAGAATTATTGATGAATGTTCTTTGTTCTCTTTCCAGACTCTGAATCAACCGGAAGAATTTACTATGAAGATGGAGGAATTTATGGCCCATAAAGACAGAGAGATTCCAAAAAAGGGAAAGCATGTATTCAAAGACTATTCCTACATCAGTGAAACGCTAAAGAAGGAGCTAAGGGCATCTCTCCACCAACAAAATCAGGGGGCCATGAATCTGCATCGAAAGTCAAAAAATATATTAACGCGTTAATTCATAACAAAAAAAAAATCTTCACCAGCAAGAAAATGGCGAAATCTGCTAGTATCCATCGCACACTAACCCCTTCACGCCGGCGCCTCGCGGCCCTTTAAGGGGTTTCTGACGCTCCGAGGCGGGTGGGGTTTAGGTTCGTGTGACTGCCATGATTGGCTGTCACGACAGTCACATGATCAGAAAGGTCCCAATCGCAAGAAGAGATCGGGACCTTTCCATATTACTCCGACTCATGCGCTGGGAGCACGCAGGGTGCATGCTCTCAGCATGTTTGTTTACAAATGGTACTCAAATATGCAACCGCTCGGCGTCAAGGCCCAGCCTAGCCTGATGACTCAGGGATGAACCGATCGCCTTAGGGGGTCAGGAAGGAATTTTTTTTCCCTTTGGAGACCATCTGACAAAGGGGGGGTTTTGCCTTCCTCTGAATCATCAGAGAGTTTAGGAGTCTGATAAGGCAGCACCTCTGAGGAGTCAGAGGATAAGACTGACTTATCTCCAATAGAAAGAGGAGTGCATTATGCACAGGGTTCAGGAATGTGTAACCCACAGAGTGTAAGGGTTCAGGAGTGCATTATGCACAGGGCGCAGGGTTCAGGAGTGCATTATGCACAGGGTTCAGGAATGTGCAACCCACATAGTGTAAGGGTTCAGGAGTGCATTATGCACAGGGCGCAGGGTTCAGGAGTGCATTATGCACAGGGTTCAGGAGTGCATTATGCACAGGGTTCAGGAGTGCATTATGCACAGGGTTAAGCCCCGTCTCCGTTCTGACCTCACCTGCGCCCCCCATGGACTTCCACTATGTTCAAATAGATAGATAGACAGACAGACAGATACACAGATAGACAGACACAGATAGACAGACACAGACAGACAGACACAGACAGACAGACACAGATAGACAGACACAGATAGACAGACAGACAGACAGACAGACAAGACAGATAGATAGATAAGACAGATAGATAGATAGATAGATAGATAGATAGATAGATAGATAGATAGATAGATAGATAGATAGAAAGGCAAATTTAAAAATTAATAGATTATAGATAAAATTAAAGATCATAGATAGAAAGAGAGAGATATAGCTGGATACCAAAGCTCCGGTGGCCTAATGGATAAGGCACTGGCCTCCTAAGCCAGAAATTGTGGGTTCGAGTCCCACCTGGGGTGATATCTTGCTTGTCTCTTTTACCAGGACGAGGGGAGGATGAAGAATAAAACCATCCAGGAGGAGACCTATCTCTCTGTGCTTCATGTGACAGTCCTAGAAGTTCTCTTTCCTGACACCTTAACAATATACAGTTGTGTTCAAAATAATAGCAGTCAGACATCACTAACCTGATCAATTACTGTTTTTGGTAGAAACAATATTTCTACATGGCAAATAATTTACTAGCAGGTGTAGTAGAGTAATAGAAATCCAACAGACCCAACAGTCATGACATGCATGCTGCTGATTCTGTGTAATTGAATCACTAATTGAAAGGGGCATGTTCACAATAATAGCAGTGTGGAGTTCTATTAGTGAGTTCATTCATTCTTTGAAAAACAGGTGGCAATTATTGCCCTTATTTAAGGAAGGAAGGCAGCAAATGTTGTACATGCTGGTTACAGTGCATTTCTCTCTGAAATTCTGAGGAAAATGGGTCGTTCCAGACATTGTTCAGAAGAACAGCGTACCTTGATTAAAAAGTTGATTCGAGAGGGGAAAACATATAAAGAAGTGCAGAAAATGATGGGCTGCTCAGCTAAAATGATCGCAAATGCTTTGAAATGGCAACCGAAAGCTGAAAGACGTGGAAGAAAGCGAAAAACTACCATTCAAATGGATAGAAGAATAGCCAAAATGGCGTGGACTCAGCCAACAATCAGCTCCAGGAAGATCAAAGAAGGTGTAAAGTTACCTGTGAGTACTGTTACAATTAGAAGACGCCTATGTGAAGCCAAGCTATCTGCAAGAAGCCCCCGCAAAGTCCCACTGTTGAAAAAAAGACGTGCTGAAGAGGTTACAATTTGCCAAAGAGCATACTGACTGGCCTAAAGAGAAATGGCGCAACATTTTGTGAACTGATGAAAGTAAGATTGTTCTTTTTGGGTCTAGTGGCTGGAGACAGTTTGTCAGACGACCCCCAAACACTGAATTCAAGCCACAGTAAACTGTGATGACAGTGAAGCATGGTTGAGCAAGCATCATGATATGGGGATGTTTCTCATACTACGGTGTTCTGCGTATTTATCGCATACCAGGGATCATGGATCAGTTTGAATCCATCAGAATACTTGAAGAGGTCATGCTGCCTTATGCTGAAGAGGAAATGCCTATGACATGGGTGTTCCAACAAGACAACGACCCCAAACACACCAGTATATGTGCAACATCTTGGTTCCAGACCAACAAGATTGACGTTATGGAGTGGCCAGCCCAATCCCCAGATCTTAATCCAATAGAAAACTTGTGGAGTGACATCAAAAATGCAGTTTCTCAGGCAAAACCAAGAAATAGAGAAGAACTGTGGAATGTAGTCCAATCATCCTGGGCTGGAATACCTGTTCACAGGTGCCAAAAGTTGGTTGACTCCATGCAACACAGATGTACAGCAGTTCTCAGAAACAGTGCTTATACAACTAAATATTAATTAAGTGATTCAAAGGAAAGCAAAATCTTCAAACATTTTTCGGTTTATATAGTGAATGTTTGAGTTTGTAAAGAATACAAACACTGCTATTTTTTTGAACAGTCTAATATTCACTTTTCTTCAATTTTTTTAGAGGAACAACACAAATTTGATATATTTTTCTTCATATTTTGATTTGGAATAGATTGTGTAGTGTTCCCAATGCATATGTGTGTTTGGAAATAAAAGCTATTGGAAGGATTTTGAGCTTTATTTACATTTTTGAACACACTGCTATTATTTTGAACACAACTGTATGTGTGCAATCACTATCTCACTTTGGAGCAGACTCCATGGACCACTGGTGTTTTTTTGCCGTCAGTCTTCTATGTTTCTTTCCCAGTAAACTCCCCAAGAATGGCCATAACCCCCAGCATTGGTATTAGTGGGGCCAAAAAAATTGTCCATGCATTAGTGATCACTTGCTGCAATACCGACCCCCAATATTGGTGTCAGTGTCAGTAATAAAACCCCAAAACTCCTGCAAATGACTCCAATAATAACTCCCAATATTGGTTTCAGTAATAAAACACAAGATTTCCTGTGAATAACTCAAATAATAACCCCCAATATTGATGTCAATGGCTACAATCTGAGGAATTTTGACTTACCTGCAATGTCCATAGTATGGTACAAGACACAGGAAACTTATCCATATACCATGGGTTATCACACTGCAATGCAGTTTAGAGCTGAGACATGCTGTATTTTATCGCAGGGTATCATACAGGACTGCATGGCAGTGTACAGCAACCCAGCACACCACACTGCTGTACAGTGGCATGAGTGAAACATCATTTTTGTGCACTTCAAATAAAGTTTCTACAAAAAAAAAGGAGCTGTATGATGTACTGAATAGCGCATCACACCACCCCTGTAACAGTCGGAATGCGCAGCTGATGGAGAGGTAAACTGATGAGATGAAACTCTCCGACATCTGTCCGTTCTGTGTGAACTCAGCCTAAGATCAGTCCAAATTCCTCTGATTCTAAATCACACAGTACAGGATAATGGCATCCTATTCATACACCATGGGACATCCCCAAGCAATGAATTCCAGAGTGGGCAACAACTAGGCAAACAGAACTGGCCCAAGAAATAACAGGGTTATACCCCCCAGTTTCTGTGTGTCACTGCAACAACCTTGTGGCCGAAAGATGCATCTGCTGAAGATTGGACATCCAGCCGGTAAAACTTTGTAAAAGTATGAAGAGAAGGCCGGGGGCAGAAGACCAGGTGGTGGCCATACAGAGTTGGGTGAAAGAGGTTTGGTGCCTAAAGGCCAGGGATAAACAGATCCAGTGCAGTGGGAACATAAAAGGGAAGAGGAAGGGATGTTTTTGAACATAAGCTCTCGTATTCAAACCCTGTATTCACTGTACAATGGTGGGTTTTGAAGAGGGGTGCCCTTTGTGAGGACCCACAGAAAGGGCAAACGGGAAATCGAGCAATGTCGTCACTTTTTGGATGTTTGGGAGCCGAGCACAAAGATGGCAGGGCAATGTCCTCATCTTTGGA
The DNA here is from genome assembly GCF_062004578.1 of Staurois parvus. NCBI lineage: Eukaryota > Metazoa > Chordata > Amphibia > Anura > Ranidae > Staurois > Staurois parvus. Next base: position 8,183,685 of record NW_028318958.1, read on the forward strand.
TGGTTGGGAGCCGGGAACAAGAATGGCAGAGCAACGTCCTCACCTTTGGATGGTTGGGAGCCGGGAACAAGAATGGCAGAGCAATGTCGTCACATTTGGATGGTTGGGAGCCGGGAACAAGAATGGCAGAGCAATGTCCTCACATCTGGATGTTTGGGAGCCGGGAACAAGAATGGCAGAGCAATGTCCTCACATCTGGATGTTTGGGAGCCGGGCACAAGAATGGCAGAGCAATGTCCTCACCTTTGGATGGTTGAAAGGCGGGCACAAGAATGGCAGAGCAATGTCCTCACCTTTGGATGGTTGAAAGGCGGGCACAAGAATGGCAGAGCAATGTCCTCACCTTTGGATGGTTGAAAGGCGGGCACAAGAATGGCAGAGCAATGTCCTCACATTTGGAAGGTTGGGAGCCGGGAACAAGAATGGCAGAGCAATGTCCTCACATCTGGATGGTTGGGAGCCGGGCACAAGAATGGTAGAGCAATGTCCTCACCTTTGGATGGTTGACAGGCGGGCACAAGGAAGGCAGAGCAACGTCCTCATTCAGATTAAATGCCAAATCCAACTTTGGAAGAAAAGATGGTCTGGGGTGTAACACAACCTTGTCACTATGAAGGATGAGGAAAGGCTCTTTACAGGAAAGAGCTGCCAATTCAGAACACTTCTGAATGTTCTGACGAAAAGGCTACTTTGCTGGCAAGAATCTCTAAGAGGATATCCCTGTTGGGTTCAGAAGGACACAAAAAAACAAATGAAGGTCCCAAGGAAGCTCAGGGTGCTGCAAAGGGGGCCTGATACAGAACCACCTTGAATAAAAGTTTTTACAAGAGAATGCAAAGAAAAGGCATCTGACAAAGGATGGATAATGCGGAAATCAGCTCATGTAGGGTGAACTGTGCTCTCATCGGGTTCAGATAACATTTCCAGGTACAAGGAGACAATTTACTGCTTTAGCAGGTAGGAGACTCCAAATAAAACATCCCTCTATCCTTTATCCTTAAGACCTGGATTTCTAAAGCCATGCTGGAAAAGCCAGAGACAGTCCAAACGGTGGCAGCTTTCAGCTCTGTCACATTTTGAATGACAATTGCGCGGTCAGGCAACACTGTACCCAAATGACATTTTTATCACTGTGTTCACACAAATAGAGCTTTTTTGGTGGTGTTTGATCACCACTGTGTGTTTATATTTTTTTCTGAATAAACAAAAAATAGAACAAAAATTGTGAAGAAAAAAAGGATTTTTTCTTTGTTTCTGTTATAAAATTTTGCAAACAATAACCTTTCTTCATAGATTTAGGCCAAAATGTTTTCTGCTGCATTTCTTTAGTAAATATAACCCAAATCAGTGTTTATTATTTAGTCTGTAGGAAAGTTATAGAGTCCACAAACTACAGTATATATCTAAAAATCGATCAATTCTGATGTGCTGATGGCCAATCTCATTTCTTGAGGCCCGAAAATGCCAGGACAGTACAAATACAAATGCCCCCTTTTTGGAAAGTAGACAGTGCAAGGTATTCAAGAGGCATGGCAAGTTTTTTGAAATTGCCATTTTGTGTCAAAATTCTTAGGAAAATTAAAAAATAAAAAACTGTTAATAGACTGCCTCCATGATACAAGAGACTGTTAAATCGGCCATAGATGGAGCATTTGGTGGTTGCAGAAAAGAAAAATCGCTCAATTCACTCATCAACACAGCTGACTGTGTTGATGAGTGAATTGAGCAATTTTTCTGATAGGAGGAACCCTCTTCTGAAGCCATTGTGCTCTCCTCGTGGGGGGAGGGGGAGCAGTCCTCGCCATGAGAACACAGTGATTACTGTAAGCGGCTATAACAGCTGTTAGCAATAATCACATGCAAAATCTGACAGGCAGGTTGTACCCAAGTTGAGCGATCGATCAACTTGGATATATTCAGCCTGCCAATACATGATTTGAATCTCGCCCAGTCACTGATGAACTGGCCGACATTCGAAAAAGTCTATGGCAGGCTTTAGAAACTTCCGCCATGATATAAGATACTGATAAAGACTGCCACCACAATTAGAGACTGTTAGAGACTGCCACCATATTACGAAGGACAGCTAGAGACTGCTGTCATCTAACTGACAGACTGCTGCCAAGTTACAGGAGACAGCTGGGGACTGCTACCCTTGTCTAAAGAAGTGACACACTCCTGCCATGTTACAAAAGACTGATAAGACTACAGCAATGTTACAATTTAGTTGATAAGCACAGGCCTGGCACATTACTATGTTAGTTTACATCTGGCTGTGCAGTGACACCCCATAACATGGAACCTGAGGAAGTGCCCGGCAGGTACAGACATGAGTTGGGTATTTGCACCTCATACCTTGTGAACTTTCCTCAGAGAGGCAAATGGAGACCTCATCGTGCCGATCGTTCTCTTCCGCCATACCAGCTAATGGGTCTGCTGTAGGAGTCAGAAAAGAGGCGGAGACCTGGTGTTCAGGGAAGAAGGCCAGCTCTCGCAGGACAACAATTAGTCTCTATCTTTTGGTCTGTTTGTGGTGGTTGATTCTCACCTCCTTTTGCTCTTTTGTGATCAGAGAATTGATCATCTTTTATGACTTTGGCCTGGGTCTCTTTGACCAACACCTCCCCCCATTTCATGTTTTCCTTATCTATTCCAAATTGGTGGAGAAGAGTTGCTCATTTGATCATCTCCCTATAAATTTAGAGCAGTTCCGACAATACAATTTGAACATCCCTGGTGAATGTGAAGTGAAGACAGAATTTCCTTCATTAAATCTACTGACTTACACTGCAATGCATGCTCACTGGACGCATGTTCACTATACGGCTTGTGGACACCTGACCATCTCTCTGGAGGGTCTGTGGGAATTTGTCCCATTTGTGAGGTCAGGTATCGGTGATGGATAAGAAGATCTGGCTCACACATTGGGCCTCACAATGAGCTCCAGAAAGAAAGACCTGGCTCGCCATCGACCTTTCAATTCATCCCAAAGGTGTTCAGTAGGGTTGAGGTCAGGGCTCTGTGCAGGACACTCCAGTTCCTCCACATCAAACTGGTCATCCATGTCTTTGTGAAGCTGGCTTTGTACACAGGGGACAGTCATGGGGGGAACAGAAAAGGGTCTTCACCAAAATGTTACAAAAAATTTGGAAGAATATGATTGTCTCCAATGTCTTTGTATGATAGAGTATTACTGGGACCCTTCACTGGAGATACCTGTATTCCGTCAATAGGGAGGAGGGGGGGAGGGGAGTCATACACTTTTCTCCAAACAGTGCAGAGATGACAAAAAAACTCAATTACATAACCGGCCGCATCAGCATTAACCACTTCAGCTCCGAAAAAGTTTACCAACTTTGTGACCTGGCTATTTTTTGCAATTTAGCACTGCGCTACTTCAACTGGCAATTGTGTGGTCATGCAACGCTGTACCCAAATTGCGTTTATATCTTTTTTTTAATAAATAGAGCTTTTATAACCGCTTACCGACCACCCTATAGCAGAAATACTGCTACAGGGCGGCACGGGTGCACAAAATCACGTATATATACGTGATCTTGCATTTCCGGTTAGGGGCGTGCGTGCACCCTACCTGCGCCACCGTTCACGGCCGTGGCTGTCGATTACTCGCCGGCGCCTGGCGATATCCGAGGATCTCTGACGAGGAGGAGAACTGCCATCCGAAGCAGTGTGCTTACAGTGAAGCACACTGACTCCGCCCCCTAGTAAAACACTCCCAACACACAGTTAACCCTTTGATCGCCCCTCATGTTAACCCCTTCCTGCCCAGTGCCATTAGTACAGTGTCAGTGCTTTTTTTTTTTTTTTTTAGCACTGATCACTGTATTGGTGTCACTGGGGAGTCCAGTGAGACCAAGTCAGTTCCACCCAGTGTCAGAATGTCCACAGCAGTCCCGCTATGAGTTACTGATTGCTGCCATTACTAGTAAAAATGGGAAAAAAAAATCCCAGTATGTATACCGCCATTTGTAAACGATATAACTTTCACGTAAACCAATTAATTTACACATATTGGGAATTTTGTTTAGCAAAAGACATGGAGCAGAATATATTTTGGCCTAAATTTAGGACAAAATTTGATTTTCTACATTTTTTCACTGGACAGGTTTTATAGCAAAAAGTCAAATATATTATTTTTTTTCTCAAAATTGTCGGTCTTTTATTTTAGCACAAACAATAAAAAATGCACAGGCAATCAAATACCATCAAAAGAAAGCTTAATTCGGGGGGGGAAAAAAGGACATACCGTATTTTCCGGCGTATAAGACGACTTTTCAACCCCTGAAAATCTTCTGAAAAGTCGGGGGTCGTCTTATACGCCGGTGCGGCACTTTTTTGAGGGGCGGCGCGGCGCCGCCCCCCCTCCTCCTCCAGCGGACACTAAGTACAGGGGTGGGCAGAGGGGCTGCTGTACCTTACCTGGCTCCGGTCCCACGACGATCCGGTCCAGGAAGCGCGGCTGCTCCTTTCAGTTTGGCCGCTCGATGGTCACGCGGCCGCTCGGCTCCGCCTCCTCACCGGTGATTGGGTGCCAGCACTGGAAAGGCACACAGGCGACCAATCACCGGCGAGGAGGCGGAGCCAAGCGGCCCCGCGAAAATCGAGTGGCCGAACTGGAAGAAGGAGCAGCCGCTCCTCTCCCCTACTGACACTAACGATGGGGTACCATTCCTCCTCCACACTGACACCAACGATGAGGCACTGTTCTCCCCACTGATACCAATGATGGGGCACTATTCCTCCTCCCCACTGACACCAATGATGGGGCACTATTCTCCCCACTGATACCAATGATGGGGCACTATTCGTCCCCCACTGACACCAATGATGGGGCACTATTCCTCCCACTGATACCAATGATGGGGCACTATTCCTCCCACTGACACCAATGATGGGGCACTATTCTCCCCACTGATACCAATGATGGGGCACTATTCCTCCCACTGACACCAATGATGGGGCACTATTCTCCCCACTGATACCAATGATGGGGCACTATTCTCCCCACTGATACCAATGATGGGGCAATATTCTCCCCACTGATACCAATGATGGGGCGCAATTCCTCCCACTGACACCAATGATGGGGCGCAATTCCTCCCACTGACACCAATGATGGTGCGCAATTCCTGCCACTGATACCAATGATGGGGCGCTATTCCTCCCACTGACATCAATGATGGGGCGCAATTCCTGCCACTGATGCCAATGATGGGGCGCTGTTCCTCCCACTGACACCAATGATGGGGCGCTATTCCTCCCACTGATACCAATGATGGGGCGCTATTCCTCCCACTGATACCAATGATGGGCCGCTATTCCTCCCACTGACACCAATGATGGAGCACTATTCCTCCCACTGACACCAATGATGGGACACTATTCCTCCCACTGACACTAATGATGGGACACTATTCCTCCCACTGACTAATGATGGGGCACTATTCCTCCCACTGACTAATGATGGGGCACTATTCCTCACACACTGACACTAATGATGGGGCACCATCATTGGTGTCAGTGGGAGGAATAGTGTCCCATCATTGGTATCAGTGGGAGGAATAGTGCCCCATCATTGGTGTCAGTGGATGAAATAGTGCCCCATCATTGGTGTCAGTGGGAGGAGTAGTGCCTCATCATTGGTGTCAGTGGGAAGAATAGCACCCCATCATTGGAATACCATACTGAAATAGCATACCATATTGAAATCAAATCTGATATTTTTTCATTTTTATTTGGTGTGCGTTGGAAGAGGGGTAGTCTTATACGGCGAGTATAGCTCAAACCCTATATTTTAACAGGAAAAGTAGGGGGTCGTCTTATACGCCGGAAAATACGGTAAATTTCATTTGGGTGCAGCGTTGCATGACTGCACAATTGTCAGTTAAAGTAACGCTGCGCCATAGCGCAAAAAATGGCCTGGTCAGGAAGGGGGTAAATCCTCAGGAGGACAAGGGGTTAATGGTATTTACTCACCACTGGGTTTTTTTTATTTTTTGCTATATAAATAAACGCAGGCCCAACATTTGGGAAAAAAAACAACATTTTTTTATTTTATTATTAAACATATCCAATAAAGAGTTTTTTAAAAATCTAATTTCTTCATAAATTTAGGCCAAAATGTTATCTGCTACATGTCTTTGGTAAAAAAAAAATCCTAAAAAGTGTATATTGATTGGTTTGCATGAAAGTTATAGCGTCTACAGTGGATGGGATATATACTGGAATTTTTATTTATTTTTTATACTAGTAATGGCGTGGTGGCCAATCTGACGCTGACACTGGGGAGAAACTAACAGCCACTGACATCTTCAGTGACACTAATAGACTGATCATTGATAATACTATACACTGTCAGTGTGCTAATGACACTGGCTGGGAAATGGTTAACATTTAGGGGTGATCAAGGGGTTAACTGTGTGCCTACCATGTGTAATGTGTGCTGCTTTTACTAATAGACCTCTTTGTTTCTCATCCCTGCAAAGATCATTCCCTCTGTAGAGAGCTCTGTGTTGTTTGTCAACACAGGGCCATGGGCTGTTATTGGACGCAACCTCTCAGCAGATCCTGGCTGTGAATCATTGACTGACAGATTTCTACTGTGTACAATCACAGCGGGTGTTGGCAGGGGTTGGGGGTATGGGGCACATGTGTGCACCCTATACCCAGAAGAAGGCAGCGACACATCAGTACGTCGTCGCTTTGTCTGTGCGGGCTGCCCATCACATAGGGGTTTATGTAGAAAACTCCCAGCAATCAGTCAGCATTGCAGCCTTACAATATGGTGTCACCCTCTACAAAGTGACAGAAATGGGGAGTCGGAATTACAGACCAGCAGAAGCCTTGCACAGAGAATCTTCGGTAACAAACACTTTTCCTAACGATGATGATATCAGGTGTTGATGTCAGTCTCCTTGTGTCTGTGTGTGTACAGTCTACAGCTTCCTCTGGTTTAGGAGGCCCCAGAGTTCTACAGCCTCTGTCCCAAAGGACTCAAGATTGACTTCACTTTCAGTGACACCAACAATGGGGCTTATCTTTCTCCTGCTCTCTCTTCAGTGTGCCGCAAGGCCTAAATTTCTCTAAAGTGAAGCAAAGCGTAGAGGTATAGGTCTGACACCACAAGCCATTCACAGTGTTGCCACACCCATGACACCACACCCACTTTTCGCCACACCCACTTTTTGCCACTCCCCTATGTAACCGGCATGTGGCATACTGCACACACCCCATTTTATTTTCAGCCCCTCCAAATTATTATCTATGCACTTCCTGTGTGGTCACAGGGACAGGTGTGTTAGAGGGTGTGTGTGGGGGTGAGGGGTGTTTTGTATGTGTGTTTGTTCCCTGTCTGTATATGCTGGTGTGTGTATGTGTAGACATATTTGTGTGTGTTAGGGATAGGTGACACTAGCGGTATTGTTCACTGGCAAGGGACAGGATCACCATGAGGATCGGAGGAAATACTCCACTAGCTCCTTGTATTGGTCCCTCACTGTTAGGATGAGCGTGCCGTTGCTCCATCACCGATGAAACAACCACAGGGAGTCCCTTGTTACTAATCCTACCAGACAGGGCCCAGGTCAGCATTCACTCTGCTGCCGATTTTGCTGCCCTGCCATTCTACATCCTCCTACTGACCACCGACATACAAGGGCATTCTTCCTTCTAATGATCATACATGTAAAGAGGCGTTCTTCTTCCAACTGACCACATATCTAAGGGAGCATTCTTTCTTCGATGGACCACCAAGGTAAGCCACCATTCTTCCTTCTACTGACCAGCAACATCAATTAGCATTTCTCCTACTGACAACCCATGTTAAGGATATTCTTCCATTTACTGACTTATCATGTAAGGAGACCCTCCTTCTTATATTTACCACCCCATAAAGGAACATTACCTACTGACCACATCCCTTCTACTGACCACCCATGTAATTGGGTATTATTCCATTTACTGACTTCTCTTGTAAGGAGACCCTCTTCCTTCTATTTACCAACCCATAAAGGAACATTCCTTACTGACCACATCCCTTCTACTGACCACCAAGATAAGCCACCATTCTTCCTTCTACTGACAACCAATGTAAAGGGTTATTCTTCCATTTACTGATCTCTCACGTAACGGGACCCTCTTCCTTTACTACTTCATAAAGGAACATTCCTTACAGATCGCATCCCTTCTACTGACCACCAACCGAAGGGAACCTCCTTTCTTTTCCTGACCACCCACACTCACCTACTGGTCACCCATTTGAGTCCTCAAAACTACGTATAAGATCTGAGCCCTAAAAAAGGAGGAGAATTTTCATCCCCTGAAAGGCATTGCCTGTTCCATGTTGTCTTGTTACAGGCGAACAATAGGGGCACCATGGGAATAATTCTGTAGAAGAACAACACATGATGGCTCCACCCAGTCAGGCTCAGAATTGAAAAGACCCTCATAATAACAAGACCTGATGGAGATCCACACAATAATAGAACCTGAGGAAGACCCTCCAAATATTAGATCCTGATGTAGAACCACATAATACTGGAACCGGATGGAGACCCTCATAATAACACACCTTGACAGAGATCCACATAATAATAGAACCTGAGGAAGACCCTCCAAATATTAGATCCTCATGTAGAACCACATAATACTGGAACCGGATGGAGACCCTCATAATAACACACCTTGACAGAGATCCACATAATAATAGAACCTGAGGGAGACCCTCCAAATATTAGATCCTCATGTAGAACCACATAATACTGGAACCAGATGGAGACCCTCATAACAACACAACTTGACAAAGATCCAAATAATAATTGAACCTGAGGGAGAACGGTCTGGATAAAAGCGCACAGATGTGTCCCAAAGGAAATAAGTGAATGGTATATGTCAACTATGATTGGTGGGGAAAAAACTCACTGCTGCCATGGTAAAAACACATCGGTTTGTGGGAGGTATGAACAGGAGCCAGGCGCTGTGTAGTTTTGTGATAGAAATAATACACCTTGTATGGAGGTGTGTCTTTAATAAGTCATATGGTAAAACAATAATAAATAACCAGCCTGTGGCTTTAGGAAGCCAGGTTCCAAGATGGACGGCCCGTCCGCTCAGAGGGAAGCAGTGGAGTAGAATGCCTGTCAGTGCAGGGACCACGTTTACCCGACGTCCCAGCGTCCTGGATGACGTCACCACGATGTGGAGAGACAGAGGGGGGGAACTCTTGCTGGAGCCGCAGCTTTAGAAGGAAGAGGCCGGTTGCTGGGACAACATGTTTCGCGCGCATGCGCTTTGTCAAGTCTGTGAAAAGTCCAGCAATCGGCCATTTTATAGGAGACCTGCACAGCAGAAGGGGCCGGCTTAACAACCAAGGGGATAATCAAAGGGATAATCAAGAGCAGACGGCTCGTCTCACAACAGGATCAGATTGCAATTGAAATATGAAAACACATTATAAGGACAGGAACAAAGTGTGATTAAAACCTAAATATGACCATATTAAAAACCTTTTGGGCTTAATTGTGTCAAAATGGCATGTGCAAGATTATCAAGGGGAAAAAAAAAAAAAAAAAAAAAATGGGGGGGGGGAAGGCTGCTTAATGAAGCTTCATTAGCTAGCTGGATGAGTTCACATCTCAAAAACATTGCTGACAGCAATAAAACACAGGAATGGTGGGAAAGATTGTCAATAATCCTATTCATATCTATAATAGTGAATAGGAAAATTATCATTATATTGGTGCTAATAATATTCATAAATATAATAAAACTACATACATATTTTATAAAACAAACTTGCATAGGTATATATAATAAAACAATATAATGAAAAAATAAAATATACACACACATATATATATATATATATATATATACATTAAAAAAAAAAAAATATATATATATATATATACATATATACATGTGGTAATAAACAGGAAAAAAAAAAATTATAAATACATTTCAGTAATTACTCTTATGGACCGAATAAACAGAGTGGTATTAGATATATAAAATATGAAAAATAATGTATAAAATATCAAAGATAATAATCATGTAATAATAGTGATGTGTGTTTTATTATAAAATATATGGAGAACCCTAAGTTACCACTTAGATGATACTATGTACTTCAAGGTCCTCATTAAGGCCATTCGGTACCATAGATCCAAATTTATAGATCCAAAAGGTTTCCCTTTTACATAGGAGGGCTAACCTCTCATTGTCAGTAAGGGTTCCTTTGGGAATGTGTTCTATGGCCATCACTTCTAGCACACTAAAATTCTTGTTGTGATGGCAAAGAAAATGCCTAGGGACACTGTATTTGTCACATCCATCTTTTATGAGCCTTCTATGTTCTCCAATGCGTTTACGTAGAGGACTTATTGTGCGGCCCACATATATCAATTTACAGGGACATGTGAGCACATAAACCACATGATCTATGGCACAAGTAATAAAATGTCGAATGTCATAAGAGATCCCTTTCGGATCAGTAATTTCTGATTTACCATGGGTGATAAATTGGCATGTCAAGCAACCTTTCTTTTTACATTTGTAAATACCAACTCTGTTATCGAAAAAGGAACAAATGTCCTGTTTGTTTTGAGAGGACATGGACAGTTTACTGGGAGCTAGAATATTTTTTAGCGTACGGGCTTTTCTGAATGTGACCTGGGGAGCAGATGGAAGACTGGGTGCCAGACGGGGATCAAGTTGCAAAATGTGCCAATGTTTTCGTATAATCTTGGTAATCTTACGATATGCCGTATTATAACCAGTTACAAACCTAACGGAGTTTGACTGGTCATGGGCACGTGTTTTTGTAGTGGCTGAGTTTTTGCCATGTTTGGTGAAAGCCTCATTAATGAGTGTAGGGGGGTAACCTTTTTCACAGAATTTGGCAGACAATTCGGTGCCCAATTCCTTATAATCATTGAGTTTAGAACAATTTCTTTTAAGTCGCTGGAATTGGCCACTCGGAATGTTGTTTTTCCATGCCGGGTGGTGACAGCTTGAATAGTGAAGATATGAGTTACCACTGGTGGGTTTGGTGTGATTTGTGGTATGAATAGTGTCACCCTCAAATGATAAAACTAAGTCTAAAAAAATTATACTAATAGGATCAAACACGTGAGTGAATGATAAACCAAACTTGTTGGAATTACAATGCAGTACGAAAGGTAAAAACGTGTCAAGAGCACCATCCCAGATTAAAATAATATCATCAATATATCTTCCAAAGAAGACAATATGTTGGGCAAAGGGGTTGTTTGACCATATAAATTCTTTCTCCCAGAGGCCCATAGTTAGATTAGCGTAACATGGAGCAAAATTTGCCCCCATAGCTGTGCCGTTTATTTGCAAGTAAAACTGATTTAAAAAGGTAAAATAATTATGTTGTAAACAGAATTCCGTGCAATCAATAATAAAATTAGCCTGAACGGAGTTCATGTGGGCATCTGATGATAAAAAGTGTTGAAGGGCAGACAAACCTACTCTGTGGGGGATGGACGTGTAGAGTGACGACACATCCAATGATGCCCAATGGTATCCTGATTGCCATCTATATTTGCTTAAAACCTCTATAATGTGACTAGAGTCCCTGATGAACGATGGCAATTCCATGACTATTGGTTGAAGGAAAAAGTCAATATATTTGGACAGGCCATTAATAAAACTATTAGTGCTGGCTACTATAGGACGCCCAGGGGGATTAGTAATGGATTTATGGATCTTGGGAAGGTGATAAAAATAGGGTGTACTACACACTGTAGGAAATAAAAATGATTTTTCTCTTTTATTGATTACTCCGTTATTGAAAGCAGTGTCAATCAATATTTTGAGTGCTTTCTGGTACTCGGGTAAAGGGTCTTCTTTCAATTTCTGATAGGTGCTAGAGTCGGACAGGAGACGGGTGGATTCTTTTATGTAGTCTGAGGTGTGTTGTATTACTAGGCTACCACCCTTGTCCGCTTGTCTGATAGTAAGATTTTTGTTGAGTTCCAAATTTTTCAGGGCTTTGAGTTCCGAGTTTGTCAGGTTTCGGCTGGTTGCCAGAACATCGCATAGAGTCAAAAGATCTCTATAGACCACTTGGTAGAAAGTTTCAATGTAGGGCCCTTTTGATTGTACTGGGTAAAATGTGGATTTGGGTCTAAAATGAGTATGTGTAATGTCAGGGTCAAGAAAAATGGGGGGGATCTCAAAATTTTGAAAATGACTTTCAGACCATAGTTCCTCTAAAATTTGAATAAGTTCTATATCTTCATCTTGAAAGGAAGAATTTATAGATGGAGTGTGTAGTACAGTGGATGGTTGTGGATCATTCGAAAAATGACGTTTTATAGTAAGAGATCGAATAAACCGATTTAGATCCTGAAATAATTTAAATTTATTGGGGCCTATAGCTGGTGAAAAGCTTAAGCCCTTTTGCAGTAAGGATACCTCGACATCAGAAAAAATATAAGAGGAGAGATTAAAATTTTTTATTGTGCTGTGAAATTTGGTTGTTCTATTCTCTCTTTCTTTTTTAGCCTGATGTCTTTTTCCGCTTCGTCTGCCTCGTCTAATTTTCGTTTTTCTTTTAGGGTCCCCATTGGGAGAGTCTCTAAAAAAACAAGGGATGGGGGGCTATTCTCGATGGATGTTGGAATAGTAGTACCATTGTTTAAAAAAGAATCTAAGTCTTTGGAGAGCGGGCTATATCGATTGTGAGTGGGTATGGAAAAAGGATTACCTGATGGATCTGTGTTGTTCTGTGTAGTAAAAGGTATGTCAAGGGGCTGGGAAGAGGGTGTGTTGGGTTCTATCTCTATGGTAGGGAGAAGGGTAGTGTAAAGATTCACTGAATTAGCAGAGACTAAATGAGGTGGTGTGGTGGGTTTGGGTTGAGTAATTGATGTGGACAGGTTGTTAGGCATGTGGTGAGATGTCTGAACTAACGAGTGGGTAAGGGAAGAGGGTTTAAAGAACTGTCTATTGGGTTTGCGCTTATTATAATTGTGTCCTGGTTTGGGCTTGGGATGGTGATTGTCACGAGTGACAGTACTCTTGGTAAGCTCTTTTTTCCATGAAAAAATACGACCTATTTTATAGTCTTCAATGTCTCTTTCTAGTTTTCCAATTTTTTTGGAAACTATCTGATCCTCATTTTTCAATACATTGGAATCTAGTACTTCACGCCACTTGGAATAGAGGCAAGATGAACTGTATTCCTTGACTATAGTCTCTTTTTCTAGGACTTTCGTTTCAGCATATTGGAGTTTGCGCTCTCTTTGTTGTATAATAATTTTTATCCATTTCATAGTGCAAAATTCTGAGATAAGGCCCCAGTCCTTTTTAAGGTCATCATCTAGGAAACTACATTGTTTTTTAATACGTAGACCTCTAGGGGTGATACCTAACTCCAGATATTTTTTGAGAAAAGAAAGATCCCACCATTGAACATTTTCAAATTGTTTAGCGTATTGTAATTGGAAAAAAGCCCTCCTCATATCAGTTTCATAACTCTCCGTGTGGGGGGGTCTATTGTTATCTCCATTGGATAGTGATTTATCATATAATTGTTTTTTGTCTGATTCCTCATGTGGGTTAAGTTGGAACCGGTCAAAAATAGATTGGAATCTAGTGATCCTATCTTTGGTCATTATAATAAACAAAAAAAAAAAAAAAAAAAAAAAAAAAAAAAAAAAAGGGGGGGGGTAAAAATTTGAAAAAATGGGGGGGGGGGGTAAAAAAAAAAAAAAATATTATAGCTGGAATATAAGGTAAGGATGTGAGGGATGGAAGATGCAATGTGATCCTGTGGGAGAGGCTAATTATGCATCAAACGTTAGAAATACAAAAAAAGTTCATAATACATAAATGAGTGTCAATAAGTCATATATGATCAATTAGTGATAGTTCCTCTATATTAAGTCAATATGGTAGCTTTTTATCATCAGATGCCCACATGAACTCCGTTCAGGCTAATTTTATTATTGATTGCACGGAATTCTGTTTACAACATAATTATTTTACCTTTTTAAATCAGTTTTACTTGCAAATAAACGGCACAGCTATGGGGGCAAATTTTGCTCCATGTTACGCTAATCTAACTATGGGCCTCTGGGAGAAAGAATTTATATGGTCAAACAACCCCTTTGCCCAACATATTGTCTTCTTTGGAAGATATATTGATGATATTATTTTAATCTGGGATGGTGCTCTTGACACGTTTTTACCTTTCGTACTGCATTGTAATTCCAACAAGTTTGGTTTATCATTCACTCACGTGTTTGATCCTATTAGTATAATTTTTTTAGACTTAGTTTTATCATTTGAGGGTGACACTATTCATACCACAAATCACACCAAACCCACCAGTGGTAACTCATATCTTCACTATTCAAGCTGTCACCACCCGGCATGGAAAAACAACATTCCGAGTGGCCAATTCCAGCGACTTAAAAGAAATTGTTCTAAACTCAATGATTATAAGGAATTGGGCACCGAATTGTCTGCCAAATTCTGTGAAAAAGGTTACCCCCCTACACTCATTAATGAGGCTTTCACCAAACATGGCAAAAACTCAGCCACTACAAAAACACGTGCCCATGACCAGTCAAACTCCGTTAGGTTTGTAACTGGTTATAATACGGCATATCGTAAGATTACCAAGATTATACGAAAACATTGGCACATTTTGCAACTTGATCCCCGTCTGGCACCCAGTCTTCCATCTGCTCCCCAGGTCACATTCAGAAAAGCCCGTACGCTAAAAAATATTCTAGCTCCCAGTAAACTGTCCATGTCCTCTCAAAACAAACAGGACATTTGTTCCTTTTTCGATAACAGAGTTGGTATTTACAAATGTAAAAAGAAAGGTTGCTTGACATGCCAATTTATCACCCATGGTAAATCAGAAATTACTGATCCGAAAGGGATCTCTTATGACATTCGACATTTTATTACTTGTGCCACAGATCATGTGGTTTATGTGCTCACATGTCCCTGTAAATTGATATATGTGGGCCGCACAATACGTCCTCTACGTAAACGCATTGGAGAACATAGAAGGCTCATAAAAGATGGATGTGACAAATACAGTGTCCCTAGGCATTTTCTTTGCCATCACAACAAGAATTTTAGTGTGCTAGAAGTGATGGCCATAGAACACATTCCCAAAGGAACCCTTACTGACAATGAGAGGTTAGCCCTCCTATGTAAAAGGGAAACCTTTTGGATCTATAAATTTGGATCTATGGTACCGAATGGCCTTAATGAGGACCTTGAAGTACATAGTATCATCTAAGTGGTAACTTAGGGTTCTCCATATATTTTATAATAAAACACACATCACTATTATTACATGATTATTATCTTTGATATTTTATACATTATTTTTCATATTTTATATATCTAATACCACTCTGTTTATTCGGTCCATAAGAGTAATTACTGAAATGTATTTATAATTTTTTTTTTTCCTGTTTATTACCACATGTATATATGTATATATATATATATATATTTTTTTTTTTTTTTTAATGTATATGTATATATATATATATATATATATATGTGTGTGTATATTTTATTTTTTCATTATATTGTTTTATTATATATACCTATGCAAGTTTGTTTTATAAAATATGTATGTAGTTTTATTATATTTATGAATATTATTAGCACCAATATAATGATAATTTTCCTATTCACTATTATAGATATGAATAGGATTATTGACAATCTTTCCCACCATTCCTGTGTTTTATTGCTGTCAGCAATGTTTTTGAGATGTGAACTCATCCAGCTAGCTAATGAAGCTTCATTAAGCAGCCTTCCCCCCCCCCATTTTTTTTTTTTTTTTTTTTTTTTTTCCCCTTGATAATCTTGCACATGCCATTTTGACACAATTAAGCCCAAAAGGTTTTTAATATGGTCATATTTAGGTTTTAATCACACTTTGTTCCTGTCCTTATAATGTGCTTTCATATTTCAATTGCAATCTGATCCTGTTGCGAGACGAGCCGTCTGCTCTTGATTATCCCTTTGATTATCCCCTTGGTTGTTAAGCCGGCCCCTTCTGCTGTGCAGGTCTCCTATAAAATGGCCGATTGCTGGACTTTTCACAGACTTGACAAAGCGCATGCGCGCGAAACATGTTGTCCCAGCAACCGGCCTCTTCCTTCTAAAGCTGCGGCTCCAGCAAGAGTTCCCCCCCTCTGTCTCTCCACATCGTGGTGACGTCATCCAGGACGCTGGGACGTCGGGTAAACGTGGTCCCTGCACTGACAGGCATTCTACTCCACTGCTTCCCTCTGAGCGGACGGGCCGTCCATCTTGGAACCTGGCTTCCTAAAGCCACAGGCTGGTTATTTATTATTGTTTTACCATATGACTTATTAAAGACACACCTCCATACAAGGTGTATTATTTCTATCACAAAACTACACAGCGCCTGGCTCCTGTTCGAACCTGAGGGAGAACCTTTAAATATTAAAACTTGACGGAGACCTTCATAATAATGAAGAGATTGTTGATGGAGATCAACATAAATACTGGAACCTGAGGAAACCCTCAAAATCTGACGGAGAACCACTTAATAGTGAAACCTGATGGACATACGTCTAATAACACAACCTGATGGATACCCTCATACTATTGGAACCTAATGGAGACCCTCATAAATATTTTACCCTGATAGAGGTCCACATAATAAAGGAATCTGACAGAGACCCTAATAATATTGGAACATTATGGAGACCCTAATTTAAATGGAACCTGGTGGTGATCTTTATAATAACACAAACTAATGGAGATCCTCATATTACTGGAATCTAGAGGAGACTTTCATATTACCTGATAGAACCTGACAGAGATCTATATAATATTGGACCCTAGAGGAGACCCTCAAAATGCATTCTGTATATACACACTGCGTCAGTGGGAAGAATGTCTCCTTACATAGGTGTCACTGAGAATACCCCTTACATTGGTGGTCAGTGGGAAGAATTCTCCTTACATTGGTGTCATTTGGAAGAATGTCCCTTACATTGGTGTCAGTGGGAAGAATTCTCTTTACATTGGTGTCAGTGGGAAAAATATCCCTTAAATTGGTGTCACTGAGCAGAATGTCCCTTACACTGGTGTCAGTGGGAAGAATGTCCCTTGCATTGTTGTCAGTGGGAAGAATTCTCTTTACATTGGTGTCAGTGGGAAGAATTCCTCTTACATTGATGTCACTGAGAAGAATTCTCCTTACATTGGTGGTCAGTGGAAAGAATTCTCCTTACATTGGCGTAATTTGGAAGAATATCCCTTATATTGGTGTCAGTGGGTAGAATTCTCTTTACATTGGTGTCAGTGGAAAGAATGTCCCTTACATTAGTGTCAGTTGGAAGAATGTCCCTTACATTTGTGGTCAGTGGGAAGAAAGTCCCTTACATTGGTGTCAGTGGCAAGAATGTCCCTTACATTGGTGTCAATGGCAAGAATGTCCCTTATATTAGTGTCAGTGGGAAGAATGTCCCTTACATTGGTGTCAGTGGGAAGGATGCTCCTTACTTTAGTGTCCCTGAGAAGAATGCCCAGCACATTGATGTCATTAAGAAGAATTCTCCTTACATTGGTGGTCAGTGGCAAGAATTCTCTTTACATTGGTGTCAGTGGGAAGAATGTCCCTTACACTGGTGTCAGTGGCAAGAATTCTCTTTACATTGGTGTCAGTGGAAAGAATGTTCCTTACATTGGTGTCAGTGGGAAGAATTCTCCTTACATTGGTGTCAGTGGGAAGAATTCTCCTTACATTGGTGGTCACTGAGAAGAATGCCCCTCACATTGGTGTCAGTGGCAAGAATGTCCCTTACATTGGTGTCAGTGGGAAGAAAGTCCCTTACATTGGTGTCAGAGGGAAGAATGTACCTTGCATTGGTGTCAGTGGGAAGAATTCTCTTTACATTGGTGTCAGTGAGGAGAATTTCCCCCTTACATTGGTGTAAGTGGGAAGGTTTAGGGGTCTGAAAAGACATCACCTCTGAGGAATCAAAGGATAAAAGTGACAGATCTCTGATGTTTATCAAAGCCAACCCAGAAACATTTCCTTCTATGGATTTATCTTCAGTAAAAATTGGTTGTACATTCATTTTATATTCCACAAAATATTAACTTTAAAAAAAAGACAACAAATAAGCAAAGCCCCGGTGACCTAATGAATAAGGCATTGGCCTCCTAAGCCAGGGATTGTGGGTTCGAGTCCCACCTGGGGTGCTTCATACTTTTCTGTACATAGAATACAGAGAACTGACACTCCATTTGAGTTTATTTAAAAAAAAAAAAAAATAAAAATAAAAAAAAAACTTTATTAACCGCTTCCCCTCCGCCCTATAGCAGAAATACTGCTGCAGGGTGGCACGGGTACACAAAATCACGTATATATATGTGATTTTGAAGCTCCAGATAGGGGGCATGCGAACTCCCTACCAGCGCCACCATTCTCAGTCTTGGCTGTCAATCACTGGGTCCCGGCCGGTGATTACTTGCGGGTACCCGGTGATCGCCGAATATCTTCAACGGGGGAGAGACCTGTGTATAAACAATACAGATCTCTCCCCTGTCAGCTCCTGCACACTGTATAGCAGAGCCATACAAAGCAGTGTGCTTAAAGTGGAAAACACACACAGCACACAGTTAACTCTTTGATCACCCCAGATGTCAACCCCTTCCTGCCCAGTGTCATTAGTACAGCGTCAGTGCTTTTTATTAGCACTTATCACTGTATCGGTGTCACTGGGGATGTCAGTGACAACAAGCCAGTTCCCCTCAGTGTCAGAATGCCCGCCACAGTCCTGCTATAAGTTACTGATCGGCATTACTAGTAAAAAAAACAAAACAAAAACAAAATTACAGTATATATATATATATATATATATATATATATATATCACCATTTGTAAACACTATAACTTTCATGTAAGCCAATTAATTTACACATATTGGGATTTTTTTTAGCAGAGACATGTAGCAGAATACATTTTGGCCAAAATTTATTACAAAATTTTAATTTTACATTTTTTTATTATAAAAAATATTGTTCTTTTCTCAAAATTGTCACTTTTTTTGCTTATAGAGCAGAAAAGTACAGTAGTGATGTCATCTCTATTTAGCAGCCAACATGCAGAGTACTTTGTTCAATGTTATCCCACTAGAGGGCTCAGGAGAAACCGCCAGCAACCTGCAAAGGGGGGCCAGGGTTGCGACTGCCTAGGGGCCTCCTCGGAGTTGAATCTGCCACTGCCAGTGAGATCAAAATCCCACAAGAATGCCCTCTTGTAATGGGTCCGAGTGCATTCTTGAGCGGTTTCCAACACCCAGACCTGCTGAAAGGTGTGCTGACATCATTTTTTCACACAAATAAAGCTTTCTTTGGTGGTATTTGATCACCGCTGGGTTGTTTATTTTTTATTATATAAATTAAAAAATACCAAACATTTTGAAAAAAAATATTCTTTCTTTCTGCTATAAAACACCCAATAAAAAAAAATTAAAGCTTAGACCAATTTTAGGCCAAAATTAATTTTGCTACATGTATTTGGTTAAAAAAAATCCCAATCAGTGTATATTGGTTTGTATGAAAGTTATAGTGTTTACAAACCATGGTATGTATACTGGAATTTACACAGCTGTAGACGCTATGCTGGTCATGGCTGCGATCAGCAACTTATAGTGGGACTGTGATAGTGTGGTGGAAAATCTAGTGCTAGCTGATGCTGACGGGGAGGGACACTAACTGATATTGACATCGATAGTGGCACTAATACAGTGATCAGTGCTAATACTGTACACTGTCACTGTACACTGGCTGGGAAGGGGTTAACATCTAGGGCGATCAAGGGGTCAATTGTGTGTATAACAATGTGTAATGTGTGTAATATATGTAAAATGGTAAACGAGCGCTAGAAATGTACGTATGGATAGCAGCTTGCATAAATAGGTAAAACCTCCAACCCTCTTAAACAATATCTCACAAAAATGCAGCGCTAAAATAGACAATCTAAAATGTCATCACACAAACATAGGTGCATCACTCAATGGCGTATTGAAAACGCATATAAAAAAGAGATGATCAGTCCAATATATCATAAAACATAATAAAAAATATATAAAATAAAGTGCAAATGCGTGTACAACATCCAGAAGTGTATTAGTGACACAATAAATCTTCTATAGGTGCAAATCCGTGTCTCAGGTGTGCGTGGAAAAGAGAGTAAGTTGCACTAACCAGATAGCGCAAATTATAGCGCTTTTGAGTAATCAGGACCACTCCTGGTCATCATCATCCTGGGATGCATGGAACATCTCTGGCAACAGGTCTGCATATAGCCTCTCCTCCACTGACACTCTCCATATTAATGGGAAGAAACTCTTCACTAATGTGCACCCGTTGGTCAGCACTCCACCTTGGTGGCTCAAAATAAATGAGCCAAAGAAGAAAGTGCTAAGAGTGTAGTAGCTTTATTAAATGAACATGAATAATAGATGAAAAACAGGTGGGCTCACATCTGGACCATAGTGATAATATGGTAAACAGGCATATAAGATATAATCCGGAACCAAGATGGCCGCCAGCCTCCCTCGTGGCTCAGGCAGTGTAAATAAAACTGGCTTTGGCTACTCCCTGATGCATTTCGTGCAACAGCACGTTTTCAAAGGGCTTTGAAAAGGGCTTTTTTGCTGCAGACGGGCGGCAAGTGGTTAAGAAAGAGAATATGTTCCTTACCGGGTTTGGTCCAGAAGTCTCTCCAGAACATCCAAAAGGAGACCCAGGCGAAGCTTCATGTCCGGAGTTGCTGACCCAGCTGTAAAGCAAGAGAAGAAAGTATAGTGTTACTGCAAGCTTTGCTTTGGCTATGAAAAATGAAGATGGTTCCACCAGTTCTTTTACTTCAGAATAAATGTCATCTCTTTGTGTCTATTATGAAGGTTTCATATTGCAGATTTAAATGATGCCAAACAGCAGTCGGTCAGCACAGAGTGACCAGATGAAACAATGCTGCATGTATCAGAGGTGTGGACATTTTTGCAAAAAACTAAATCGGAGTCCCAATCTACTTGTCCCTCATGACAATCTGCTTGTCCTGATAAAGAAAAAATACATTTGAACCAAAACCGTATTTAAATCTGAGATGATTTTAGGAATGTCGGGGTCTATCCTTTATCCCTTTCGCTGCCAGAGCCCTTTTTGTTTTTGCACACGTTTAGAAAACCATTTTAGGATTGAAGATTACAAAAAAACCCCAAAAATGATCTATTTTCTGAAAGCAGAGACCTTAGAGAATAAAATAGCGGTAGTTCCAATTGATGTCACACGACATTACCACAAAGGTCTAGGAAACCCAACATTTCAGTAAAAGATACACTTCATTTTAGGCCACAAAATAGCAATAAATTACCCTTTTTGTTTTTGGTAAAATATAAAAGACGAGGTTGCTTCGAATAAATAGATATCCAGCATGTCAAACCTTAAATATATATGCGCTCGTGAAATGGCAACAAACTTTAGTGCCCTATATTTTGTATAGGTGACGCTTTTAAAGCCCCTTATATGTCATTAGTGTAGTGTTACAGAGGTCTGGGGCTAGAATTATTGCTCTCAATCCGGCGTGTGCGACGATATGTAACATGTGTATAGCAATTGATGTTTTCATGCGTTGGTGCGCCGTGTGCTTTTAAAATTTTTTGTTGCTGGGGTTTATGTGCTTGTGTGTAATTTTTATGTGCTTGTGTGTAATTTTTTACAATTAAAAAACAAATGTTTTTACTTAACTATTTTTTTTCTTCTTCACATAGGGGCCAAAAAGTCCCCTATGTGATGATTTTTGGTCACAGGTTCTCTTTATTGAGACATCCAGGGTCCAAAAGACCTTGCATGGCTCCCTTGTACTCCACTGGATGTAATGCAGTGCACATCACACTGCATTACATTCTTTCATGGCCTCGATGGCTGGGAAATCTGTCAATGGGGACCCGGAAGTGACGTCAGAACATAATTTCTGGGTCAGGACAAGAAGAGGAGGGGAGTGAAAATGTCCGCACTCCTCTATCCCCTCTACATGCTGGCACCTGCTGAACTGGTCCCGTTCCCACAGATGGACAAGTGGAGCCTGGGAGACATAGCGGACAAGACGGAGGTATGTGGGGTGGTGGAGGAGGCTGTTACTGTGGGCTGTGTGGAATCAATCGGCGGCAGCACTGCCGCCCGAATGCTTCCACCTGACAGGTGAGTTAAATGTTTCAAAAAACTACCTGCCCGGTGCCCAAAATTACATATCCTGAGTGTTGGACGATACAACGTGAACATCCCTGCTGAATGTGAAGTGTAGAATTTCCTTCATTAAATCTACTGACTTACACTGCAATGCATGCTCACTGGACGCATGTTCACTATATGGCTTGTGGACTCCTGACCATCTCTCCTAATCAGCTTGTTAGCCATTCAATTCCAGAACCAAAGGCAGTGACCTGCAGGTGCCTCTATAACATCCTTCAACTTCTAGGAAGAGTTTACACAAGACCCTGGAGGGTGACTGTGGGAATTTGTCCCATTTGTAAGGTCAGGTACTGGTGATGGATGAGAAGACCTGGCTCACACATTGGGCCTCACATTGGGTGCCAGAAAAAAAGACCTGGCTTGTCCTGGCCATTCCAATTCATCCCCAAGGTGTTCACTAGGGTTGAGGTCAGGGCTCTGTGCAGGACACTCCAGTTCCTCCACACCAAACTGGTCATCCATGTCTTTGTGAAGCTGGCTTTGTACACGGGGACAGTCATGGAGGGAACAGAAAAGAGTCTGTAGGGATGGCAAAAAAACTCAATTACATCACCGGCCGCATCAGCATTACTCTTTTCAGCTCCGAAAGGGTTTATCAACTTTGCGACCTGGCTATTTTTTGCAATTTAGCACTGCGCTACTTCAACTGGCAATTGTGAAGTCATGCAACGCTGTACCCAAATTACATTTATATCTTTTTTTAATAAACAGAGCCTTTTTAACCGCTTATTAACCACCCTATAGCAGAAATAGGTTGCTATAATAATTGCTATTTAGCACTGCGCTACTTTTAATGGGAATTGCGCAGTCATGTAATGCTGTACCCAAATTAAGTTTCTATCTTTTTTTTTATGGTATTTAGTCCCCACTGAGATTTTTATTTTTTTGCTATATAAATGAAAACAGACATTTTTGAAAAAAAAATATTTTTTACTTTCTATTATAAAACATATCTAATCAAGGTGTTTTTTACAAATCTAATTTTTTCATAAATTTAGATAAAAATGTACACTGCTACATGTCTTTGATAAAAAAAAAAAATCACAAAAAGTGTATATTGATTGGTTTGCATGAACGTTATAGCGTCTACAGTGGATGGGATATATACTTGAATTTTTATACTAGTGATGGCAGTAATAGCGTGGCGGCCAATCTGACACTGGGAAGAAATCGACTAATGACCACTGACATCTCTAGTGACACTAATAGACGGATCATTGATCATACTATACACTGTCAGTGTACTAATGACACTGGCTGGGAAAGGGTTAACATTTACATTTAGGGGTGATCAAGGGGTTAACTGTGTGCTGCTTTTACTAATAGACCTATACCCAGAAGAAGGCAGCTACACATCAGTACGTTGCTTTGTCTGTGCGGGCCGCCCATCACATGGGGGGTTGTTTAGAAAACTCTCAGAAATCAGTCAGCATTGCAGCCTTACAATATGGTGTCACCCTCTACAAAGTGACAGAAATGAGGAGTTGGAATTACAGACCAGCAGAAGCTTTGCAGAGACAATCTTCGGTAACAAACACTTTTCCTAACGATGATGAATATCCTCTGCCCTTATTTGTTTCAAATTTGTCGGTATTTTTTGGTTTATAGTGCAAAATATTTAAAAACTGCAGATGTGATCAAATACCACCAGAAGAAAGCTCTATTTGTGGGGGGGGGAAGGACATGAATGTCATTTGGGTGCAGAGTTGCATGACCGCACAATTTTCAAAGTAACCGAGTGCCGTATCACAAATCCTATGGAAGGCAAGTGGGTATTCTTCTATGGATGGAGCTTCCTGGAGGAAATGATTGGTGTACTTTCTGATCGGTTAGATTCCACCATGTAATATCGGGTGTTGATGTCGGTCTCCTTGTGTCTGTGTGTGTACAGTGCACAGTTTCCTCTGGTTTAGGAGGCCCCAGAGTTCTACAGCCTCTGTCCCAAAGGACTCAAGATCGATTTCGCTTTCAGTGACACCAACAATGGGGCTTATCTTTCTCCTGCTCTCTCTTCAGTGTGCCGCCAGGCCTAAATTTCTCTAAAATGAAGTAAAGCGTAGAGGTATAGGTCTGACACCACAAGCCATTCAGTGTTGCCACACCCATGACACCACGCCCAATTTTCACCACACCCACTTTTTGCTCCCCTATGTAACCGGCCTGTGGCACACTGCACACACCCCGTTTTATTTTCAGCCCTTCCAAATTATTTTCAAATGTTGGCACCTATGTACTTCCTGTGTGGTCAGAGGGACAGGTGTGTTAGAGGGTGTGTGGGGGTGGGGGGTGTTTTGTATGTGTGTTTGCTCCCTGTCTGTATATGCTGGTGTGTGTATGTGTAGACATATTTGTGTGTGTTAGGGATAGGTGACACTAGCAGTACTGTTCACTGGCAAGGGACAGGATCACCATGAGGATCGGAGGAAATACTCCACTAGCTCCTTGTATTGGTCCCTCACTGTTAGGATGAGCATGCCGTTGCTTCATCACCGATGAAACCACCACAGGGAGTCCCTTGTTACTAATCCTACCAGACAGGGCCCAGGTCAGCATTCACTCTGCTGCCGATTTTGCTGCCCTGCCGTTCTACATCCTCCAACTGACCACCGACATACGAGGGCATTCTTCCTTCTAATGATCAAACATGTAAAGAGGCGTTCTTCTTCCAACCGACCACATATCTAAGGGAACCAAAATGTATGAGAAACCGTCAGCACAATGGACCTCCTATAAAACAAGTATTGCAGCGAGCATGTACTGTGTTCCCACATGTAAACCATAAATAAAAAAAAATGCAACGCAGTACTATAAACTCAAATACGGTGCTAAATAAATCCAACGTGCAGATGTGAATAGTGACAACAGAACATTGTGCTTCGTGACAATAATATGTTCTACATCCAAAGAAATAACAACACCAGCATTTTGATGTCATAATATTGGGACACCTGTTGGTGGTATATTTGGTACACGACGCACAGGAGATATACCGCACAAGCCCATGTGACGATATTGGCGTGTTAAAGGGACAGGTGACTATTTTGTACGGTTCATGAGGTATTTGTATACACTATTCATTTAGCACTGGTATATGCAGTTTTATGGATATTTATGTATATGTCTTGATATTTCTTTGGATGTAGCACGTTATTGTCACGAAGCACAATGTTCTGTTGTCACTATTCACATCTGCACGTTGGATTTATTTAGCACCGTATTTGAGTTTATAGTACTGCGCTGCATTTTTTTTATTTAAATCTAAGGGAGCATTCTTTCGTCTATGGACCACCAAAGTAAGCCGCCATTCTTCCTTCTACTGACCAGCAAAATAAATTAGCATTTCTTCTACTGACCGCCAATGTAAAGGGGCATTCTTCCATTTACTGACCTCTCACGTACTGACCGCATCCCTTCTACTGACGAACAATGTAAAGGGGCATTCTTCCATTTACTGACCTCTCACATACTGACCGCATCCCTTCTATTGACCACCAATGTAAAGGGGCATTCTTCCATTTACTGACCTCTCATGTACTGACCGCATCCCTTCAACTGACCACCAATGTAAAGGGGCATGCTAATCTTACCAGACAGGGCCCAGGTCAGCATTCACTCTGCTGCCGATTTTGCTGCCCTGCCGTTCTACATCCTCCTACTGACCACCGACATACGAGGGCATTCTTCCTTCTAATGATTATACATGTAAAGAGGCGTTCTTCTTCCAACTGACCACATATCTAAGGGAGCATTCTTTATTCGATGGACCACCAAGGTAAGCCACCATTCTTCCTTCTATTGACCAGCAACATCAATTAGCATTTCTCCTACTGATCACCCATGTTAAGGGTGTTCTTCCATTTACTGATCTCTCACATAAGGGGA
This sequence comes from Staurois parvus, assembly GCF_062004578.1. NCBI lineage: Eukaryota > Metazoa > Chordata > Amphibia > Anura > Ranidae > Staurois > Staurois parvus. Next base: position 8,209,894 of record NW_028318958.1, read on the forward strand.
CCCTCTTCCTTATATTTACCACCCCATAAAGGAACATTCCCTACCGACCACATCCCTTCTACTGACCACCAACAGAAGGGAACCTCCTTCCTTTTACTGACCACCCACACCCACCTACTGGTCACCCATTTCTGAGTCCTCCAAACTACAAATACGATCTGAGCCCTGAAGAAGGAGAACTTTCATCCCCAAAGGCATTTTCTGAGCCATGTTGTCTTGTTATGGGCGAACAATTACATACACACCTGGAGGGGACCCTCATATTACTGGAACCTGGAGGAGACCCTCATATAACTGGAACCTGGAGGGGACCCTCATATTACTGGAACCTGGAGGGGACCCTTATATTACTGGAACCTGGAGGGGACCATCATATTATAGGAACATGGAGGGGACCCTCATATTATTGGAACCTGGAGGGGACCCTCATATTACTGGAACCTGTAGGGGACCATCATATTATTGGAACCTGGAGAGGACCCTCTTTATTACTGGAACCTGGAGGGGACCTTCTTATTACTGGAACCTGGAGGGGACCCTCATATTACTGGAAACTGGAGGGGACAATCATATTATTGGAACCTGGAGGGGACCCTCATATTACTGGAACCTGGAGGGGACCCTCATATTACAGGAACCTGGAGGGGACCCTCATATTACTGGAACCTGGAGGGGACCCTCATATTACAGGAACCTGGAGGACACCCTCATATTACTGGAACCTGGAGGAAACCCTCATATTACTAGAACCTGGAGGGGACCCTCATAATACAGGAACCTGGAGGGGACCCTCTTTATTAGTGGAACCTGGAGGGGACCCTCATATTACTGGAACCTGGAGGGGACCCTCATATTACAGGAACCTGGAGGGGACCCTCTTTATTAGTGGAACCTGGAGGGGACCTTCCTATTACTGGAACCTGGAGGAGACCCTCATATTACTGGAACCTGGAGGGGACCCTCATATTACTGGAACCTGGAGGGGTCCCTCATATTACTGGAACCTAGAGGGGACCATCATATTATTGGAACCTGGAGGGGACCCTCTTTATTACCGGAACCTGGAGGGGACCCTCATATTACTGGAACCTGGAGGAGACACTCATATTACTGGAACCTGGAGGGGACCCTCATATTACAGGAACCTGGAGGGGACCCTCATAATAACTGAACCTGATAGAGACCCTCATTATAATAGAACCTGACAGGGACCCCCCATTATAATAGAGCCTGTTGTTTACCATTATAATAGAGCCTAACGTTGACCCCCATTATAATAGAACCTGACTGGGACCCCTCATTATAATACAACCTGACAGGGACCCCCCCAATTATAATAGAACCTGACGGGGACCCCCATTATAATAGAACCTGACGGGGACCCCCCCAATTATAATAGAACCTGATGGGGACCCTCGGCCTGTTCTGTAGCCCCTCATAGAATTCCAGCATGGGTTGTAATCCTTGGTATGGAAGAAGCTGTATCCCCCTCAAAAGGTGTCACCAGGACAGGGAGTGAAATCTCCTCAGGGATCACAGACTGTGATGAGACAGATCTCGGTGGTCTCCCCTCCCCCTCTCTATGGAGCCTGAAAAGCTCACCAAGGGCCCCTCTCCGGATCTGAGGGCCACACCGGGTCCCGAGTGCTACCCCGTCCTCTCCATAGAGGCCCCGGACATCCGGGTACAACGCGGAGGACAAAAACACCCAGCAACTCCGGGACGGCCTGCACTCCGTCTCCATGGTGACCGGACCTCACCGTACAGCAGGCCGCGGGCCCGGCGGTGACGTACCGGGAGGGGGAGGAGCTCCGGGGACAGGCAGCACACCAGAAAGAGGGCCCAACACCGGGCATCTCCGCTCTCTTCCTCCGTATAACCGGCGAGGCTGGGCGTTTCTCTGTCCAACCCCGCCCACGACTAACCCTTAACCGCCTTCCACAGAGAGCAGCTGAGCTCTTACTGGCTGCTAGCAAAGGGGCGGAGCCACCAACATTCACATCTGTCATCATTTCCACCAATCATACATGGCATCAGTGGGAAGAATGTCCCTTACATTGGTGTCAGTGGGAAGAATGTCCCTTACATTGGTGTCAGAGGGAAGAATGTCCCATACATTGGTGTCACTGGGAAGAATGCACCTTACATTGGTGTCAGAGGGAAGAATGCACCTTACATTGGTGTCAGTGAGATGAATATCCCTTACATTGCTGTCACTGGGAAGAATGCACCTTACATTGGTGTCACTGGGAAAAATGCTCCTTACATTTGGTGTCACTGGGAAGAATGCTCCATGCATCGGTGTCAATGGGAAAAGTATCCCTTACATTGGTGTCACTGGGAAGAATGTCCGTTGTATTAGTGTCAGAGGGACGAAAGTTCCTTACATTGGTGTCACTGAGAATAATGTCCCTTACATGGGTGCCACTGGAAAGACTGCATCTTACATTGGTGTCAGTGGGAATAATGTCCCTTACATTGGTGTCACTGAGAAGAATGCTCCTTACATCGGTGTCAGTGGGAAGAAAAACTCTTACATTGGTGTCACTGAGAGGAATGTCCTTTACATTGGTGTCATTGATAACCATGTCCCTCACATGGGTGTCAGTGGAAAGAATGCCCTTTATAGTGTTGTTACTGAGAAGAATGTCCCATGCATTGGTGTCAGAGGGAAGAATCTCCCTTACATTGGTGTCACTGAGAATAATGTCCCTTACATGGGTGTCACATGAAAAAATGCCCCTTACATTGGTGTCATTGAGAAGGATATCCCTTACATTGGTGTCGGGGAAGAATGTTGCTTATTTTGGTGTCACTGAGAATAATGTTCCTTACATGGGTGTCAGAGTGAAGAATGACTCTTACATTGGTGTCACTGGGAAGAATGACCCGTACATGGGTGTCATTGGGAAGAATTCTCCTTACATTGGTGTCAGAGGGATGAGTGTCCCATACATGGGTGACTTTTAGAATAATGTCCCTTCATTTGTGTCAGTGGAAAGTTTCCCCTTCTATGGGTGTCATTGAGAAGAATGTCCCTTTCATTGGTGTCAGAGGGAAGAATGCCCCTTATATTGGTGTCATTGAGAATAATGTTCCTTTACATAGGTGTCATTGAGAAGAATGCTTACATTGGTGTCAGATGGAAAAACGGGCCACTATTCCCCCATTGATACCAATGATGGGACACTATTCCTCCCACTGACACCAATGATGGGGGCACTATTCCTCCCACTGACACCAATGCTGGGGCACTAATCCTCCCACTGACACCAATGCTGGGGCACTATTCCTCCCACTGACACCAATGATGGGGGCACTATTCCTCCCACTGACACCAATGATGGGGCACTATTCCTCCCACTGACACCAATGATGGGGCACTATTCCTCCCACTGACACCAACGATGGGAGTACTATTCCTCCCACTGACACCAATGATGGGGGCACTATTCCTCCCACTGACACCAATGCTGGGGCACTATTCCTCCCACTGACACCAATGATGGGGCACTATTCCTCCCACTGACACCAATGATGGGGCACTATTCCTCCCACTAACACCAATGATGGGGCACTATTCCTCCCACTGACACCAATGATGGGACACTATTCCTACCACTGACATCAATGATGGGGCACTATTCCTCCCACTGACAGCAATGATGGGACACTATTCCTCCCACTGACAGCAATGATGGGACACTATTCCTCCCACTGACACCAATGATAGGGCACTATTTCTCCCACTGACATCAATGATGGGGCGCTATTCCACTGACACCACCAATGGGGGCACCATTCCTCCCACTGACACCAATGATGGAGGCACTATTCTTCCCACTGACACCAATGATGGGGCACTATTCTTCCCACTGACACCAATGATGGAGCACTATTCCTCCCACTGACACAAACCATGGGTGCTCTATTCCTCCCACTGACACCAATGATGGGGCACTATTCCTCCCACTGGCACCAATGATGGGGCACTATTCCTCCCACTGACACCAATGATGGGGACACTATTCCTCCCACTGACAACAATGATGAGGTACTATTCCTCCCACTGACACCAATGATGGGACACTATTTCTCCCACTGACACCAATGATGGGGCACTATTCCTCCCACTGACACCAATAATTGGGCACTATTCCTCCCACTGACACCAATGATGGGGCACTATTCCTCCCACTGACACCAATGATGAGACACTGTTTACTCCCGGTGACACCAAGGCATTTTTCTGCTCCTGCTATCCACAGTCTGCCCCCTCCCCCCCCAGTAATGTGGCCCTTTGTTTCCAATATTTGGAGACCTCTGGTTTGGTGGAAACTGATCTTTGAGCATTGTAATCTAGAAGCTCAGATCTGCTTTTCCACTTGCTGCCTTCCTGTGTACATTCCAGGGATCCCGTGTGTAGTAGGTAGGAGGGAGTGGTGTGACCTTCCTCTGATCATTCAGCTGTGTGTGTAGTGTGGCATCCTGCAAGGTCCAGTATGGACAAGGAGGACTTGCACCATCCAGCCATAGACTGGAGCATTACTGAGCTATTGCAGTCGTTAAAGTGACTGCAGAAAGAGATGTGTCAGCATGCTGGAAAATCTTTCTGCAACCGATAGCCAATGAATTGCCACAGTCACTACAGGACTTCCAAGGTTTAGTTCTCCTTTCTGTCTGCAGACTGTCACTTTTTTACATTGTGCCTTAGAAGTTTTCTTCTTGTTTCTTCCTGTCTTGCGAGTAGCTAAACTGCCTTGTGGGGCCCCGTAGAGCCCCCCATAGCTCCACTTACCTGCGCACTTCAGCCGGGGACAGCCTGGTGCATGCAATTTGCTGTCATGTGACTATTATGTGACATCCATTGTGCGTATGCTTCAGCCTGGGACAGAGGTGCGCATGTGCGGTCATCAGCAGGGATGAAGGAAGGACCGTGTACTCCTGATGTGGGCGGGCATGAGACAGGGGCACGCATGTTCTGTGTTCTCACTGGGGGTGAAGGACCGTGTACTCCTGATGTGGGCGGGCATGAGACAGGGGCACGCATGTTCTGTGTTCTCACTGGGGGTGAAGGACCGTGTACTCCTGATGTGGGCGGGCATGAGGCAGGGGCACGCATGTTCTGTGTTCTCACTGGGGGTGAAGGACCGTGTACTCCTGATGTGGGCAGGCATGAGACAGGGGCACGCATGTTCTGTGTTCTCACTGGGGGTGAAGGACCGTGTACTCCTGATGTGGGCGGGCATGACACAGAGAGGGGTGAGATACAGAAAGTCCTTCACCCTGAGATGCTCAAAAGCAGTCCAACCAAGGAGTCGCCAACACTGCAAACACCAGGTAAGTCACCAACACCCACCTGACAGATATTGAATGCATTACCAGAAGATCAGGTGGCACCAAATTTGGAAAATAGTTCCTTGATGCTGAAAAGCCCAAGAAGCACTCACAGATCTAGTAGAGTGCGCCTTGATGGGAAAGGGTGGAACCAAAATGTAGAGACCATATGCTTGAATGATGGTCTGTCTTTGCCACCTAGAGATGATGGAATGAGAAGTTGCGGCACCCTTATGGAGACCATCCGAGATGACAAAAAGGGAATCAGTCTTTCTGAAAGAAGCAGTGCTGGAAAATGGACTCACAACCACGGCCATATGCACACAATGGTAAAACATTTTCCTTTTCATGAAATGGAATTAGAAAGAGAAATGGAAGAATGATAAGTGGGGGTGAGAGACAGAAACTACCTGAGGCCTGAACACAACCTTGTTACTATGTAAAACCAGAAAAGGTTTCTTGCAGGATAAGGCCTCAGCTCAGACACTAATCCCAGAGGTGATGGCTACAAGGAATGCCATATTGTAGGTGAGAGCAGAAAAAGGAATGTCTCTAATAACGATGGGTCGAACACCCCCGTGTTTGGTTTTCTGTCAAACATTCGAACCTAAAGAATGCTCGAGCGCAAACTTTGAACTCAATGCAAGTCTATGGGACTCAAACTTGTAAATTTAAAAGTGCCCATTTTGAAGGCTTATATGTCACCACTGACTCCACCCAATTGTGTACATGTGACCGGCAACTGTCAGATCTGTCATACTGCGACTAGCGCTCGGCGAGTGCGGACGGGTCGGTGGCCGTCGGGTTTTTTAAAAATGTCTCTTAGCTGGCGTGGTCAGGATAATGCTGGACGCTGTGATTGTCGATGGATTACATCAAAGAAAACCATTTTTTTTTCTTTTCATTAAAGGACTTGTCAAAAACTGTTGATTTGTTTTTTGTTCAATTAAAGGAATTATTTAAAAGCCCGGTGACTTTATCTTTTCAAAAACCTTTAGTGAATGAGTAGGGGTACCCATTATTCACAAGGGGGGACAGCATCAGGGTGTCCCTATATTTAAAGGGTTACCCTGATACTAATGAGCCCCCCTGCTCACACATCCCCACAACCACCGGGTTAGGGTTGTGGGGAAAAGGCCCTAGTCCCCATCGGCATGGGAACACCATCCCAATGCCGAGGGCACGTGGCCTGGTAAGCCAAAGGGAGGGGAGTGCACAATTGCCCCCCCCCCCCCACCTTTCTTGCCCTGTCAGGTCTGCTCTCGGATCAAGGGTCTAGTAGGAATTTAAGAGGAACCCCATGGTTTTTGTTCCATTTTTTGGGATGGCATTCCCCTTAAAAGTCCTACCAGGCCTAAAGGGCCTGGTATGGCTTTTACAGGGAACACCACGCACTTTAAAAACTTTTTTTTACTGTGTGGCCCCTCCTAACCTTCCTATCAGATCCAAAGGGCTTGGTATGGATTAGGGGAGGGGTGGGACCCACGCTGTTTCTTGTTTTTTTTATGTATTTTTTGTTTTATTTTATTTGCTTTTCTTTTTTAATACTATTAAAAGTGTAAGCAGCCTTATATAATATGGGGTGTAGACTTAGCCGTGAGCCATGACTGGCCAAAGTCACTGACTGGCCAATCATGACTCTTACAGTGCATTGTGCTGTGATTGGCCAAAGCGTTGCACCTGATCTGTGGTCAGGTGCATTGCTTTGGCCAATCATGGCTCTCACAATGCACTGTGAGAGCGCAATTCATGAGGACCAGACTTCCGTCCCGCTGCTCTGTGCTGGAAATGACATCACTAACCTGCGCCCCACGTGTTATGCCACCAACCTACGTGGCTTTGTCAAGGAAGCTTAGTGACGTAATTTCCAGCACGGAGCCATGGACTGGAAGTCCGGTCCTTGTGAATCGTGCTTTTACAATCAGTGTATATGTTAATGTTTTTATTGGTATTTGGCTTTTAGTTCAATAAACAGTATTACAATATTAGAGGCCATTTGTTTTTCCTTCCCTGGGGGTCCCAGAGTGGAGGAGAGGAAGTGGAGGTGACATTTTTGGAGTGGAGGTTATACTACTGATGGAGGAGATATACAGTGTGACCCGTTGCTGCCATCTAGAGTCTACGTATGGAATTACAACTAAGCACTTGTGACCTGTGTTTATATAGGTCCTGGTGTCCAGGTGAGCGGCCATCTTTACATGTGGTGGTGGTGTTTATCACACGGTTCATTTTGGATTACTGGAATATATTTGTCGAGTGAAGCACAGAATTCATTTTTGGATCACTTACACATTATTTGTTATGAACTATTTAATGGACACTTTGATTTTTTTGACTGTTTCATTAGTATTCAGAGTAGCACAGTACTATATCAACATAAAGTATTTGACATGTATCAGTTTGGAAAGGGTTACAAAGCCATTTCTAAGGCTTTGGGACTCCATCAAACAACAACTAAGAACTGCAGTTAAAGTCAGTGTTCACGATTCAACAATAAGAAAGAGACGGGGCAAAGATGGCATCCGTGGGAGAGTTTCCAGGCGAAAACCACTGCTGACCAAAAAGAACACAAAGGGGGTTATGGACTAGAACTGGAAAGTGCAAAATCTGATGCAGCTGTGCATGGTAGCCAGTCAGCTTCTAACTTCAGCTTGTTCAATTAAGCTTTGGTAATAAAACCTGGAAGCGGACTGGTTTCTATGCAGAACTGCACCAGATTTTGCACTCTCCAGTTTTAGTAAATCAACCCAAAAGGCATGTCTCACAATTGCCAAAAAACATCTTGATTATCCCTAAGACTTTTGGGAAAATATTATGTGGAGACAAAATGAGACAAAAGTTGAACTTTTTGGAGGGTGTGCATCCCATTACATTTGGCATAAAACTAACACAGCATTTCATAAAAAGAACATCATATCTACAGTCAAATGTGGTGGTAGTGTGATGGTCTGGGGCTGCTTTGCAGCTTCAGGATCTGGATGACTTGTCGCAAATGATGGAACCATGAATTCTATTCTATTCTGCCAAAAATATCTTGCCATGAGTTCTTGACCTCAAGCTCAAGCGCACTGCATAGCAAGGCAATGATCTGAAACATACTAGCAAGTCCACCTCTGAATGTCTCATAAAAACAAAATTATTGTTTTGGAGTGGCCTAGTCAAGGTCTGGACTTAAATCTAATTGAAATGCTGTGGCGTGACCTTAACCTCCCTGGTGGTATGATTATTTCAGATTTTTGGTGCTGAAAGCGGTACCATTATTTTTCATGGAAATTTGGCGTTTTAGAGGTGAAACTCGAAAAATTAGAATATCGTGCAAAAGTTCATTTATTTCAGTAATGCAAGTTAAAAGGTGAAACTAATATATGAGATAGACTCATTACATGCAAAGCAAGATAGTTCAAGCCGTGATTTGTCATAATTGTGATAATTATGGCTTACAGCTCATGAAAACCCCAAATCCACAATCTCAGAAAATTAGAATATTACATGCAATCAATAAAACAAGGATTGTACATAGAACAATATCGGACCTCTGAACAGTATAAGCATGCATATGTACTCAGTACTTGGTTTGGGCCCCTTTTGCAGCTATTACTGCCTCAATGCGGCGTGGCATGGAAGCTATCAGCCTGTGGCACTGTTGAGGTGTTATGGAAGACCAGGATGCTTCAATAGCGGCCTTCAGCTCTTCTGCATTATTCGGTCTCATGTCTCTCATCTTTCTCTTGGCAATGCCCCATAGATTTTCTATGGGGTTCAGGTCAGGCGAGTTTGCTGGCCAATCAAGCACAGTAATCCCACGGTCAATAAACCAGGTTTTGGTGCTTTTGGCAGTGTGGGCAGGTGCCAAGTCCTGCTGGAAAATGAAGTCAGCATCCCCATAAAGCTTGTCTGCGGAAGGAAGCATGAAGTGCTCCAAAATCTCCTGGTAGACGGCTGCGTTGATCCTAGACTTAATGAAGCACAGTGGACCAACACCAGCAGATGACATGACTCCCCAAATCAACACAGACTGTGGAAACTTCACACTGGACTTCAAGCATCTTGCAGTGGGTGCCTCTCCATTCTTCTTCCATACTCTGGGTCCTTGGTTTCCAAATGAGATGCAAAAGTTGCTCTCATCAGAAAAGAGGACTTTGGACCACTGAGCAACAGACCAGGTCTGTTTTTCTTTAGCCCAGGTAAGACGCTTCTGATGTTGTTTGTTGTTCAGAAGTGGCTTGACAAGAGGAATACGACATTTGAAGCCCATGTCCAGGATCCGTCTGTGTGTGGTGGCTCTTGATGCACTGACTCCAGCCTCAGTCCACTCCTTGTAAAAGTCCCCAACACTTTTGAATGGCCTTTTCCTGACAAGCCTTTCCAGGCTGCGGTCATCCCTGCTGCTTGTGCAATGTTTTCTTCCACACTTTTCTCTTCCACATAACTTTCTATTAATGTGCTTTGATACAGCACTTTGGAAACATCCAACTTCTTTTGCAATTACCTTTTAAGGCTTTCCCTCCTTATGGAGGGTGTCAATGATGGTTTTCTGCACAACTGTCAGGTCAGCAGTCTTTCCCATGATTGTGATTCCTACTGAACCAGACTGAGAGACCATTTAAAGGCTCAGGAACCCTTTGCAGGTGTTATGGCTTAATTAGCTGATTAGAGTGGGACACTTTGAGCCGAGAATATTGCACCTTTTCACAATATTCTAATTTTCTGAGATTGTGGATCTGAGGTTTTCATGAGCTGTAAGCCATAATCATCACAATTATGGCAAATCACGGCTTGAACTTTCTTGGTTTGCATGTAAAGTGTCTATCTCATATATTAGTTTCACCTTTTAAGTTGCATTACTGAAATAAATGAACTTTTGCACGATATTCTAATTTTTCGAGTTTCACCTGTATATTGTAGGCCTGTAATTTTTAGGAATAACTCACTGAAATCTGTCCGAACAAGAGTCTAGTAAACATCCCGGGTATGTTACAATTTGAAACGCGAAATCATAAATTATAATTTATTAAATGATCATAAAAATAATAATAAATATAATTCAATAATATAATCAGACCAAAAACACTGAAATTTGAAATAGAGCGCCAAGTTCGCACATCACTGATCTTAGTCGCAAAATCATTTTCAGTGTCTGATGACGAATTTCCCCACAAATCATTATCACTCAATTCTGCAAGTGGTTCTAATTTACTATTGCTGTTCTCTAGCCGGTCTAAAACCGCTTTTGACCTAAAGGGACGCTTTTTGGACTCCATGGACGTTTCTCAGTTTCCAGGCAGAAAGAACAGTAAAAATGCAGGCAGGGCACAGGACAAAGCACTAGGGACAAAATGTTTGTGAAATGCTTTGATACAGTAATGTTTTACTATGTGATTTTAGTGAATGTCACTTTTTGTCATTTTCAAATTTCTCACTGTTCCGTCCCCCGTATGGCCCGACGCTCGCAGGGGATGGAACCCAGATGACAGATGCCGGCATCTGCCGGATAACATTGCCGGGGACGCTGCAGGAGGGACATCGCGGTAGCGCAGGACAAGGTAAGTGATCGAGGGATTACGGAGCAGCGCTGTAGGGTAAGCCCGAGTGTAGCTCGAGGTTACCGCTTGTGGTACTGAAACTTTACCCCGAGCTACACTTGGGAATACCGCCAGGGAGGTTAAACAGGCTGTTCATGCTCAAAAACCCTCCAATGTAGCTGAATTAAAACAATTCTGCAAAGGAGAGCAGGCCAAGATTCCTCCACGGCGATGTGAAAGACTCATTGTCAGTTATCGCAAATGCCTGATTGCACTTGTTTCCCCCAAGGGTGGCAGAACCAGTTATTAGGTTTAGGGGGCAATTACTTTTTCACATAGGACCAGGAAGGTTTGGACAGTTTTTTTCCCTTAATAAATGAAATCAACATTTAAAAATTGCATTTTGTATTTACTCCGGTTATCTTTGTGTAATATTAAAATCTGTTTGATGAACTGAATCAATTAAGTGTGAAAAATACAAAAAAAAACAAAACAAAAACATACTTCTCTTTAAATAGCAGAGCATTAGAAAAAAAACAGCTGGTAGTAGGAGGTGCATCCAGTGTCTAATTTTCCTGTAGACAGTATAACCCGGAAAGGAAAGATTTCCAGTGTCCCTCAATGGACGAGAAAGAAAATTAGTTTGTATTCAGTTTATCAGGATTAATGAGGATTATGTTTTAGCACGTGTCTTTCCATAAACCTCATTTGTAAATTATTACATGTCCTTAAAATATTTTTAGGCTGCAGATATGAACTTAAACTCTGCCAAGAACATTCATCCAAATATTAGGCATAGATGTTTGATTGTTATCTAGACTTGCTGAAACTTACAAACTGTGCCAAGTACCCATTTACACTCAGATGTAATACACTTATGAAGTGTAAATACGAAGGCTTGTCACATTATCTACACCTGTATTCTCATATCGTGTCAGTACTGCTTTCAGAACACAGGCCACCTACAAAGAATACTTACCACACTTCTGGCTGATTTCATGGTCATACAGAACATAAAGAGGCCCTTTCAGGTTTCTAAGCAAACCATAATACCAGTTCTCTGCAGTAGAAGAGGTGTTATACTCACCTTTCCATAGGCCTGTGTCTCCTACCTCCCCCTCTATTCCAGTGCTGCATCCTCTTTCATCCTTTTCAGCACTGCACACAACCAGCATGTCTGTGTCCACAGCTGTGTGCTATGGTCCCTTCCTCTGACCTGACAGCACACAGCAGTGATACCCATCCCACTTCTGGTTGGATCGCCTAGGTGATTTCACTGGAAGTTTAATACCCAAACCCCCCTTTCCCCACCCACAGCCTTTTGGGACATGTCTCAGGTCCCAGCAGGCTGCAGGACCATTCACACAGTGCAGCGCGGCTTGCACATGTGCAGTGGGAAGCCAGAAGAAGTCATAGCTGGCTTCAAACACTAAACATGCCAGGGCCAGGGTCCCAAAGACTGACAACCAATTGGCCCAAGTTGGGGCAGCGCTGGATCCCTGGACAGCAGCTACAGTATTTGTGGCTGCCAACTTTTAATCTTTTACAGAATAAAGAACCACTTTAAGACAGTGCTGAGAGAGAATAAAGCTCACCTCTGCAAGCATGGAGAGAGCGTGCACACTGTACACAGATGGCGCGGAGGCAGAGACCATGGATGACTGCGCTGCGGCATTTTCCTCTGTGCGGAGAACTAATTACCATTCAACCAAGACAGACATAACAGGAAGGAAAAGACCTAAACCAAGCTATCCTTAATAGGTCTCTCTCATTTCCTGCTCTTTTATGGCACATAAGCCCAAGTTTATGACTCTTTAGAAATCAAGATATGACAATGTTGTATCTTGAATAAGATTGTCTGTTTTTTTTTTTTTGTAGAGGAAGATTAGATCACGTTTTTGGAATAATTCAAGCAGAAAATCAAAAAGAGCAACTGTATATTAACATTAGAAGTCCACTACTAGTTGTAGCATATGAGCTAAGTCAAGCCTGAAATATCAGCAAAGCTATTACTTATTTTTAACTGTAAAACACTTTCATGAAAACATCACAACTGATAACATTTTGCTATAATATAATTTGATTGGGGTACATTCACACCCCTGCATTTTGCCGTTTGTTCTTGTTTTGATCATATCAGTTTCAGATGCTTTTGAGATCATTCAGAATTTTTTGACAGATGCATTTGACTTGTAGTTAATCTCCTTCTGCACTATAAAACAGATGAACAGAGGGCACAACAGCCTAGTGCATTACTAAAATATTATACTCACAAACCAACTGAGTCAACAGGCATAGCAAAGAACCAAGACACACCTGTCTCCAGATCAACAACGCATGACCTGTGATGCAGGGAGGCCGCTTTTTGTTCAATGCGGCTTACACACTTGAAGGGGCAAAACTCTCTCCTTCAGAAGAAGCCTGGGCTCTGAAGAAGAGGGGCTGCCCCTCAAAACGTGTAAGCCATATTTGATGAATAAGGACTCTCTGTCTCACAGGTCATGCGTTGTTGATCTGGAGACAGTTGTGTCTTGTGTTTTTTTATATGCCTATTTACTCAATCTGTTTGTGAGTATATTATTTTCTTTTATATATCAATAAACAATGTATTATGATAATGTGCTAGGCTAGGGTCTGTCCTCCGACTGCAGCTATTCCTCCATTTAACAGCACTGATATCGCAGACCACAAGTGTAAACACAGAGAGGCGTCCATGCTGGGAGTGTTGAGTACATGCCTTTTCTATTTTAATTTTGTGAGTGGCCAATTTGCATTTGATTTGAAAATTAACGCTTTTAACTCTACTGCACTTAGTGTACGCTCTTCTTGTTTGTTTGCTTGTATGTCATTTGTAGATTACCCCAATCTTGTCAGGAGCAGCACCAAAGGCAGCAAGAGGTGTTTTATTACTCTTGATGATTCCAATGCATGGACTAAGGATTTGTGATTTAATTAACTTATGGACATGAACTGTTTTTTTCTGATGAACTTAATTTTTGTTTACATTCCACAAGTTCCTTCATTTACATTATTATAGTCATAAGTATTTTGAGTGGGCTAAAAAAGCTTTTTTTAAAATTGGCTCTGAAGAAAAGGGGCTGCCCCTCGAAACATGTAAGCCATGTTGTATGAAAAGGAGTCTCCCTGTGTCATGGGTTATGCATTGCTGATCTGGAGACAGTTGCGTCTTGGTTTTTTGCTATGTTGGTTCAATCTGTTTGTGAGTATATTTGCTTTTATATATATCAATAAATGGTGTATTATGGTAATGCACTAGGCTGTGTGCCCTCTGTTCATTTGTTTTATAGTGCTGCGTATGAAGGGATATCCATAGATCTGGGAGGTCCGCAAGGCCTGCTAGTGCCATAGCCATAAGTGGGAGGATTGGGAAGCCTGTTAAACTGGCCATACATTACACAATTTTCTTTCTTTAATTGAAGGTAAATCTAAAAGGAACTTTACAACGTGTGTGAAGACAGATGCCGCTCTGTGACCAAGCCCCCTATGGGTGGGGCAAAATGCATCAGCAGGCGTGGTCAGAATGACAGCTGAGGCCATTCACTACACTCTGTCCCTCTCTGACTCCTGGGGATCAGTCTGAGCAGTGTGTATCTTCATGCATATTGTCAAGTCTCTGTAATTTCTAGGGACGTTGCTCCCTCTTCTCTCTGTCGGCAGGGTGATTACTATTTGCTGTCAGCCTCGAGCAGCACCAGAAACAACCTTTTGGTTTAAATCTAAAGGAAATTGAATTGTATGATGTATGCCCAGCTTTAGACTCTCAGCACCACATTCGAGCGCGGGAGAGTGTATTTAAAGTTAACCTCCTTCAAGAGGGTTTTGCATTCCCATAGACTTATATGGGAATTCAAATCCCATCTGACCTGAACAAAAGCCCGTGGACAGAGGATCAACAAAAAAAAGGCATAAAAGATCATGATTTTACTGCCATCTTACCGTACAGCTCTTCATCAGCATCCCCATCATCCAGAGACACCTGTGGCTGGGCCTTCACTTCCAGGTTTCTGCTCTGCCAGCCGGTCTGTTCTAAGGAGGAGCCCGCCACGTTTCCTACCGACTCCAGGATCTTCTGTGTCACCTCCTGTAAAAATCCACATGGTTTATCTTTAATATCTGGTGGCACATATATGAAAGGACATCCTTACCCAATATCAATAGGAATGCCAGATCTTACAGTTGCCCCTTATGTAGGTCAGAGCGGCATGCCTTTAGACATATCCTCCTCTCCAATCCCCACTCATGACATTACCATTAAGATCAACAGCAAAACCATTGGTCCCTCTGCATATGCCAGGGTGCTAGGTGTAACCCTAGACTCTGACCTCTCCTTTGGACCCCACATCCAATCACTGGCTAAATCCTGCCGCCTCAACCTCCGCAACATTTCCACAATTTGCCCCTTTCTGACCAACGACACCATAAAAAACCGTATCCACGCCTTGGTTTTATCCTGCCTTGATTACTGCAACTCCCTCCTCACTGGTCTACCGTTACACAGGCTATCCCCCCTTCAGTCTATTATGAATGCTGCTGCTAGACTCATACACCTTACCAACCAATCAGCGACTGCTGCCCCTCTCTGCCAATCACTGGCTTCCACTAACCCAACATATAAAATGTAAAATACTAACCACAACATACAAAGCCATCCACCTCTGTGTGATGCGATTGATGTGTTTACTGGCACTTTTTGCGGTGCGTTTTAAAACACTTGTTTTTTATGCATTTTGCTGGGTTTTTTAGCCAACAGAAAACTACTGACTTTGATGCCACTTTTATTGGACTTTTACGTGATTTTGGGAGGGTACAACTTAGCTGCGACTTTGGGAAGGTACAACTTAGCTGCGACTTTGGGAGGGTGAGACTTAGTTGCAACTTTGGATGTGTGCGTATTTGATACGACTTTGGATGGGTGCAACTTAAATGTGACTTTGGAAGGGTGAGACTTAGTTGCGACTTTGGGCAGGTGCGACTTTAATGCTTCTTGAGTGTCAGAGTGTTGCATCAAAGTTGCACTACATGAACAGAACTGTCATACTTTTCCTATTAGCAAAAAGTCACAAAGGCGCACCCATCCAAAGTTGCATCAAAGTCTCACCCAGGTAAAGTGACATTAAAGTCAATACATTCCTGTTTGCAAAAAAAAAAACAAAATGTAAAACGCATAAAAAACACACTACATGGCTTGAAATCCCTTCGTCGTTCTCCTTTTACACATTTCTTCTTTCTTCTCTTCACCCCCCCCCCTTTTTTTTCTCTTTCTTTTTCCCTCTCCCTACCTTTTTCCCTGTCTTGGTTGCTACTGCTATTTGTTTATGTCAATAGACTGATCTGTTTGTACTACCTTTCGGACCAGTGTGCTGTACTTTGCTGTTTTTGAAACCAATAATTTAAATCTCTATGTAATTGGACCACACCTGGTTCTTTGTCTTATTTGCTGGCATCCACTAATGCGTCTTATTTTTGTAGATGTTTGTACTCTAAAAAAGTTGTTTAAATAAAGAATGTAAAAAAAAAAAAAACCACCACACTACATGCGTTTTTGCTGCATGTCCATTGAAGTCTATTGAACCAAAAACTCACCATGTTCACATTTAGCTGTGAACCAGGCCCAACAGCGTACAAAGCATTTTTTTTCACTGAATATCTTTATTAAAACATTGCCATGCAACTTGCTATCATGTGGAAATCAAATCATTTCAGCTGCAGAAGAGATCATTTCCACTATAACAGTAGATAATTGTAATTAGTAACAGGGAAGGGTGAAACATTTTATTCGATAGGTTTGTGCTCATTAAAAATCAAGTGTACTTTTAATAGAAACTAGTATAAGTTCCTGACTTGATCTGGTATCGGCCTCCTGCAGTCGCTCTACCGCAGAGCTCAGAATGGAAGAGGGAGAAGTAGCACAAAGAGCCAATCAGCTGTGCTGTGATGTTTATGTGCTAACAAGTGATGTGCTGAGGAAAAGGCAGAATGACAGAGATCAGTCTGCTGCTTCTCCCTCACTGTCAAGTCACAGGCTGAGGGCAGGGACAAGACCTAGTTGTCTTACTTAAATGAAGTAAAGAAAAGTCAGGTCTCCAGGATGGCTGGGCTGTGTGGCAGAGCTGTGTAAATCTTAGATCTGGACGGACAGAAATATAAATCCTTTAGCAGGTAAACTAACTCCCATATATGTAATTCATGTGCTTATTTAGCTATTTGCTTGGAGTTCAGCTTTTAATCTTTCATCAGAAGTATCTATAGGAAGTGTGATCTACCTTAAGAGAAGGAAGTAACCGGGTGCTGCCAGATTCAGAGAAACGGACTCCTTCAGAAGTGTGAGTAATGGTTGGAAATTTTCCTGCATATCAGATGGAGAAAGCCTGAAAGAACAATAAAAATAATTTTGTATTCTTCAATCCCACCCATCCAGTTGCTCTTCCCACAACCCATGGCTGGAACTTTCCACAATAAAACACTGCACTGCAGCACATCTCTCACATCGACCTTCTCCACCCCTTGTGACCGCTGATAATGAACACTGCACTGGACCTGTATTTCATGACAGGTATATCGCTCTCTCTCTCATGTTGGTAGGTTAACTGGATCCTGTCTACATTGGCCCTAGTATGTGCATGTATGAATATGAGTTAGGGACCTTAGATTATACGCTCCTTGAGGGTTAGGGACTGATGTGAATGTACAATATATATTTATATGTGTAAAGTGCTGTGTAAATTGACAATGCTACATAAGTACCTGAAATAAATACACACACACACTATATATATTTAGATTGTAAACTCTTATGAGTAGGGCCCTCTTAATCCTCTTGTTTTGATTGTATTGTAGCTGTACTGTCTCCCTTTATGTTGTATAGCGCTGTGCAAACTGTTGGCTCTATACAATTCCTGTATAATAAATTATATTTTTATATATATATATATATATATATATATATATATATATACACATACATACATACACACACACGGTTGTGCTGAAAAGTTTGCATACCCTTGCAGAAATTGTGGAATTATGGCATTGATATTGAAAATATGACTGATCATGCCAAAAAATACTCTTTTATTGAAGGATGATGATCATATGAAGCCATTTATTATCAAATAGTTGTTTGGCTCCTTTTTAAATCATAATAACAGAAATCACCCAAATGGCCATGATCAAAAATTTACATACCCTGGAATGTTTGGCCTTGGTACAGACACACAAGGTGACACACGCGGGTTAAAATGCCAATTAGAGGTTAATGTCCCACATCTGTAGCTTTTTAAATTAAAATTAGTGTCAGTGTATAAATAGTCAATGAGTTTGTTAGCTCTTATGTGGAAGCACTGACTAGGCTAGATACTGAGCCATGGGGATCAGAAAAAAAAATTACAAAAGTCCTGCGTAGCAAGGTAATGGAACTTTATAAAGATGGAAAAGGAAATATAAAGATGTCCAAAGCCTTGAATATGCCAATCAGTACTGTTAAATCACCTATTAAGAAGTGGAAAGTTTGGGGATCTCTTGATACCAAGCCAAGGTCAGGTAGATCAAGAAAGATTGCAGCCATAACTTTGAAAGTCATATTTTCAATATCGATGCCAAAATTTCACAATTTCTGCCAGGGTATGCAAACCTTTGAGCACAACTTGTACATACGCAAAATACATAAATAAAATACATTCACATCAGTCCCTGCCGTCAAGGAGCTTCTTACAATCTAAGGTCCATAACTCACATTCATACACATACTAGGGTCAGTTTTGGACAGGAGACAATTAACCTACCAGCATGTCTTTGGAGTGTGGGAGGAAACCAGAGTACCCAGAGGAAATCCACACTGGCACAGGGAGAACATACAAACTCCAGGCAGGTAGTACCATGGTTGGGATTCAAACCAACGACGCTATTGCTGCCAGACAGAAGTGCTAACCACTTAGCCATTGTGCTGTATTGACTGGGCAACTGAAAGACCTCCTATCAAAAAGGTATAGTAAGGGACTGTTCATACCTACAGGTGTGACCAAGCATGGGTGCGTTTCCAGGCGTTGTGTGTAGAGCGGCCCTTTAATTTCAATGAGCTGCCCTATTCGTGAAAAACACAGAAAAGAAGCCCCTGACTCTTTTCCAAAAATGCACCAAACTGTACCGCATGCAGGCGTGAGCATTTGCAAATGCATGATGGTGCCATTAACAAATACAGTCACCACCATGTCTCTGCTAAAGTGCAGGGAATTGTGTGTCTAGAAAGCACATGATATGACATGCGTTCCCAATTCCAAATTTCTGAACCTAGCCTTATACTGTTGTTTGGTATCAACTACATTTCTAGCTCATTGCGATGAACTAGTTATCCTAAAATAAACATGAATATAATCAAACTAGTAAAAAGAAACTACTGATCACTTTCTTATTAAAGAGGAACTAAATTCTGGAACCTTTGTCCCCTAGAAAATCAAACTGAGGACAAAGAACAAGTCACCAGTATTGCCTGCAGTCACCCTGCAGCTGATCTTTCCTCATTACTGACTTGCCAGTCTTCAGTGTCTTTAATGCACATACAAGGTCAACTAAGGTCAGCTGAGAGTCACTGGGTACTGGTATGATCTGGATGGATAAGAGCCAGGAACCTAAAAGCTGGTTTAAATTTGCTTTGCAGAGCATTCCGTGTTTTGGGGGTTCACATAAAATGTGAGGCAGGAGGAGGGAAGCCAGGACTCGATTAAGCTTTGGTTGGTTGACTCAATGATGACTGACCATAGGCCTGACCTCAGCTGTTTGCTCTGCTTTGGTTCAATCCTACTTTCTGCATGTCTTCTTTCCCATGACAATGCCAGTAGGTAGGCAGGGTGAGGGTATATAATTGGCACTTTTCTTGGCAAGCAAAAGATGAAGATGGACAATGGTGAAGAGCGGTGAAGCAATAGAAAGTATTAAATAACTTTTATTATTCCTTTCAGGCAGCTCAGGACACCACTGCAGCCAGGGATGATAAATATGAGGGAATTCATACAATTCATATTATGACTTTGTATCATAACCATATACATCCAGTTTTGGTAAGTAACATTAAATGCTAACTAAACCCAAGAGCAAAAACACAATATATCTTAGCCCACAGTCCTCAGATGGTGAGGCTGCATTAGTTGGCTTTTTAAAGCGAAGAACATTTTCAGTAAATACTGCAAATACTTGTTGATCCTACCAGAAATGCAGTGTCCTTGTCACTTCCTGTGAGCTGCATCAAAGAATATCATCCTTCGTAGCGATCTTGTGGAAATTACTGATTGCCCTGTTCTCTATGTAATGAAGATGAAGAAATTTGGACATATTTTGTAGTCCATATCAGGAGAACAGCCCAGAGTGACAACCATGGTTCTCTCCATAGATACAGTGCAGGAGTGATGTAGCCACCCATGGACAGGAAGTGTATTAACTGCTTGATTACCAGGTGAAAATAAAGCAAAAGAAGCTTGAAAAATAAAAATGAACGCAGACACCATACCAGGGGCGGACCATTTGGAAACTCAGGCACTGCCTGAGGGCCTGGGGTTAGTAGGGGGCCAGATGAGATGCCCCTAGTACCTTTTTCATAGGCTTTATTGAGTTTGGGCAAGGACACAGGGGCCCCATGATCCCCAGAATTGTGTATAAAACTGACAGGCAGAATTAGACGAGTGGCTGCGCTGCCGGCCAATTGCTTCCACAGTCCCCGGGAGGGCCATGGTAAGGGGGTACAATCAGGCCTCCTGTACAGGGCCCAGGCAGCTGAGTGAATCAGATGTGGACAGGGAGGGAGATCGGCATGGGGGGGGGGGGAGCATGTATCCAGGCCCACTTTCCCATCTGTGGGTGGGTGGAGAGGAGAGCTCTCCTCCCCTTCTTTCTCCTAAATGGAAGTTGACCAATGTGACGTTACTTCCAGGTCACCCGTCACTTTCTCGGCTAGCTGAGAAGAAATGTGTTGAAATGTGACCTTTTAGACCCAACATGTATCATTAAAGAGAACCTTTAAAAATCATCACATAGGGGACTTTGTTTCCCCTACCCCAACACCGCACCCACCCCCCCAAAAAAAAAAAATTTGAGGCCTCTCTACCCCTACATACTGTATATGCACATCTGAATGTAATTGCACACGTTGGTGTGCCTACAAGTGAAAATGGTGATTGTGATACACGTTACATATCGCCGCACACGCCGAAGTGCGAGGGATAATTCTAGCACCAGACCTCCTCTGAAATGCTAAGCTGATGACCTGTAGAGGGCTTTTGAAGTGTCACCTATAGAAAATATAGGGTACTAATTTCACAGGTGCACACAAATTCAAGGTTTGGCATATTGGGGATCTATTTACTCAGCGCGACTTCGTCCTTTGTATTTTACCAAAATTTGGGTCATTTATTGCGTGTGTTTGTCCTAAATTTCACTTTAGTGTGTTTGCGGTAATAAAACACTGGAACTACAACTATTTTATTCTCTAGGGTCTCTGTTTTCAGAAAATATATCATGTTTGGGGGTTTTATCTCATCTTCAGGTCTAAACTGATTTTTTTAAATGTGTGCAAAAAATGCAAAACCGGCTCTGTCAGCAAAATTGTTAATAGAGCTGAGCTTGGGTGTCCTCCACAGTCCTCTCCATCTGAACCTTGGATCTGCACTGTTTACTAATCCAAAGGCTGTGGGCCGGGTCATTCAATGCCATTGTCTATAGGTAGGCGTGTCCATAAAAGAGCGCTGTTGTCACTTTTTTTTCCCTCCGCAGATTGCGTTTTTTGTGCAATAGACTTCAATGGCACTTCCCCAATAACGCAAGGGTTGTGTTTTTGATGCTTTTTTTTTTGCCGATAGCAAAGTATTGACTTTGATGTGACTTTTTTTTTTGCTAATAGGAAAGCATGACATTTCTGTTAATGCAGTGCGGTTTTGATGCGACTTTGGATGGGTGTGACTTTGATGCAACTTTCTTTTTTGTATTTTTGCTAATAGGGAAGTATGACAGCTTTGCTCATGTAGTGCGACTTTGATGCGCCATTACACACTCTAGCACTCAAGTCACATCAAAGTTGTGCAGGAACCTTTTGTGTCCAAAGTCGCAGGTTAGGGTTAAAGGTTAGGGTCAGCGTTAAATGTTAGGGTTAGAACGCTAACCGCAGCCTTTAACCCTAACCTGCGACTTTGGACACAAAGATTCTTGCGCTACTTTGATGTGACTTTGATGCTACTTGAGTGCCAGAGAGTGTAAAGTCACATCAAAGTTGCACTACATGAACAGAACTGTCATACTTTCCTATTAGCAAAATAAAAAAAAAAAAAAGTTGCATCCAAGTGGCACCCATCCAAAGTCATATCAAAGACAGTACTATGGCCTGCAAGGCTTCATTTTTTTAAAAATCCGAGTAAGGCTAGGTTCACATCGAGGGAGACTGAGGATTGTGTGATAGAATCTGAAAAATACAGAAGGAATGGAGGCGCCTCCCCCTATTCACTTGTAGAATGACACATCAATTCTCGTGTATCTAGGGGTGTGGTGGAGCCGCCCCTTCCAGTGTACAATCAACACACAAAAGTAAGGCACTTCACCCAAAGAACTGACTAAATGACTCAAACACAGAAAATCTATATAAATGAATAAATACATTGATCCAAGTGATCACCACTCTGTGTTTATGGAATCTTTTTTTGAGTTGTGATAACTTGGATCAATTTATTCTTTTATATATATTTTCTAAGTTATCACAACTCAAAAAGTTTCCATAAACACAGAGTGCTGATCACTTGGATCAATGTATTCATTCATTTATATTGATTTTCTGTGTTTGAGTCATTTAGTCAGTTCTTTGGGTGAAGCGCCTTACTTTAGTGCTCAAAATTTTTCATTTCTTTATGAAAGTTTGTTTCATTTTCTAATCATTAGTGGGATCAAATCGATGTTTATTTTTGACAGCAGAGGCTAGAAAAGTTCCAAAGTAGCAGGATGGTAAATTATTTAGCAATGAATTTCCAACAGAGGACATTCTGAAGTACTTTCAAACGACATTCATCAAGTCATGCAATGTAATCATTTTTGTATGAATGTTTGTTTGAAATCTATTGGGGTAAGAGCAGCTGTAGCCTCCCTAGCGGTCTGATTATGTCCATATTTCTGTGCTCAAAGCGGTATTTTTTTAAAATGGAAATATGTATTTTTTTTTTTATTGTAGGCCTGTAACTTTTAGGAATAATTCACTGAAATCTGTCTGAACAAGAGTCTAGTAAACATCCCGGGTATGTTAAAATTTGAAACACGAAATCATAAATTATAATTTAATAAATAATCATAAAAAATAATAATATAATAATACATTTAATTAAATAATATAATTAGACCAAAAACACTGAAATTTTAAAAATAGCGCCAAGTTCGCACATCACTGAGCAAAGTCACAAAATCGTTTTCAGTGTCTGATGACGAATTTCCCCACGAATCATTATCACTCAATTCTGCAAGTGGTTCTAATTTACTATCGCTGTTCTCTAGCTGATCTAAAACCGCTTTTGACCTAAAGGGACGCTTTTTGGACGCCATGGACTTTTCTCAGTTTCCAAGCAGAAAGAACAGTAACAATGCAGGCAGGGCACAGGACAAAGCACTCGGGACAAAATGTATGTGAAATGGTTTGATACAGTAATGTTTTACTATGTGATTTTAGTGAAGTTAGTGAATGTCACTTTTACAACTTTCAAATTTCCCGCCAGTTCCGTCCCCCGACATCCTAACGTCGCAGGGGACGGAACCCAGAAGCCGGCATCGGGGGAGCGCAGGACAAGCTAAGTGAAGAACAGATCCAGGAGCAGCGCTGCAGGGTATTCTCCTCAGTCTCTTCCCCATAGTAATCAGACTGCAACATTGTAACAAGCCACAAAGTGAGATTCTGAAGCAGGGGCAGATCTGGGTAAGGCATTTGTGAACACAGCTAAGATCTGCATAGGCACCAGCATTTACATGTTCTCTCTGTGTTTCTTGGTCCAAGAAGTCAATGGTGACCCTAGCTGATGCCTGAACAAATATGGTGCTAACCCTGAGGAGGGATAGGCAGAAGAAGACGTTGTCAGGAGGAGTACTGTGATCTCTGTGATTGATAATAAATACCTGGAAGTGTTACACGGATACATTACAGAGCATACATGAACTCAATATCCAATGATTCCTCCTCTTCAAGGGAGCAGTGTCTTGTCTTTCAAGGCCCTTAGTTAAATGTTTGACTACAAGTAGAATTCAGAAAAACACAGAAATAATAGTGATAGTAATAGTAATAGTGATTGTATATGGCCGATCCCCACTCCTCCAGAATAAGCAGCTGCGGCCTCTTTACACCTCCGCTATTGGTCTATGGATTTGGTAGAACATATCACACCAGTGAGAGAAGTATATTGGTTTTGGGGGGCAAACAAGGCTTTGTTTAGGTGATCTGGTCCACGCTTTATTGTTGATGCATTTTAAAAGGCTCAAATAGGTATAAAAAAAAATCTTCCAGTAAAACCAGAGATGAAAATACAAAATACACATTAAAGGAATGATTAAACACTAAAGCTGAACCCCAGCGATAAAAGGTCTTTTCCTGAGCATTGCCCCCCTCCCTGCTGTAAGGCCTCATGCACCAGCACAGAACATAACTAAAGGCCATACTTACCTCTGCTTCAATCGTTCCATGCCAGCATCTTCCAGGTTCTGGCCGATGTAGGATGATGTTACTCCTGTGCATACGCCTCCTGGCACACAGGCACTGGGGTCTTTGGTAAGGAATCCCACCCAAAACACCTACCTGCATGCTGTTTGAAGGCTCTCCCTGTGCTTTCATGTTTTTCCCTTGGTGTTCCAGTTTCCTCCATTCTGGTAGGTTAATTGGCCCCCTGTTTCAAACTAAAGTGTTCTCCTGGGACCCCTCCTTGAAATAACGGCCACCATGTGTAAATGTCACAGAAATCCAGTGCAAAATATCCTCCACCATATATCTGCTCACCTCCAGCAGTGTGACCTCACCTTATACAATGATTTGGTCTAACTGCACTTTTGGTCCCAAATGTATGGACTCTGTCGATCAAATTGCTGAAAATTAACTCCTAAAGATACTCCCTCCAGATGACCGTCTCAGGCTTAGCCGTATTCCTCATATACAGAAGCTCAAAATAATGCTTTATCCTTTAAAACTTTTATTTACACATTAAAACACAAGAAATGCACTCACATTCCGGAGGTCCATATCTGCACCATGTATGGTGAACATCCAGCAATGTACTAATTGGGCACAAGATGGCAGTATCATCCCTGGCAGTATGGAAACAGTCCGGCTCCAAACACAGTATATTGCAAGACAATGCACGGGCCCTATGTATAACTGCAACTGCCTACAACTATGAAAATCCTGGAGAGGCGTATGGATTACTACTACTGCTATTCCCATGAATGACGTTTTTCCCATTAGTGATGTTTTCGAGCCGGGACTGTTTCCATACTGCCGGGGATGATACTGCCATCTTGTGCCCAATTAGTACATTGCTGGATGTTCACCATACATGGTGCAGATATGGACCTCCGGAATGTGAGTGCATTTCTTATGTTTTATGTTCAAATAAAAGTTTTAAAGGCTAAAGCATTATTTTGAGCTTCTGTTTATGAGGATTACGGCTGAGCCTGAGGCAGTCATCTGGAGGGAGCATCTTTTGGAGCTAATTTTCAGTAATTTGATCGTCAGAGTCCATACATTTGGGACCAAAAGTGCAGTTAGACCAAAACATTGTATAATGTGAGGTCACACTGCTGGAGGTGAGCAGATATATGTTGGAGGATTTTTTGCACTGGACTTCTGTGACAGATACACATGTTGGCCGTTATTTCAAGGAGGGGGTCACAGGAGAACACTTAAATGATTGGACTTTAACCAAATATAGTTTTTGGACAATAATCTTATTAATTTAAAAATGTTTGTGAGTCACTTTATTTCTGTTTTTGACATCACTGTTTTATATATATATATATATATATTTTAGGGATTGTGCATTTTGTTATATGTAGCGTAGCATATTTTCTTTGATATTATTTATTATTTAGCCCACTGAGACATGGGATGTGTGCACTAGCGGCTACAGTACTAATATAATATAATACCTATTGATTTGTATTTATATTCACCATAGTAAGCGCTTGAGTTTATTCACATTTTTCATTATCACTAAAGGATTTTACTACAGTTGGAGTGAAGGGGAATAAAATACAGTGGACTTTTAATGTAAATAGAAGATTTACATAAATAGATCACTCTCCAAATTCCATGAGAACGCTCTCCGGCCTATTGCTGATCACTCTCCAAATGCAATGAGAACACTCTCCGGCCTATTGCTAATCACACTCCAAATCCCATGAGAACACTCTCTGGCCTATTGCTGATCAGTCCAAATCCAATCAAAAGGCTCTCCAGCCTTTTGCTAATCTCTCTCCAGTCCCAAAGTCCCAATGCCCTGGCATCTCCCTTTTGCCGGTCCCAACGGCCTGGCATCTCCCTGTTGCCGGTCCCAATGGCCCGGCATCTCCCCCCTGCCGGTCCCAACGGCCCAGCATCTCCCTGCTTCCGGACACAACAGCCCGGCATCTCCCTGCTTCTGGTCGAAACGGTCCAGGATCTCCCTGCTTCCGGTCGCAACAGCTCGGCATCTCCCTGCTTCCAGTCGCAACGGTCCGGCATCTCCTTCTCGCCAGTCTCAACGACCCGGCATCTCCCTCCTCCCAGTCCCAACGACCCGTCATCTCCCTCCTCCCAGTCCCAACGACCCGGCATCGCCCTCTGGCCAGTGCCAGCAGTCCAGCATCTTCCCCTGCCAAGTCCCAAGAACCTGGCATATCCCTCCTTCCAGTCCCAACGGTCCGGCATCTCCCCACTTCCAGTCCCAATGGTCCAAGATCTCCCTTTTTCCAGTCCTAAGGACCCAGCATCTCCCTCCTTCTAGTTCCAACAGTCCAGAATATTACCCCCTCTTTTGGCGCCAGGACCCCCCACCCTGCCACACCATTCACCTACCACACACAGTGATGGTCGAGGTGCAAGACACATCTCCCACAGATCCTGCAGTGCCCACTCCATGCTGGTCTCACCACCTGACACACTTTGTACCAGTACTTGTCAGCAGTGAGGAAATCCTTCTCCAGGAGGTGTTCAGAACATCCTCTCCTTGGAGATTCTGTCCCCTCCCCTGCCTCTGAGCCACCTTCAAGATCTTTGCTGGCCCTCACCCTGGTTGTGATTTTTTTTTTTTTTAGGTAGCCGCGATCCTGCTTGGCTTTGGCCAGGGAGAGGAGAGTCATGAACAAACCACCAATGATGGCAGAAAGGTGACCCCAGCCGATGTGCTCTTTCAGGAAGACCTCCCGCACAAAGTTATAGTACATATACAGTATATATACCCCAGAGAGAAGAGCACCAGACTGAGGAACAGCAGAGTCTTCTCTTTCCGTCGATGCGTCAGCTGGTAATACCAGATCACTAGGACAGGGAAGGAGCTGAGGACCACCACACCCAGGACAATATGCAAGGATGTCACATACAGAGACACAGGCAACAGGATCAGCAGTGAGAGGATCCCAATGTCTACCTTCTTGGCGGCTCGGATCCAAGGGATGCGGAATCGGTCTGATGCGATCTCGATGACCCGTGTCAACACCTCCGGCTTCAGAGACTTGCAGGTGATCCATCTGTGGAAGATGACAAACTGCTAATATTGATTCGTAAGAATGCAAAGCTGGCCACAGACAATACAATCTGATCGTATAATAAACTAACTATATACTCTACATTACAATCTGAATGTATGATCTCCTTTACGTTGACCATACACATTACAATCTGGATTGTGTGGCTGTTGTAGCCGAGAATGGACGAGCTCGCTCACCTATCACAGACCTCGTCCAAGTCCTCGCAGTCACACAGACAGGCAACCGGGTGGCTCCTCTCTCCCTTCTGGTTTATGTATTCGCAGCAGCACAGGACATCATCAGTATTAACCCCAGGTTTGGGGGTCTTCTTCTCCATCCTCTCCCCATTTATTATGCCCTCCTCTGCTATAGAGGCCCCAAATGACCATATCTCAGCAGAGTGCAGCTGGCGGTGGATGTACACATGGCAGTGGAAGGTGTCCAGCGGAGGAGGAAAGCAGAGACAACTGCTATCAATAAATCAAACAAACGTCCGTCCTCCATATTGAGGACAGCTGGCTACCACTCCCTGGTGTCTCCCCATCCCCATATCTGACCCCTCCTTATTCCCCTAAATATCGGGGAACTCCCACCTACCTCCATCCACAGCTATACTACTGTGCATATGTCACCCAATTACTGTGCATCACTCCTGCCAACCTTTGACATCCACCCCATCCCTGCATCCTCTATATACCCCTTCCTGTCCCTGCATCCTCTATATACCCTCTCCTGTCCCTGCATCATCTATATACCCCCTTCTGTCTCTGCTTCCTCTATATACCTCTTGATGTTCTTGCATCCTCTATATACCCCCTCCTGTCCCTGCATCCTCTATATATATCTTGATGTCCTTGCATCCTCTATATAACCCCTCCTGTTCCTGCATCCTCTATATACCCCCTCCTGTCCCTGCATCCCCTGTATATACCCCCTGCTGTTCCTACATTCTCTATATACCCCTTCCTGTCCCTGCATCCTCTATATACCCCCTCCTGTCCCTGCATCCTATATATACCCCCTCCTGACCCTGCATCCTCTACATACCCCTTTCTGTCCCTGCATCCTCTATATACCCCCTCCTGACCCTGGATTCCCTATGTACCCTCTTCCTGTACTTGCATCCTCTACATACCCCTTCCTGTCCTTGCATCCTCTAAATACCCCTTCCTGTCCCTGCATCCTCTAAATACCCCCTCCTGACCCTGTGTTCCCTATATACCCCCCTCCTGGCTCTGCATCCTCTATATAACCCCTCCTGACCCTGTGTTTCCTATATACCCCCTCCGGTCTCTGCATCCTCTATATACCCCCTCCTTTCCCTGCATCCTCCATATAACCCCTCCTGACCCTGCATCCTAAATATACCCATTCCTGTCCCTGCATCCTCTATATACCCCCTCCTGTCCCTGCATCCTCTATATAAACCTTCCTGTCCCTGCATCCTCTATATAAACCTTCCTGTCCCTGCATCCTCTATATAACCCTTCCTCTTTCTGCATCCTCTATATACCCCCTCCTGACCCTGCATCCTCTATATACCCACTCCTGACCCTGTGTTCCCTATATACCCCCTCCTGTCTCTGCATCCTCTATATACCTCCTCCTGACACTGTGTTCCTATATACCCCCTCCTGTCTCTGCATCTTCTATACACCCCTCTCCTGACCCCGTGTTCCTTATATACCCCGCATCCCCTATATACCTCCTCCTGACACCACGTCGCCTATATACCCCCTCCTGATCCCTCACCACCTATATACCCCCTCCTGACACAGCATATTCTATATTTCCGTCTCCTGACCCAGCACCCCCTATATACCCCCCTCCTGAGTCTATGTTCCTTAAATACCCCCTTCCTGGCCTCATGTCCACTATATAACCCCCTCCTGATTCCACCTTTACCCTTAAAAGCAAAAAAAATATATATTTTTGATCTTTTGCTTTAAAAAACAAAAAAATTTAACATTGGTCGGAGACCGGACATGATGTCATGACGTTGCTCTGCTCCTCCAGCAAGATGGTGGTGATCGAAGACCTGCACACTATCGGATTGTTTCTCGGGTTGGACGCAGTTAGCAGTAAGCCCAAGAAACACCGGCGAGGAGCGGGAGGGAGGGATGTCCCCTTTCTTCTCTACAGAAAGCGATCCAGCGGTTCAAGAACTGTCAGGACCACTTTCCTCAAAAAGCAAGCCGTCCACCAACAGCCTTCTTCAGTTTTAGTTTGTGAGCTGCTGGAATGAAGGCACACATTGCATTTCCTTGATATGTGTATGTTCTCCTGCCTCACAATGAAATCAACCGACTTCCTGACCGATCTGCCAGGTTACAGGCAACAAATCCATATTCTCACCAGAGATGTGTGTGCTGGCTGTCCCATAGCCATCAATTGAGATGCAGTGACTGCACGGACTCAGCTCCCAACGTGACATCTGTGCGAGTACACGGCCCTATAATTGATTCATTTTTATCATTTTTGTATTTTATAGCTCTGTTATAATATCCATAAATCTACAGATCTGTTATGGTATCCCTAACCCTATATTTATAGATCTGTTATGAAAACACTAACCCTGTGACGGTGCTGACCAATCAACAGCACTCTAGTCCGAACTGTCATACCTGCAAGGAGAGGAAAGAAAGCGATAGAGTTTTCAAATCCCTACCGCTTTCTCTCCTCTCCTACCACGGAGACTAAGACTATCCCTGCAGGGATGTTTCCCACACTGCTCCTGTGTGAATTCGGACTATGACCAGCCTGGGTTCACACTGGAGCAGTGGGGAAACCATATGAGATCTGAAAAGGAATCACATTCCCGTTCAAATCTCTGCGGTGCAATTTGTGTTCATTAACTCAAATTGCACCGCAAAGTATTGGGAGTATTTTCATGAGTACGAGTAGTGGTGAAAATGCTTGGCTTCAGTTCATCCCCAGATACTTTAGATTGCTGTTTTTTTACCCAAGAAATTCACCAGTGGGGTTAAGAGAATAATATGTTCTTTCAATTGCTTGTCTTCATGTCTTTACCTGCATATCCTGCCATCACACCAGCCATACCCACTGCACATGTCTGGACACTGCTGTCCAATGTAGATATTGTCCATAGCCTACTTGTCTTCAGTTGTAGAATATCTTCGGCTCCAGAGGAAGCGGGTTACACTAGACCTTCAGACAAAAGTCAACTTTACGAATTATAAACAAATCATATGCAGTTTGTCATCAAAACAATCTATACAACAGTTTGCATTACAAAATATTTTAATAGCATACAGTCTGTCCAAAAGACAAAGCTGTGTACAATATCATATTCAGACATTGCACAATACCCATTTCACAATAAAATGAAAGCATAAAAAATGATGAACCGCTAGGAAATGGAATGTTTGTTAATAGTTAAGCACAAGTGCACTTCCATTGCTTTTCACTTTTCTATCCTCTGTAACCCCCTTGTCTGTTACAGGCAGTCCTCCCTGTACTGGGCCCGGTCACATCGGGTCAGGTGGGGAACTGCCTGTGGCTCTCTTCTCTCCCTGGAGTTCAGATTGTCCCCTGGGACTTTGGGATATCTCCTCCCCGTTGCACAGTGAAGAGCATCATGTGGCTGGATGCCAGGGGGCACTTAGGAGCTTCTCCCCAGGCAGAGGTGGGGGGCATGCTGGGGTGTGGGCAGCACCTCCTCTCCTTCTACAGTTAGCCGCTTCACTCTGGCTGATCTTGCAGCTGAAGAGGGGCAGGAGGAGCAGAGATGGCTGCCCTGAGTTTTCCATCTCCAGCTGTGCAGTAAGTAGCTGATGGGAAGAGGCTCCCCCAATAGGAATTCCATCCATCTAAACAGCTCCAGGGCCCTTGCCCTATCTCTTACACTGCACACAGACAGCTGGGGAACTTCCCTTCCATCATCATATGAGCTAAGTACCCTTCACTGATTTCCCTGCCACGACATACTGTTCACTGAATGCCCTGCCACTACATACTGTTCACTGAATGCCCTGCCACTACATACTGTTCACTGAATGCCCTGCCACTACATACTGTTCACTGACTGCCCTGCCAATTTATCCTGCCCTATCCCAACACTACATACTGCCCACTGACTGCCCTGTTACTTTATTCTCCCCTATCCTGCAATGCATACTGCTCACTGACTGCCCTGCAACTACATACTGCTCATTGACTGCCCTGCAACTACATACTGCTCACTGACTGCCCTGATACTTCATACTGCCCTATCCTGCCACTACAAACTGCTTAATGATTGCCCTGCTTCTACATACTGCTCATTGAGTGCCCTGTTACTTTATACTGCCCTATCCTGCCACTATATACTGCTCCCTGGCTGTCCTGGCAGTACACACTGCTCACTGGTTGGCCTGCAACTACATACTGCTCACTGACTGCCCTGCTACTTTATACTGCCCTATCCTGCCACTACATACCACTCAATGACGGCCCTGCTACCTTACACTGCTCTATCCTGCCACTACATACCGTGCACTGACTGCCCTGCCACTACATATTGCTTACTGATTGCCCTTCCACTACATACTGCTTACTGATTGCCCTTCCACTACATACTGCTCACTGACTGCCCTGCTACTTTATACTGCCCTATCCTGCCACTACATACCACTCAATGACGGCCCTGCTACCTTACACTGCTCTATCCTGCCACTACATACCGTGCACTGACTGCCCTGCCACTACATATTGCTTACTGATTGCCCTTCCACTACATACTGCTTACTGATTGCCCTTCCACTACATACTGCTCACTGACTGCCCTGCTACTTTATACTGCCCTATCCTGCCAGTACATACCACTCAATGACTGCCATGCTACCTTACACTGCTCTCTCTTTCCACTACATACCGTGCACTGACTGCCCTGCCACTACATATTGTTTACTGATTGCCCTTCCACTACATACTGCTTACTGATTGCCCTTCCACTACATACTGCTCAATGATTGCCTTGCCACAACATACTGCGCACTGACTGCCCTGCTACTTTATACTGCCCTATCCTGCCACTACATACTGCTCACTGGTTGCCATGCCACTACATACTGCTCACTGGTAGCTCCACCACTACATACTGCTCACTGACTGCCCTGCTACTTTATACTGTCCTATCCTGCCACTACATACTGCTCACTGACTTCCCTGGTGGATTTATTAAAGGCAAATAGACTGTGCACTTTGCAAGTGCAGTTGCACTCATTTTCCTCAGAGCTCAGTGAAAACTCTTCTTATTTTCATCGTCTAATCATATGCAAGCAAAAATGCTGTTTATTTTCATTGCACCTGATTGGGTATTCTTTTCAAAGTGAAGCTTTACCACATTTACATTTACTAAAGAAAATGAGTGCAACTGCTTGTACAAAGGGCACAGTCTATTTGCCTTTAGTAAACTGACTGACCTGCCACTACATACTGCTTAAGGCGTCCTATACATCCCTACTGCTACATCCCATGCACTCCAGGGATCTTCACCTCCCCATGATTTCTACTGGCAGCCCTATGTGTATTTACAGTATGTGTCACATATAGAAACACATCTGAGTGGAGTAAGACTTAAAAGGTATCAAAGAAGGATGGATTCTGTTCATCTCAATTTTCACAGACAAAAAAAAAATGCAAAGATGGCAATTACTGAACAAAGATTGACTGGACTCCCCTTTTAGATTTACATACACAGTGCTTACAATCTGCTGCTTTGGGCAGCTAAAATTAAGTTTTACACCAACAGGGTCTATGAAATCCTCTGTTAGTTCGGGTGCCATTGCAGCAATGTCCTGCTCTTCAAAGAAAAATTCAGAACTTACTGCATTTATGATCGATTTTACTTTAGCAGATGTAATTTGTCTTGTGATATAAAGAAATCATTTGAAATACAGGGTACACACCGATTCCCAGAGCATTCTGGGTTTTATGAAGAAAAACACAACAGAAGTTGTTTCTTTTCAGACCCCCTGTCCGTGAATAAAACCTGTTATGAAGTGTGAGGAGGGGGAGGGGGCATGAGGGGATCAGTCACTGCTCTGACTCAATTCAATTGTGAGTAAATTTCAGTAGGAGCTAATGAGCTCTGTAAACAGCATTTTACAACAAAGAAGATCGGGAGACACCAGGACACATGGGAAAACAGCTCAGATTACTTGATGCATATGACAAAGTGAAATATTCATATGCAATATTTATTATTCACCAGACAAAGAAAATATCATTTTAAGAAAGAGTAATTGAAAGAAAGAAATTTAAGAGCTAAAAGTGCTTAAACTGATAAGGTATTCAAAATAGTGGGAGTGGATTTGTTCTGACGAGGGTAAGTAGAAAACAAATACAAAGATACAAAAAAAAAGAAATCTATATAGAAGAGGAAAAGCAGTTAGTAAAATGAAGTAGTATGTACTGCTCCTTATGTGCAAACCCACCAGGTCTTTGGGGTAGAGGCAATGTAGTCCTTCTCCAGTGACTGAGCTCTCTGGAATGACAGATGATTGCAGAAGTGAACTTCTGGCAACTTGGCAGACATTCTTAAGAAGGAAGATCAAATATTAAAAAAATAATCGACATTTTTTTTTCTTTTTTTTTCATACCTGCTGGATCCGATTATAAAGAGGTGAAATTAAACATGGCCTCTATCATTCTGACCCCGTTTGGCTAGTGCTGCAACTCCCTTGTATCTTGCCTGTTATTATCTGACACTGTGATCTGAATTATCACCTCCTAGAAACAAAACATTTAAGGAGTCAGGATATGAGAGTAACAATGAAGCCTCTTTATGTTTTTAATGTATTACACGCATGTCAGAGCAATACAGCTTATTCCCAAATGGGAAGTGCTACTGCTTCTGGGGTACTTTTCAATACTCCTCCATGGCTTGTTTGCACGTTTACACATTTGACGCATTTCATTTGGCCTATCAATGTGAAAACAGTGAACACCCAATCACATTAAATTATAAGCATCGTTATTACCAAAATTCACAAGGAACCAGATTTCCAGAGCAGAGCTCACCTGTCAGGAAGGTGCTCGCCATAGTGCACAGCGGCGCAGGCGCAGATGTGCGAGGGCCTGTTCTGCTACACATAGTCGTGTGCATTTGTGACCGCGCGTACGCACACGCGGCAGCCCGTTGCTAATGTTGGCGTCAATAAGACTATTTAAACCCAGCAGCACTATTAGCCTGTGCTGTCTGATCTTCAGCTCCCCCTCCTGTATTCTTGTTCCTGTGAGTGATTACCTGTGATTGACCCCAGCTTGTTTCTTGGACTCCGCCTCTGCCTTCTGACTCTGATCTGCTCCCACCATCGCTGACCCTGGCTTGTGACCAGACTATTCTTCTGCCTACCGTTCATGCCTGATCCGCTCATCTGTTACCGACCCGGCTTGTCTGACCCTTCATACAGCCTGCTTCACTGCCTGCCTGCCTGCTCTGTTACTAGCTGGTCCAGCCATCCCATCTGCCAGCAAAGTGCCAGCGATTCCCAAACAGACTACAGGACTGACCAGGCACTCATACCCCGCCGTGCTCTTGTGGTTGCTGTTCCACCTTCAGTGGCCCTCAAGCCGGAGCTGTATGAAAGGCCTTCCTCTGCCATCAGGCTCACAAGTAAGGTACGTGACAGTATCAGACAGCCATCTGAGCCTGCAAGAGGAACCTCTCCTTTTAATGAGATCTGCCAGCACCTCGCCATCATGACTCAAGCTGTCACATCTCTGCAGGAAGGCTACGTCCACCTGGAAGAACATGTGCAATCCCTGGCTATACCAACCAATTCTGCTACAACGTCTGCTTCTTCACCTGAAACAGCACCAACAGAGACTGCTAATGTACCCAGAATAATGATGTTCCCTCCTGAACCCAGGGTTCCCACACCAGAAAGGTTTTCAGGGGATCAAAGTAAATTCACAGCATTTCATAGCACGTCGGTTATACTTCTACCTGCAGCCACAAACTTTTTCTTTGAAGTCCACAAAAGTAGGTTTTATCATCTCTTTACTCCAGGGTGAACCTCACATTTGGGCCCATTAGTTGCTAGAGGAAAAGAATGCACAGCTTCACACTATGTCATCCTTCTTCGAGGCAATGGCCCAGTTGTATGATGATCCTCAATGAACTGTTACTGCAGAAGCTGCACCTTATGCGCTCCAGCAAGG
The DNA here is from genome assembly GCF_062004578.1 of Staurois parvus. Classification (NCBI taxonomy): domain Eukaryota; kingdom Metazoa; phylum Chordata; class Amphibia; order Anura; family Ranidae; genus Staurois; species Staurois parvus. Next base: position 8,245,659 of record NW_028318958.1, read on the forward strand.
CCACAGAGCGGCTGAGGACTATGTTACTGACTTCAGACGCTGGAGCACAGATACTCTTTGGAACGACGCAACCCTGCATTTCCAATTCCGCCTTGGCCTCTCAGAAGCCTTAAAGGATGAGTCAGCCAGAGTTGGAGTACCTGATACATTGGAGGCCCTGATCTCACTAACTATCCAGACTCCGTGAGCGCAGACTAGAACAAACTACTATGATGTCTAAATCTCCGACTTCTACCCATTCTGTTCCGGTTGTTCCTAAGGCTTCCATATTTAAAATACCAGAAGCATTGCAGCTGGCATTGATGCATCCCTCTCTGTCATCTGAAGAACGTCTTCATCGCCGGCAAAACAATCTCTCCATGTACTGTGGGAAGTCTGGCCATTACGTACGCACATGCCCTGCAAAGTTACGCAAGTGCCTGTCTACCTCTTCTGCCAACCAGCCGCTCCTCACCTCCAGCGCAACTCACCTAACTCTCCCAATCCTGTTTCAACTCTCAGGAGGTGTAGTTTCCGTGACTGCTGTTATTTACTCTGGGGCCTGCAGTAGCTTTATTGACCTGGCCTTTGCAGCACAGCAGCATATTCCACTACAGCCAAAGATTCGAGGACTTTTGGTACACCAGGCCGATGGTTCTTGCATTAACTCAGGACTGGTAACTCAAGAGACGCCACCATTACTCGTTGTCACCCCTACCAAACACAAGGAACTGTTAAGTCTGGATGCTATTTCTTCCCCCCGTTCCCTGTCATTCTGGGGCTACCATGGCTGCAGGCGCATAATCCACAAATTGATTGGATCTCCGGAAGCATTATGTTAAATCAACTTACTGCCAAGAACACTGTCTGGCCGAACCCCTTACTCTGCAAGTGACCCTGTTTTGCATGGACTCTGACGAGACATATCAGTAAAAGAAGTGCAGACATCCTTCCTACACATCGTCCTTACAATCTCCTGATTAAATTTCTTCCTGGGGCCGAGATTCCTTTCGGGCGGATCTTTCCTCTTTCCGAACGTGAGCTGGAGACCTTAAAATAATATGTTGATGAAAACCTAAAGAAAGGCTTTATTCGTCCATCCACTTCCCCAGCAGGAGCAGGAATCTTCTTTGTGGAAAAGGAGGATCATTCCTTTCGGCCATGTGTGGACTACCGGAGCTCAATAAAATCACTAGGAAAAACCGTTATCCTCTTCCCCTGGTACCAGAACTCTTTCAGAGACTCAGATCTGCAACCATTTTCACCAAATTGGATCTGTGGGGAGCATACAACTTGATACATATTAGAGAAGGGGATGAGTGGAAATCTGCCTTTCGCACCAGGTGCGGCCACTTTGAGTATTTGTTCATGCCCTTTGGCCTTTGCAATGCCCCTGCTACGTTCCAGCACTTCATCGATATCTTTAGGGACATTCTGGACATTTTTGTAATAGTGTACCTAGATGATATCTTGATCTTCTCTATATCCCTTGACTCACATCGGGGCATGTCAAGAGCGTTCTCTGCCGGCTCCAACAACATGGACTATATGCTAAACCAGAGAAATGCTAATTTGAGCGGCAAAACATTCAATTCCTGGGTTAAGTCATTTCTACAGAAGGGATTAGAATGGACCCACAGAAGGTCTCTGCCATTCTGTATTGGTCTGCACCCACAGACAAAAAGGGGGTGCAGCACTTTGTGGGGTTTCCAAACTTCTACAGGAGATTCATCAGGGGGTTTTCTGCTATAATTTCCCCCATTACACAGCTGACCAAGCAAGGTACTTGATTCTGTTGGACTCCTGAAGTACAAGTTGCCTTTGAAACCCTAAAAGGACTGTTTACCTCAGCCCTTATTCTAAGTCACCCGGATCCCACTCTTCCTTACCTCCTGGAGGTAGATGCTTCAAAGACTGCAGTATTATTATTATTATTATACAGGATTTATATAGTTCCAACAGTTTGCTCAGCGCTTTACAATATAACAGGAGACAATACAGCAACAATACAGTTCAATACAAGAGGGAAAGGAGGGCTCTGCTCCTTGGAGCTTACAATCTAGGAGGAGCTGTGGTTTCTCAGCGGCAGGGGCTTAAGGACTTGGTTCACCCAGTGGCGTTCTTTTCCCATAAACTCACACAAGCAGAAAAGAATTGTGATGTGGGGGACCGGGAGCTTCTTGCCATCGAAGCTGCCCTTGAGGAGTGGAGATATTTGCTTGAGGGGGAGGCACATCCAATACTCATCTACACTGATCATAAAAAACTTAAATATCTAAGGACTGCCAAATGTTTGAAGCCAAGCCAAGCTAGATGGGCATTATTCTTTTCAAGATTTGAATTCCATATTACCTACAGGCCTAGATCAAAGAATGTTAAGCCAGATGCCCTTTGTCGCATGTTCGAGGATTCCAAGGAATCATCAATGCCTGATACTATTCTGTCTGTTGGCAACTTCCTGTTACTGCAAACTGATCTTTTATCTAGAAATAAGCAAGCTTCAATGAATACTCCCAGCCCTCCTGGAGTCAACTTGGTGGCTAAGGAAGGGATGTTGTGGAAGGAAGATAACATTTTTGTGCCAGAAGAGATTCGAGTAGCTGGGTAGTTCTGGGGCTTTGTCACGACTATCCCCTGGCAGGCCACTTTGGGATCCACAAGACCCTTGATCTGGTACAACGCATGTTCTGGTGGCCAAATCTGGAAAAGAGCTATAAAGAGTATGTCAATTCTTGTGCCACCTGTACCTGAAACAAGTGTGCCAGAAGTCGAGCCTGGCGCCTACTCTGACCCTTGCCAGTTCCGGATAGACCTTGGAGAATGATCTCCATGGACTTCATAGTGGAGCTCCTGCCATCTGAAGGGTGCACATCCATCTTTGTGATTGTGGATTGGCTGTCTAAAATGGCTCATTTTCTTCCTCTGAAGAACACACCCTCGGCCATGGAGACTGCTCGAGGTTTTCTCAAAAAAATTGTGGGACTTCATGGGGTTCCTGTGAATATTGTCTCAGATCGGGGAGTCCAATTTACTTCAAGATTTTGGAGAGCCCTATGCGAGATCTTGAAAATTGAGCTTTCATTATCCTCTGCCTATCATCCACAGACTAATGGGCAAACTGAGAGGACCAATCAGACTCTCGAACAGTATATTAGGTGCTTTACCTCATTCATATAGGATGATTGGGTTTCACTGCTACCTTTGGCGGAATTCGTCTATAATAACGCTAGTCACTCAGCCACAAGACAATCCCTGTTTTTTGCCAACTATGGGTTCCATCCATCCTTCTTGCCCGATCTTGTTCCAGAATCTATGGTCCCAGCTGTTCAGAGCACCGTCGATTTCCTCAGCCGCAATAACAAGTTGCTACAGGAAGCAGTGACTAAGGCACAAGTGGACAATAAAAGGGCTTTTGACAAGAGAAGGGGGGGGGGGAACTGGTTCTTCAGCCTGGTGATAGGGTATGGCTGTCCACAGTAAATTTGAAGCTAGCCTGTCCATCAAAAAAGCTTGCACCTAAATTTGTAGGCCCGTTTCCAGAAAGAAGGAAGCTCAACAAAGTATCTTATGAATTATCTTTACCTGAATCGTTCAAGATCCACCCGGTATTTCATGTATCACTGTTAAAGCCTGCAGTCGCAGATCCTTTTCCAAATAGAAGATCTGGCCCACCTGAACCTGTAATTGTTAATGGGGATGAGGAATATGAGGTGGAAGCCATTGTGCACTGCAGAAAAAGGAGGAACCGGTTGCAATACCTTATCAAGTGGAAAGGATATGGTCCTGAAGAAAACTCCTGGGAGCCCGAACAGAATGTCCATGCTAAAGGACTTATTTGTGCTTTTTTCTGTGCCCGCCTGGAAAAAGTAAGCCAGCTGGGCATCCGGAGGCTGCCCGTAGGGACGGGGCAATGTCAGGAAGATGCTCACCATAGTGCACAGCGGAGAGGGCGCAGATGTGCAAGGGCCCGTTCCGCTGCACAGTTGTGTGCATTTGTGACCGCGCATGCGCACACACGCACACACGGCAGCCTGTTGCTAATGTTGGCGCCAATCAGACTATTTAAACCCAGCAGCACTATTAGCCTGTGCTGTCTGATCTGCAGCTCCCCCTCCTGTATTCCTGTTGTCACGGTGTAAGGTCAGGTTCAGAGACCAGTTGCTATAGCAGTAAAAGGCTTACCTGGAACCAGCAGGATAGGTACACCAGCGGATCCCCCTGGGAATGACGCAGGCTCACCTGAGGTGCGGGGTCTAAGTATTAACCGGTCTTCACCAGAGCTCCTAATGGTGGAGATGGATTGGGCTGCGTGTTAATACCAGGTCGCAGATCTCAGGATCACCCCACCAGGGAATGAGCAGACTGGGAACCAATAGCGGATCAACAGGTTAGGGATCAGACGAAAGCAGAGTCGGTCACAAGCCAAGGGTCGGTCACAAATGGTAGCAGATCAGTCGTGGTCAGGAACAAGCCAAAGGTCAGTAGCGGAGGTGTAGACAGCAGCAGGAACAGTAGCAGGATATTGGCTGGAAAGGCACAATAATCTGGCAAGGAGGAAGTCCAAGGACATGGCTTATATAGGAAGTTCATGGGAGGAGCAAGGAGTTCAAGGTTCAAGAGCAAACAAGGCACAAGGCAGGATTATCCAATAGATGAGGCAAAGTGTTGTCCAGCATCCTAGGTAGCTCAGTGAGTAGAGTTACTGCCTGACACAGTAGAAGTCCCAGGTTCAAGTCCAGGCCCTGACACCTGTTCGTGATTACCTGTGATTGACCCCAGCTTGTTTCTTGGACTCCGCCTCTGCCTTCTGACTCTGTTTAATCTGCTCCCACCATCACTGACCCTGGCTTGTGACCTGACTATTCTTCTGCCTACCGTTCATGCCTGATCCGCTAATCTGTTATAGACCTGGCATGTCTGACCCTGCATACAGCCTGCTCTGCTATCAGCCAGTCCAGCTCTGACGTCTGCCTGCTTCACTGCCTGCCTGCCTGCTCTGCTACTAGCCAGTCCAGCCATCATATCTGCCAGCAAAGTGCCAGCGATTCCCAAACAGACTACAGGACTGACCGGGCACTCATACCCCGCCGTGCTCTTGTGGTTGCTGTTCCACCTTCAGTGAAGATGGAAGCAACATCCAAACCTCATTGGCTGTGAAAGGGTTAAAGACAAAATCCACCTTAACCAGAAAATTCTCCATACCATCATGAGGCGTCAAAAATCTGTGCAGGTTTGCACGATGTTCCTAAAAGTGGTTGTACCTTTAGTATCACTTTATTGGTTTGGTCATACCTGTAGGCCAATAAGGTTAAAAAAACTCCAAGGTGACAACCCCCATGTCCTCAATATACCCTTCCATGCTAGGAACACTAAATAATATTAAATAAAATAATCAATTACCCCCCCCAAATGTGAAATTGACACAGCTGCTGTATGTATAGAAACAACAAAGAATGTGTATGGTCCTGGGAAACCCACCGGGGGCAAACTAGTGGAACTTCCAGATAATTAGCAGGTGGGTGTCAGCAAACCAATTACATATCAGAAAAATCTTCCATTTTGTTTGAGGTGATTGTAGCCGTATTAGTGCATTTGTCACAGAAACAATTGAATACTGTCCGTGATACTTTTTTTATTTGCACTAACATACAATTTTGAGGACAAGCTTTCGGGGGTGTATCCCCTTCTTCAAAGTCCAAGCAGTGCTATACAAATCACAAAGTTTCAGCAGAATGTTAGAAGAGATGAAGAAAAAAAAAAGAGAGGCTAGAGATAAGATACAGCCAAAGCAGGGGGGGGGGAATACTACACTCACACAGAGGGAGTCAAGCTTCAGCTAATAGTCATAAAACTGTGTCGGATATGAGTGAGGAATCCCATGTCCAAATTAAGGCCCTTATCTCTTGTGTCAAATAGAATTATCATTCTTGGTTCAAAAGTTTTCCTTTCCTGAATGGATTTGAAATTTCCTTTAAGAACTAAAATATTGAGGTCTCCCATTGTGAAATGGTGTCCTACAGGTGTGCAGAGGTCATCTTCTTTATGTTCCTTGATGGTATGTCTGTGCAAATTCAACCATACAGAAACTATCGCTATATTGATGATATTTTCATCATATGGACAGAAGGTGAAGAAAACCTAAAACAATTTTACTCATGGATCAACACTTTTCATCCATCAATCAAACTAAAAATGGAATACTCATACACACACCTCAACTTCCTAGACACCACAGTATACATCAGGGATAATACGCTTCACACCTCAATATACAGGAAACCCACTGACAGATGCAACTACTTCCACAGTTCCAGCTTCCACCCCCAACACACGAAACGTGCCATCATACACAGTCAGGCCATTAGATACCACCGAATATGATTTGACCAAAGAGACAGAGATAAACATCTCGGGACACTAGCAGACGCCTTCCATAAGAAAGGTTACAAGGACAAAACTATCAACACCAGCATAAACACAGCCTTGAGAACCCGAAGGGAAAACCTACCTCAGTACAAAGAGAAAAAAAACAAACAACCGTGTACCTCTAGTAACCACATATAACCCAGCACTAGAAGGGATAAGAAAAATAATCAAAGATTTACAACCCATCATAACAGAGGATGGAACTCTGAGAGAAATATTCCAGCAACCCCCAATACTGGCCTTCGGACAACCTCCCAACCTCAGAAATAAACTAATCAGTAGGAAACTTCCTTCTGATTATGATGTCACAAATAATGGAAGCAAACCCTGCAATAGAAAACACTGCAAACTGTGCAACCAAATCAATCCATCAAAAAGTGTCAGACACTCAAAAGGGATCTTCAATATCTCCGGATCATACAGCTGCACCTCCAGTAATGTTGTGTACCTTATCCAGTGCAGAAAATGCAGCAAAGGATCTTATGTTGGCGAAACAGGACAGGAGTTGCAAACAAGGATGAATTTGCAGACATACCATCAAGGAACATAAAGAAGATAACTTTTGCACACCTGTGGGACACCATTTCACACAACCAGGCCACACAATGGAAGACCTCAATATTTTAGTTCTTAAAGGAAATTTCAAATCCATTCAGGAAAGAAAAACTTTTGAACTAAGAATAAAAGAGATAATGGCCATAATTTGGACATGGGATTCCTCAATCATTATCCGACAGTTTTATGACTATTAGCTGAAGCATGACTCCCTCTGTGTGAGTGTAGTGTCCCCCCCTCCCCCCCTCACGCTTTGGCTGTATCTTATCTCTAGCCTCTCTTTTTTTTTTTTTCTTCATCTCTTCTAACATTCTGCTGAAACTTTGTGATTTGTATAGTACTGCTTGGACTTTGAAGAAGGGGACATACCCCGAAAGCTTGTCCTCAAAATTGTATGTTAGTGCAAATAAAAAAAGTATCACGGACAGTACTCAATTGTTTCTATATCAGAAAAAGAACAGGAATATAATCACCCAGACAGCTCCCACTACAAATGTATTTCTGGAATCAAAATCACAAAAATAAATATTTTCCCTTCAGTTAGACGTTAATCCTCCCTGGTCCTGCCTGCTTCTGTTCTGGAGAAGATGAGCTGAGCTAGAAATCCCCTTCCTCCCCAGGGGTAGAAATGTCCCCCATCCCTGCCCCTCTCCGGGGGTAGAAATGTCCCCCTCCCTTCCAGGGTAGAAATGTCCCCCTTCCCTGCCCCCTCCGGAGTAGAAGTGTCCCCCTCCCTTCCGGGGTATAAATGTCCTCCTCCCCTAACTCCCTCCAAAGTAGAAATGTCCCTCTCCCCTCTGAGGTAGAAGTGTTCCCCTTCCCTCCGGGGTAGAAATATCACCTTCCCCTCCCCCCTCCGGGATAGAAGTGTCCCCCTCTGGAGTAGAAATGCCCCCCTCCACTTCCCCGCTCTGAGGTAGAAATGTCATCCTCCCTTCCCCCCTCCAAGGTACAAATGTTTCTCTCGCCTCCCCCCTCCTAGGTAGAAATGTCCCCCTCACCTCCCCCCTCCTAGGTAGAAATGTCCCCCTCTGGGGTAGAAATGTCCCCCTCCCCTCCCCCCTCCTAGGTAGAAATGTCCCCCTCTCCCACCTGATCTCTGTATTCAAAACCCTAGAAATCCACCATATTGATTACCCAGAGCTGTGATCACATGTCCCTGCCAGCCCCTCGTCTCCTCTTCTGTGTATTTCTGGGAGGGTCCTTCCTCAGGTGCCCAAATCACTGCCTGTCAGATAAGGAAACTTGCAATTGGATGGCCACGAAAGGGTCCTGTCAGGAGAGGGAAAAAGATGACCTTATCAGATGGGGATGGAATAGGAGCAATGCTGTATTTGGTGCCCCGTGTACTGGAACTGGTGGCAGGGAGGGGCCTGAACTGGGGGGACAAGGGGGGGTAAAGATATATATATATATATATATATATATATATATATATATATATATATATATATATATATATATATATCTGCATCAGGTATGGGGGTATTGGAGACTAAGGGGATGGGGGGGAGGTAAAAGTTCCCTGTACAGTGGGGATTAACCCCTTCTCTACCACAGACAAGTTATCATTTCTGGATAAAAAAAAAATCCCCCTAAACCATCTTGAGACCAGAAGGCCTGTAATATAGAATGGGGGAGGAGTCATTTATAGGTCACATGATGTCTGCACAGCTTTTCATCAGATTATCTCACACACACCTTATCCTACACACTTCCGTATAGAAGAAGATCCATCAGTACATAGGAAATAGAGAGCACACAGCTCAGAGCTGTACACTGACCACAGGTGGAGGAAAATGGGGACCGATCTACACAGAGAATGACCCCCGTCCTTCCTCATCACATCATACAATCCTCCAATCATAACCCTCCTCCATACATCCCATAATAATTCTCCAATCATAATCCTCCTCCATGTATCCCATAATAATCCTCCAATCATTATCCTCCAATAATAATCCTCCATACACATCCTCTATGAATGGTCCTGTAATTTATTTATCATGAAATTATTTCTTCTTCATTTCTCATTTTCCTGCCTCCCTGTAATGTCCTCTGTGAACTCCCAACCCTCTCCTTTCCCCCTCACTTCCATCTGTGTGGAACAAGCAGAGCAGTGCTGTATGTACTCTACACATTCCATAGTCCCACAGTCTATCTCGGCAGCCAGCAGGAGAGGGCTTCTACACTCCTCCATACTGGAGACCATGGAGATGGAAGGTAGTCACCCTCTAACAGGAAGTCTGACCACAGAAGGAAAAACCAAAGTAATTGGTAGATTTGGAGGCTGAGAGTCATAGAAGGACGTTTCTGGGTTATCACTATACTGAGCACTGGAAGAGAATTTGCATCTTATAATCTTGAGTTTAGTGTCACTTTACCATCCAATAATGATTTCATTGCAGGGTTGGCGGACTCAGAGTCCAGGGTTAGCGGTGATACCTCAGAGTCCAGGGATGGATGATGACACTTCAGAGTCCAGGGTTGGGTGGGGACACCTCAGAGTCCAGGGCTGGGTGGTGACACCTCAAAGTCCAGGGTTGGCAGTGACACCTCAAAGTCCAGGGTTGGCGGTGACACCTTAGAGTCCAGGTTTGGGTGGTGACACCTCACATTCCAGGGTTGGTGTTGACACCTCCCATGTCTGGTACAATCACTGCACACATACACACCTTACATGTGCATTTACATTTGCAGGGTGATGGGAGAGCTTTTAAAAATTGTTTTATTTTTGCAAATTTTAGTTTAGTTTAAATTTTATAACAATTTTTTATGTTAACTTTATTGTTATGACAAGTAGGCTGATACGCCTCCTATGTAATGGCATTGGCAGGTGACACGTCCCTTAAGTCATGGGATTGGTAGGTGACACACCTACTATGTGATGGCATTGGCAGGTGACAGACCTCCTATGTGATGGCATTGGCAAGTGACACGTCCCCTATGTGATGGCATTGGCAGGTGACAGACCTCCTATGTGATGGCATTGGCAGGTGACACGTCCCCTATGTCATGGAATTGGCAGGAGACACACCTATGTGATGGCATTGGCAGGTGACATGCCCCCTACGTGATGGCATTGGCAGGTGACACACCTTCTATGTGATGCCATTGGCAGTTGACACACCCCCTATGTGATGGCATTGGCAGGTGACACACCTCCTATGTGATGGCATTGGCAGGTGACACGCCCCCTATGTGATGACATTGGCAGGTGACACACCTCCTATGTGATGGCACTGACAGATGACACGCCCCCTATGTGATGGCATTGACAGGTGACAGGTCCTCTTTTGGCATTCTGGGTTTATAGCCCTTTGGGTCATTCCTCCAGCCATGATCTTCTTTTCACCCCTTGAATAGCAGACGGGTATAACCATACCTTGGTATACAGGGGGTGATGGAAGCAGGCATGGTGCCCCCTCCTGTACGGAGCTCCTGTGTTCTCACACTGTGCTCTTCATTTTTACTATAACACCGAATTACTTCCAGACACAACGCAGAGGAATCAGTTCTGTTGTGAAAGCCAAAAACCTCTATAGAAACAAACACATGGAATGCAGGAAGTGGTGTCACTGATCCCTCACAGCCACCATCACCTGCTAAGCCCCTCCTACTATACATCTGTCTTTCCAATGTCTCTGCCGTGTATCTAGAAATCCAACATTTTCATGGTGTCATACAATCTGTCCAATCACAGGGATACATGGATTACTATCTAAAAATAATTGTTCTTTTCCCATTGCTTAGGACAGGGGTCTCCAAACTGGCATCCCCAGGCCACATCCAACCCACTACAGGATTTTATGGGTCCCACAGGTGATGGGGACCCTGATTATAAGGAGGACTCTGAAGGGTAACCCTGATTTAAGGGGGACTCTGAAGGGGACCCTGATTTAAGGGGGATAATGAAGAGGACCCTGAAATAAGGAGGACTCTGATGGGGACCCTGATATAAGAAGGACTCTGATGGTTACCTTGATAAAAGGAGGACTATGAAGGAGACCCTGATATAAGGAGGAGTCTGATGGGGACCTTGATATAAGGAGGACTCTGATGGGGACCTTAACTTAAGGGGGACTCTGATGGGGACCTTGACTTAAGGGGGACTCTGATGGGGACCCTGAAATAAGGGGGACTCTGATGGGGACCCTGATATAAAGGGGACTCTGAAGGGGACCTTGGCTTGAGGGGGACTCTGATGGGGACCCTAACTTGAGGGGGACTCTGATGGGGACCCTGACATATGAAAGACTAATGGGGACCCGGACATAAGGGAGACTGATGTAAATTCTCTCTCATTTCTTCTGACTCATACCAGCTGCTTCCAGAAAAGATCCGAGTAAAACACATTCATTCCATTATTCATTCATTTATAAAACTGATTTTTTTTTTCAGCCCACAAATATTTGTAGATGATATGATGGGGACCACATAATGAACAGTTTGGGGGCCCCGGGGAACCGGCCACATAGAACAGTTTTTTCTGATACAGAACAATTTCTTCTTATATTTTAGGCTTTTAATATGTCTTTATTCATATACAATAAGAAAACCATTGGAGGTCAGACATTGGACGTCAGACTTTGGAGGTCACACTGTGAAGGTCAGACATTGGAGGTCAAAGGTCAGACATTGGATGTCAGACTTTGGAGGTTACACTGTGAAGGTCAGACATTGGAGGTCAGAGGTCAGGCACTGAGGTCACACTGAAGATAACACATTGGAGGACAAAGGTCAGACATTGGAGGTGAGCCATTCACAGACTGTTCATCATTTGTACATATCTGGGACAGGTCATCCTAGTACTGCGGCGTTCCTATTGGTCACTCAGAATCTGGTGGCGGTATATAGCGGCTGGACTGTGGATACAGCATGGAGCCCATTTACCTGCACACGTCATGGGACATTACTGCCTCATATATAGGACTATCAGATCAGTTCCTGAGGCAGCTCCTCAGCTGTGGACTCTGACATCCATATACTGATATGTGGATACAGAGGGACACAGGACGACTCCTATACTGGCACTGGCTCTCCCGGCATTTCATTGTGGATAATTGTATATTATTATACAGTATTTATAAAGCGCCAATAGTTCACTCAGCGCTGTACATTACAAAGGGGGACAGAACATGTGACAGAACAATACCAATACAATGCAAAACATGAGGGGATCGAGGACCCTGCTCTTTCGAGCTTACAATCTAGAAAGTGCAGCAGGGGAGGTAGAGTCAGTGGGCTGGATCCAGGTTTCCGTGATCGCCAGGAGGTTGAGGGAGCGGGAAACAAAGAGGTCGTGGATGGCGGTAAGCTTGTTGCACACCGATCGGGCGTTCAGGAGTGCACATGAAAACGGGGGGGAGATTATGATGTATAGAGTACACCTGGCTGCACCCCACTGTGGACTGTCAGATTTAGTACACGCATGCTGTCGGCGGTCTACCTGCAGGAATATGTGATTGGTGCATGCATGCCTATCGCTGTGCACATCACACGGCTACACAGAGGACATCCCGCCTACCATCCAGCTGATTCCTGCTGCTATCAACCACAGCCAGTAAGCCAATGAGAGGAGAGCAGGGGGTGGGGCTGAGCAGCACTCTGTGTGTGAATAGACAATGTCCAGTCAAAGAAGCACGACTTGGGAGTGAGCCTGCTCGTGTGCCCCCATAGCAAGAGGCTTGCTAGTGGAGAAACTCACCTGGGAGAGGAGCCAGGACTGCCAGTGGAGGACCCAAAAAGAAGAGGATCGGGGCCGCTCTGTGCAAAACCATTACAGAACAGGTAAGCATGACATGTTTGTTATTTTTTGCTGAACCTATAATATCACTTTAAAGCAAAATTACATCCAAAATCAAACATTTATTATAATGCAGCTTACCAATCCTTAGATGTGGCGGCGGATTTAGTTTTTTTTCTAAGCTTACTTTCTTCTATTTTCACCTGGTGATCCAGCCTGTAAATCTGTTGTTCTTCAAAAGCATAAGCTCTCCTACAGAATGTATCGGTTTACATTGATGAGACAAACCATTTCCCACTGACTTACAATGATCAGCTAAACTAACTGATTATCAAGTGTGAGCTGGAGTTTGGCTTCAATTTGTTGGTGTATCTAAATCTGCTAGTCCATCTAACACTCCCCTCCCACCAGACAGACAATACTGCTGTCCAAAAGTGCCCCCTGTGCGCCTTCCTTCAGAGTGGGGATGCTCTAATACAGGAGGGGTGTTACTAGCCAAATCATCAAGTGAAAACAGAGGAGAAAAGACTCAGAAAGAAATTGAATGAAGCCGCCACATCTAATGATTGGTAAGATAAAATAGATGACATTTCTGGCTTATTATGGCTTTCATTCTGCATTCCAGACATATAAATACTATAAATATAATCCGGATATACATATATATATGACACTGAAATCCTGCCCTTATCTGGGAATGGGTGTCAGTAAATGCCACTCAGTACAGTGTGGGGGGGGGGGGGTTACTCAGTACAGTGGGGGGGGGGGGGGGGGGGTGTAAGTACAGTGTTTGTAAATCTCCCCCATTGTATGTAATTGCTGGGATGGGAGATCGGGGGGGGGGGGGGCACCGGCCACTCATTTATTGGGATACATATCTGTCCGCACAGCTGCTGCTATTCACACACAAGGCCCAATGACTGAGACACCGGGGTACAGGGGTGTCAGTCACAGCTGTCATATCCTATGTGATACACTATGGGGGGATTTACTAAAACTGGAGGGTGCAAAATCTATATCTAATCTATCAATAAGGTTTGATTGCCAAGCAATAATGTGATAATGTGACTGTAATTATAATCCACAACATTGGTGTCAGTGGGTGCAATAATAACCCCAGGTTTGCTGGTCAGTCACTGCAATAACATACAGCAACTATGGTGTCACTGGAAGCAATAATAGAGCTCAGCACTGGTATAAGTAGCCGTAATTATAAACTCCATTGAAATGTCAGTTGCTGCAGTATTAGCCTCAAAAATGGAATCAGTGGCTGCAATAGTAAACTCCACCACTGGTGTCATTGGCCACAACAACAGCATCCAATATTGGTGTCAGTGACATCAATGATAAACCACAGTGTTGGTGTCAGTGGTTAAATTATAACCCTTAACATTGGTGTCAGTTGCTGCAATAATAGCCCCAGTAAAGGTGATTGGTCGATGCAATAATAAGCTGCATCACTGATATCAACATTAACTCCCAGCATTGTAGCAATCATATCCCTCAGTATGAAGATCATTGGCAGCATTGATAACCCCCAACATCGGTGTCATTGGTAGCAAGAATAATTTCTAACATTGGTGTCATTGGCAGCAAGAATAAACCCCAACATGGGTGTCGGTGACTACAAGAATATCCCCTAACATTGGTGTCGGTGACTACAAGAATAGCCCCCAACATTGATGTCAATGAAAGCAAGAATACCCCCAACAATGGGGTCAGTAACTGCAAGAATAACCATCTGCAATGGTTTAAATGACAGTAATTCCTGCAGCATTGGTGTCACTGGCAGCAATAAGAAAGCCCCGCATTAGTGTCAGTGACGATAGAAACCGCCAGTATTGGGGTCAGAGACCTCAACAATAAACAGCAGCACTGGAGTCATTGATAGCAATAGTAAACCCCCAGTACCGGTGTCAGTGACTGCAATGACAGCCCCAGTATGGCTGATCAGTCACCACAACAATAAGCCCAAGCATTGGAGTCAGGGTGGATAAAAATCAATGATTTTTTTAAAAAAAATAAAAAAAAAAATCAGATTTTTTTATTTAAATCGGATTTTTTAAATAAAATGCTTTTTGAGGAAAATATATTACCATCCAAAGGTTATTCCATCATGAAATAAAGATTAGTTTTTTAATTATGTAGAATAAGGCTGTATATGTTTAATTTTTTTTGGTAAATAAATTCCATTAATCCATTCACAATGTCATGCTCTTCCAGAGGTTTTTGTAAGATTATTGGGCAGTTTCTCTGCCTACAAGATATTATCACAGATGCTTGGTTTACTTTTGCAGTTCTCAAAACTGAATTTGACTCAGCGGAGATCACATTTTGCTGCAGCAGCTCTGAAAAGGTGGAACCAAGCTAACGCTCCCACAAGATGTTAGATGGAACTCTGTGGTGGACTGTTTTGAGCAGTATGTCAAGAACTGGCCTATTCTGATGACAGTTTGTGAAGAAAATTGAGATAAAATAGATGGCCCTGTCACGGCCAAAATCCTCAACATTGGGCTTAAGAGAAATATTGAACATATGCTGAGCATCCTGAAACCCATCTCTGAAGCTTTAAACAAAATACAGAAAAATAGCTGTTTTATTGCTGATGCTGTTGAAATTTGGAAGGAACTGAGTGAACACTTAAAAACAGAACTACACATGGACAGAATTAATTTAAAAGCATTAAAAAAATGAATGGGACAAGTACTGTCTCCAGCTCATTTTTTGACAAATATTGTCAATATCCAGTATCAGGGTCAAAACTTAAGTGCTGAGGAAGAGGAGTTAGCTATGACATGGGTATCCAGCAATCATCCATCTGTAATGCCAACTATAATAAACTTCAAAGCTAAGGGGGAACCATTCAAGAAATATATGTTTGCTGAAGATATTTTAAAGAAAGTCACACCAGTGAACTGGTAGAAGTCACTTAAACACTTGGATTTAGAGACTGTTCAGGTAATGATTTCACTTTTAACAGCAGTAGCTTTTTCTGCAGGCGTTGAAAGAATATTCTCTTCCTTTGGACTCATTCATTCTAAATTGAGAAATCGTTTGGGACCCGATAAAGCAGGAAAGCTTGTTTTTCTTTTCCAGATTATGAACAAAGAAGAAGATGAAGATCACAAGTGAGCTACAGAGGACAGTATTTAAGTTTTTCATGTGTAGGCTGAGCTGACAGTCTAAGTTTCTTAAAAATATATATATTTTGTTTAGCCAAATTAGTTAACAAACAGGGATGTTTGTTTAAGCAAATAACATATGCTGTAATGTTATTGCTTCAGTTGAATAAATCTATTTCAATTATTATTAAGGTAAGGATTATTTTTGGTACAACAGAAAAGTTGTCCAAATATGAATGATTAACCTATTAAACTGGGGATAAAAAAACTAATATGAAAAGTTGTTATTCTAAAAATCTTCATCTACTTGCATATTAAAGTTATACCAGCAAGAATTAGTCTTATGTAGAAAACTATTATTTAAATCAAGCCTTACTGACTAGTGATTTAAACTGTGATATAAAAACAGTTTGATTTAAATCAAATCCACCCTGATTGGAGTCATTGACAGCAATAATAAAATCCAACATTAGTGTCAGTGACCACAATGATAATCCTTAATATTGGTGTCATTGCCAGCAATTATAACCCCCAACGTGGTGTCAGTGGGTGCAATAAAAGCCCCAGTAGGGTGATCAGTTACCACAATAACAGGCCCCAATATTGGTGTCACTGGCAACAAAATCTTCCCCTGCATTGGAGGCGAGTTGCCTCATTAATAACGCCTATTCTGTACCCAGGAGTGCCCATTTTCCAAAAAGGATTAATTGATGGGGTGTCCATATTGCCCCGCATTTTTATTTGATGTTTTATAACAGACAGTAAAGGATGAGGGTTGTTTTTTGTTTAGACTTTTTCCTTTTATATAGTAAAAATTATCCCCCAGTGCCTCTGACATCCCACCATAAGAGAGCTCCTTCTGTCTGTATACAATCATATCCCATTCAATGTATGGTGGAGTGATTGTCAGTCCAACTATTAGAGCCGTGTACAGTGAGGAATGGTCTGCTAATGGAGGAGTATTACAGGCTAGTACAGGACATATACTATATGACCAGAAATAGGTGACCCCCCCCCCCCCCCCCGTCCCCCTTCCAATGACTGATATGTCTTTGTGAATTCAGTCTCACACCCCCACAATAAACTGAATTTTTCAGCAGAAGCCAAGAAAATCAATTTTCAAAAAAAAAAAAGTAATTTATTTTATCAGTAGCAGCCAAGAAATTCAAATTAAAAAAAAAGTCAGTTATTTTTCAGTAGCAGACAAGAAATTAAATGTAAAAACAAAGTCAGTTATTTTTCAGTAGCAGCCAACAAATTCAAATTTTCAAACAGACACGTCACCTATTATTTCAGCAGCAGCCAGGAAACAAATGGCTGCCAGCAGATTTGAAATCTGGCAGCTACAGGGTTAACAGTTTCCGGTTGTCACGGCAACCAGTCATGTGACCAATCAGTGAGGGAACCTCAGGATAGGCAGCGCTCAGCAGATGCAGCTCAGATCGTGACTGACCTCTGAAGGAGTAGGAAGCGATTGCACTTTATCTTCAGCATTGCTCATCATTCAATGATGCCTCGCAATAAACACTCCAGAGATCATTTTCAGAACAGAATCCAGAAGGAACCAGCACAGGACACAGCCGCACAGCCCCAGGTTAAGGACCCAGAAATGGGTGGGCATAGGACAACGAAGAACCAATTCAAGAAAAATAAGAATGTTGGTTCTCTGAACACCAACCAAGAGAAACCAACACAGGACCGCCAACCAGCCGCACAGCCCCAAATTATTGCCCCACAAAAGAGTGTGTGTGGGCAATTAGGTGGGGGGCTTAGGGCAGCTCCACACAGACTGCTGCCCACTCAACAAAAAAACAGGAAAGACAGTAATAGTAAGTAATTGTAATAGAGAAATATAATGAAAGCACTGTAGGACAAAATATGTCACCCACATATATATACTATATACACTGGGGTCACTGCTATATACACCTAGAGGGGTCACTGCATAGAGTAGGGAAGTGTTACAACCCCTGTAAGGTCCCCATTAGGGAGACTCACCCTCTCCATGTGTCCTGATCACCAATGTCACCAGGATGGAAAGTGATGAAAGATCCACCAGGGCAGAAATAGAGCGGAAATCTGAAGACAACCAAAATCTGAACACCCGAAACTCCCCAACCTTCCTCTTTTCTCTCCTTTTTTCCCCTTTCCTAGACACTCAGGGTTTCTATTTTGCCTCCATCATCCAGAAAATGCTATCTGGTATGCTTTGACCGTTAGGTACTGCTGCTTGGAGGGCGGGACAAGGTGACTTTCACCTTCTGAGGTCTGTGTTTCACTCCCCACCTCCTAGTGGCTCTGTACCTGCCAGTTTGTGCCATCTTCTTGGTATGTAAGCATCGGCTATGTTCCCCTATATAGGTCTCCCTCCACAATGCAGGACATGTTTGCGGTGGAGGCTACGGCCCTCAGCCTATAAACACTGCACGTTATTGTGCTGGAATCTAGTCTACGCCTTTATTGACGTCCTTTATCTTTCTTCATGATTCACATTTTACTGTTCAGGAATATCATTAAGCATCGTCTGTCATGTCATACTACTACATTTTGCTGCATACCTTAAAGAAATAATTAGAAAAAAAAGTAAATGCTGGCACTCATCCTTGGGCTTGTAAATCTTCCTTATTAGACACCCAGGTAAAAGTCACAGGTGCCACAATGCTGACATGTTTCAGCCACAAATGGCCTTACTCATAGCAAGCTGGACAATGGGTTGGCTTCATTATTTATAACCTCCCACCTAAAGGCGGAATCTATTCCAGCTGGAGGATAATTGAACCAAACCACAAAATGCAAACATTACAAAACCTATATTAGCACACAATCCAATCAGTAGCCACATAACATAATTATAGAAAAACAAAAGGTTTAGTCTAGCCTACGGCAAGGCTCACACCTGTGCATTTTGCAGAGTGCTTTCAGAGTAGCAGAAACGCACTACACTCCATTTAACATGATTCCCTATGGGTCACGTTCACATCTGTGTGCTAACAGGTGTGTTTATATTCATTGTTGATTCATAGGATGTGGTGCTTGCTCATGTACCCACCTTCCCTTTCATATGAGATATTGTGTGAGGTGACAGGTATGAGGAGTGAGGTGACAGGTATGAGGAATGAGGTGACAGGTATGAGGAGTGAGGTGACAGGTATGAGGAGTGAGGTGACCTGTATGAGGTATGAAGGAGACACACAGACCTGACAGGCAGCCCACCTGTACACTAAAGGATTGCACATGGCAGGCTGCTGCCCCCATCTCTGCCATTCTCACCATTGTCAGGGAGCAGTCATGTGGACAGATGCTCTGGGCTCTGTATGGAGGCTGCAGCAGCAGAAGAATATTCCCTTTATTTTATCATAGAGTGTCTAGAACAGGGGTACTCAAACTTTTGAAAAGCGAGGGCGCATTACGTGATTTGGTAACCGGTCGCGGGCCACGATGAAATGAAATGGTTCAGAATTTTGAATATTTTATTTTGAATAGCATAATGAACAATTCTCCTCCTACGGCCACTGAATGCAGGCGGGAGGCAAAGGAGGAGAAGCCAGCTTTCAGCGGTTGCAGGAGAAAATATAGAGAGGATCAGTTGCTGTATATGCCGCCCCCGCAGCCTCTCCTGTCCAAGTGTAAAACAGAATGTGACCGGGAGACTGCACGGGCCCCCTGAAGCATGGGGGCGAGGTCGCCATTGTCACCCCTAATGCTATACCAATGGTTGGGTGGGTGGGGGTGCTAAAAACATGTCATCTATGGGGTTTTACTGCCCCCAACCAACAAATGTAAACTTACCTTACTGTCTAGAGCCCCTTATAAGGCTGCTTTCACACTGATGCGGTGCTGCTTTCCTGTGGATTAGCTGAGCTTTGCCATACACTTCTATTATGTCTGGCAGCTGCGGGGCATTCAGGAGTTTTGCTGCACTTTCAGAAAGCACACCAAACCCGCAGGATATAATGGAAGTCTATGGTCCAATGCAGCTATCGCATAGGGAAGTCCCAGGTGCACTGTGCTGCACCCATGGATCAGTGTGAAAGCAGCCTAAAAGTTGTTAATTCTCATATTGGTACTATTATGCCCATTGCAAAATCAAACAGTGTATGTGATTTTTAATACACTGACTTTTTCTTCCTCTTCCAGCTTTTGCTGGCATCATTCCCCAGGCTGTTAGAAAGGTCCCAGGCGAAGGTTCCAGAGCCGCCTCAATGCATTCTGATGCTCTGGGATGGCGGGTCAGCAGACCCAGATCATGATCAACAGGTTGTCGACCCCAGGCATGCGCTTCCCTGGTTTGAGGTTGAGGGCCACATCGAAGGGCTCTGAGGGCCACAGGTTAAGAAACCACGGTCTATAAACACAGCTGTCCACAGGATTCATCCCCCTGCTCTGTAGCCTCCTCTCTATTTGTTCAATTATATCATTTTAGTGAGGGCACTACATATTTCTGTCTATAAAGCATTACTAAAGCCCTAGTACAACTGCTGAGATAAAACCAATATAAAATATTGGAATTATTAATTAGGACAGGTAGAATGGTGGAATTACATTGAGAAAGAGAAAGCGTAAATCACCAGCATACCAAGCAGGACGCACAGCCTGCGTATGTAATGTAGCAAATCAATGGTCTTTATCACCAGGATCTCAGCACAGGATTTCTATCATTTGGTGGACAGATGGTTATTTGGGGTGAATTCTTAATTCTCAATGAATAACTTTAATTTACATTAGTCCTGGCACAGAAAGCCGTGCACTGAGAATGGACTCTCAGGGCCCAGAACCCCCACATTGTCCATGTATAGAATTCCCATACAGAGAACCAGGTGACACAAGATCATTTCCAGAACACTGATGACATTCACTTACCGATGTGAAATCAAATGCATTCAAATGTCCACAGTTTCCATGTAACTTCAATAAATGATGTGTAAATAGCAGGAATTAAAAATAATTGTTTTTTCTTTCTCCAGAAAAAAAAAATGACAACAAAAGAAAGCAATATTCAGAAACTCCAAAGTCCAGCAATTGGACGAGCACACTCAGCAGTGCCATGGAGGATGGCTCACACCGACTATCACTGAAAAGTTTCACTTTCCATAAAGTACTTGGAAAGGGGGCCTTTGGGAAGGTGGTGTTGGCCTCCCATGTCACCTCTCAACAGAAGATGGCCGTGAAGATCATGAAAAAGAAAATGCTACTTGAACATGACCCCATTAATTGTACTACAGAGCGTGATATACTGGTAAAGCACAGGAACACTCGGTATATTACTCATCTATTTGGATCGTTCCAGACAGAGGTAAGTCGTTTCATCTTCCAGCTTTTTCATCTTATTCTTGTACTGTGCTCCCCTACTGACCCAGACCCCCTAAAATTTATGTTCTGGAAATTACTTCTTTGGGAGTAAAATCTTATACAAGGATAAGCCTCCCCCCTTCCCCCGATTATGGTTCTGCGGCCTATCAATCAGTCCTTCAGCCAATGAGTGCTGAAATGTGAGTGGCGGAGGGAAACTCCACTTGTGTCCCACACCAGGTTTTTCTGAGGGCTCTGGCTGTAGTCGGGGAAGCAGTATAGGTAAAAGCAGAACTCTAGAGCGCCTACTACAAGGCTGGAGGTTGGTGAAGTAAACTGTACAGAGTAGAGGTTTTCTTTAAAGAAGCCATTTACTAAGAGGCTGCCATAGCTGATCTACTTTTGAAATTGCTAGTTGCCTGGCTGCCTGGTGCATCGAAAATTAAAGTCACTGAGCCAGAACCAGTCTGCAGCTGAAAGGACTGGAGAAGGCAGGCTTCTGGATCTACATGGGACTTTCAGAATGGTGACCAAAGTACTGAAGTGACTGGATCACCCTAACAGACAGACAAAACTAGTTTTGTGATCAGGATAGTCCAGCCATGGCAGCCTTCGTATTTTCTGTTTGCTTTTCCCAATCTCCTGAAGGAAGATTCCACATTGCACTGTCTGCCGGTGTGTGTGCGCCTTCGTATATTCTTCCACAACGTGAAATTTTACTTGTCTCTAATGTAACCTTTATCTCTTATTTTCATACAGACTCATGTGTTCCTCGCCATGGAATTCCTGAGTGGAGGGGATCTTCGGGACCTGATAGAGACTTCAGCTCCACTCGCTTACCAACCCATAAGGTAAGTTCAATGACAGGGCTGTGATGGAATCAGAGGTGGCTGACCAGAGAGCACAGGCAGTGACACAGCCAGGCCCCTCCAACTGAGCCTCGTCCATCCATACCCCTATGTACTATAGGGGGGAATCATCTTTACCTTTTTATTGGTCTTTAATGATTTTGAATGCTAATTCATACTTTTCTTTCTCCTTCAGATTTCTAACTGCTGAGATTCTTTTTGGCATGCAATTCCTGCATGCTGGTGAAGTCATGCACAGGTATGTATCGGATTAGCTGACTAACAATCACTCCTTGGCTTCTGGTATCTTTTATTGAATCAGGAAGACATTCCACCAGAGTTCCCAGTTGTGCTGCCTCCTGTAAAGTCTCATTCCATCTGCTGCAAAAGTCTCCCTGCTCATGCCAAATTCTGCTTAATGTAGAATTTATACAAAATCCAGAAAGAAGAGTGAGAACTCCTCATAATAAATATAGCAGGTGGGCGGAGCTGGGAACCTAAGAACAGAGAACTTCCTGTAGAGTCAGACGGATATAAAAGAAGCCAATGTCCACCCATCAATGTTCACTTTTCCTTGTATAGATGTATATTTGTATATTTTCTCTCGTTAATAAAATGTGGGATATAAAGAGATAATTGTTCACTTCTTTTCTGCAGAGATCTCAAACCTGAAAACCTTCTCCTGGACCAAGATGGACACATAAGAATTGCTGATTTCGGGTCAGCTAAGATGAAAGTCAACGAGTCCACTATAATCAGTGGATGGGCAGGTACAGCAGCATACATGGCTCCAGAGGTAAGATTCATATTCTCCTGATATTAGACTTTACTGTAATGTTTTTTATGGGATATAGAGAAGACATACAGGGGGATCTCCTTTCATTTGACAGAGAATTCCTTCACTGGACCCCCGGTTGCTTTCAGTGGCTGTCCAGGCCAGAACTATATCCAATAAAAGGTGGGAAGTTCTGAGAGTTGCAGCAGCATTGGAGCATCCATGTGCAACTGGCTTAACATGGTGAGCGCCTGTGAACACTGAGCTACTGGGGTCCGTACACCTTTATCTGTCTCCTTTAATATGCACAATTAAAGTGTACCTCAAGGCAAATCTCTATTTTCATTTTTGGAAAGAGTGGAGAAAGGTCAGACCCTCTCTCAGGTTTTTATTGGTGGCCTCATTTGGGAGAAAAAGGTTTTGACTATACGTAAACTATAAAGCGGTATTAAACCCCAAACAAAAAATGTCAGGGTGATTGACATGGCAGGGGGCTATTACTGGAACCAATCCCCTGAATGGCTCTTTCTGCAGCAGCTGAAAGCTGGCTTCTACTCCTCTCCCTTCCACTGGCTTTAAGCTGCTGCAGAGCAAGACATAGAGGAGATCAGTCCCAGTAATTCCCCCCCTTCCCGGTGCACGCGTCACCCTCCATGTGCAACATTCTTTTTCTGTCAGTTTGGCTGCATGGGGCCCCGTGGTTTCTAACAGCAGCCCTGATTGTAAGCACCCCTGTCAGTGGGAAATGGTTTGTAACAACTCTCGAACTGCTACATCTGAAGAACAGCTTTTTTTTTGTTTTTGTTTTTTAAAACAGACTTACTGCCAGGATTAGCAGGTGAAAATAAAGGAAAGAAATCATAAAACAAAAAACTAATACAGCCATCACATCTAAAAATGTGTAAGCTGCAGTATAATGTCTGCTTTTGGGTTTAATAACGCTTTAAGCCCCACCTCCAATACTCAAAAGCTCCACCTTTGTTTGATGAATTTTGAGCACAATTTTAGGACTCCTGGAGTCTTCATACATCACATATGTCAGCATGGAGTCTCCTCTGTCCTCTGCCTGGCCTAGGAATATTCTCATCCTTTTTTTCTCCCCTTATGTTTCTACAGGTCGATGGAGGTTTGCCATACAACACCACAGCAGACTATTACTCCTTGGGAGTGATAGTATATGAGATGGCGTTGGGTGTGCGGCCATTCGACGATGAAATACTCAAAGAGGACTTGTTGAAGAAAATCACCATTATGAACCCTCATTATGCAGCTGAAATGGATGTTCACCTCCATGATCTCATACATAACGTGAGTATATACAGCTTTACCTTCATTTAACAGACAAAACCTTTTCTACAGACCTAGTTATAAGTTCAGGAAACATGATTGCATGGGAAGAACGCCAGTCACCACTCCTCTTGGAGCTGTGCTGCAGTTACCAGCAATAAAATGCAGACATGCTGAATTTTATTGCAGCATTCCAAGCTGGATCGCATGTCAATATACAGCTGTGCAGCACACCACGCTGCTGTACAGTCACACAAATGAAGTGTCAACTTTGTACACTCTGCACACTTCAAATAAAGTTCAAACAAAAAAAAGGCAGCTGTGTGATGTGATGAAATGTGCACCACACCGCCCACTACTGCCAGTTCACTGCAGCCAGAATGGATGGCTGCTGGACACTGAACAGCTGTGCTTTGGTGTGCTACAACTTTCTGTTGCTGTGTGAATGGGCCCTTCAATTTCTGGAGACAATCCTTATACAGACAGCATATAGAACTCCCCTGGGGCTGCCATCGGTGGAAGAAATAATCCTGGCAGTTGTAGAATGAATAGAAAGATCATTTTTATACATTCTTCATAACAATTCATTGTGCACTCTATTGTGTTATATTATAAAAAAAATACCCTTAAAGCGGTAATAAACCGCAGACAATACAAAAAAATAATTCCCCTGCAAGGTAATGTCCTAATGTGCTGGCATGCATTGTATACTAGCACATTATGTAAAACTTACAATAAAACGAAGCCCTCCAGCGGCGCGCTGTCACCTCTGTAGAGGCTTCCATATTCACCCGTCTTCCTTCCGGGTTCGTGAGCTCCGGCCTTCTGACAGGCTGGGTCGCGATGACGTCACTTCCGCACATGCACACGGGAGTCCCGGGCCACAACACACAGCTCTGAAGAACGGCACGGGTATAAAAGAAGAGAGAATATCTCCTAAACAGTGCACGTTTAGGAGATATTCATTTTACCTACAGGTAATCTTTATTATAAGCTCACCTTTAGGTAAAATTAAAAAACAGAGTTTACAACCACTTTACAACCTCTAATAAGCGAACATGACAGAAATAATCCAATCAGGACATAGTGGCGGGTTTACAAGCAAAATCAAGGAAGCTGAAATATGTCACTGTTAGAATCCAATATTACAATGGGGAGTTCTGTGGGTCACATATTGTTATTGTTCATCTCCAAAATACGTTCGTTCCTTACCCCAGACACTACTAAACAACTCGTTCACTCCCTTATTATCTCACGACTCGACTACTGCAACTCCCTTCTCACCGGTTTACCTCGTCGCAGACTATCCCCACTTCAGTCTATCCTGAATTCAGCGGCCAGACTCATCCACCTTACCAACCGCTCCACATCTGCCACCCCCCTCTGTCATTCCCTCCACTCTACCTCCACCTCTGTCAAACTACTAACACAGACATACAAAGCCATTCATAACGCTGCCCCAAACTACCTCACCAAAATGATACCCAAATACCACCCTACCCGTAATCTTCGCTCCTCACAAGACCTCCTACTTTCTAGCTCCCTGGTCTCCACCTCACACGCCCGACTTCAGGACCTCTCCAGGACTTCCCCCATCCTCTGGAACTCACTACCCCAATCCATCAGACTGTCACCTACCCTCCTCACCTTTAGGCGCACCCTGAAAACCCATCTCTTCAGGGAAGCCTACCCCGCCCTCACCTAACAGCCGATCTCCTCCACTCCTCCTACCACTCCATCCCCCACAGCCACTTCCTCCTGTACCACTATCCCCTCCCTCCTAGATTGTAAGCTTGAAAGAGCAGGGCCCTTGAACCCCTCGTGTTTTGTTTTGTTACTGTATTGTCTCATGTTCTGTCCCCCACTACAATGTACAGCGCTGAGCAAACCTTTTAGCGCTATATAAATACTGTATAATAATAATTGTTCTCCCAGTGTTTCTTATCATATTTCTTTCTTCTTTACAGCTCTTATGTCAAGACCAGGACATGCGGGCAAACCTGGTACGGGACATCAGACAGCACCCATTCTTCAAAACAATTGACTGGACTGCGGTGGAACAAGGAAAGTCACCCCCAGCATTTACTCCAAAACCAGTAAGTATACGAATAACGAAGGGGTCCATGTATGTTGGGGGGGAGGGGAGATTTTTAGCAATATTTAAGATGTATTTTTGTACAGAATCCTCACATTTGGTCACATGGTGTGAATGAATTCTGTATATTATTTGTGTCAAGCACTGTGAAGGTGTCAGGTGCCAATAACACACTTCCTGTCCTGGGGTAACAACACTGACTTACTGTATCTATAGAGAAGAAGTGTTGTCATCCTTGCCTGATTAGAACTACAAACACCTTCACCTCTCCTTATCTCCATTACACAGAGGGGATTGCTTTGTAGTTCACAGACAAGCTGAAAAAGCTGATAACACAGAGATCTCAGTTCAGGGCATAGGAACTCACAAGGTCTCTGGATTTCTGACAGGACTAACAGGTATTTTTTTGTACCTGAAGATAATGTATTTAGCCTGACAGAAACAAAGAAAATTAATGCAGTCTCCACATCTAAGAATTACCTGGAATAAATGACATTTGTATTATTGGCTTTAGATATACATTAAGGGGGTGTTAATGCAGTGTAATACTTCTTCTGACCGCTAGAGGGAGCTGGGGATGAATGATCCCTCTTGGGATGTGTTGCTGCACATCGAGGGTTGGGGGTCACCAAGCTTTGTCCCCATTTTCTGTTTTAGTCAGAATTATTGATGAATGTCCTTTTTTCTCTTTCCAGACTCTGAATGAACCGGAAGAATTTAATATGAAGATGGAAGAATTTATGGCCAATAAAAACAGAGAGATTCCGAAAAAGGCAATGGACAAGAATATATTCAAAGACTATTCCTACATCAGCGAAACGCTAAAGAAGGAACTAAGGACATCTCTCCACCAACAAAATCAGGGGGCCATGAATTTGCATGGAAAGTCAAAAAATATATTAACATTTTAAGTCAACAAAAAAAAAATCACCAGCAAGAGAATGGCGAAATGTGCTAGTATCCATCGCACATTAACCCCTTCACGTCGGCGCCTCACGGCCCAATGAGGAGTTTCTGAGGGGCAGGTTTTAGGGTCATGTGACTGCTGTGATTAGCTGTCACAGCAGTCACATGATCGGAAAGGTCCCAATTACAAGGAGAGATCAGGACCTTTCCGTGATACTCCGACACAAGTGCTGGGAGCGCGCAGGGCGCATGCTCTCAGCACATTCGTTTACAAATGGTACACAAATATGCGGCCACTCTGCATAAAGTCCCAGCTGCTGAGAGGCCGCATATTTGCGTACGCTTGGTGTGAACAGGTTAACAAGCAAAATATACGATGCACTGACTTGATGGGAGAACCTTAAAAACCCTAGACTGATGATTCAGGGACGATCCGATCGCCTTAGGGGGTCAGGAAGGAATTTTTTTCCCCTTTGGAGACCATTTAACCAAGGGGGGGTTTTGCCTTCCTCTGAATCATCAGACATTTTAGGGGTCTGAAAAGGCAGCACCTGTGAGGAGTCGGAGGAAAACACTGACCAATCTACAATAGAAAGAGGAGAGCATTATGCACAGGACGCAGAGTTCAGGAGTGCATTATGCAGTGGGTTCAGGAATGTGTAACCCACAGAGTGTAAGGGTTCAGGAGTGCATTAAGCTCAGGGTGTAGGATTCAGGAGTGCATTATGCACAGGGTTCAGGAGTGCATTATGCACAGGGCGCAGGGTTCAGGAGTGCATTATGCACAGGGCGCAAACTTCAGAAGTGCATTAAGCACAGGGCACAGGGCCAGGAGTGCATTAAGCTCAGGGCGTAGGATTCAGGAGTGCATTAAGCACAGTGCGCAAAGTTCAGGAGTGCATTAAGCACAGTGTGCAAAGTTCAGGAGTGCATTAAGCACAGGGCGCAAAGTTCAGGAGTGTATTATGCACAGGGTGCAGGGTTCAGCCCCGTCTCAGTTCTGAACTCACCTGCACCCCCATGGCGTTCCACCATGGATAGATAGATAGATAGATAGATAGATAGATAGATAGATAAAATAATAGATAACAAATTAAAAAAAAATAATAGAGAGAGATATAGCTAGATAACAAAGCCCCGGAGGCCTAATGGATAAGGCACTGGCCTCGTAAGCCAGGAATTGTGGGTTCGAGTCCCACCTGGGGTGATATCTTGCTTGTCTCTTATACCAGGATGAGGGGAGGATGAAGAATAAAACCATCCAGGAGGAAATCTACCTTTCTGTGCTTCATGTGACAGTCCTACAAGTTCTCTTTCCTGACACCTTAACAATATATGTGTGCAATCGCTATCTCATTTTGGAGCAGACTCCATGGACCACTTGGTGTTTTATCTTCTATGTTTCTTTCCCAGTAAACTCCCCAAGAATGACCATAACCCCCAGCATTGGTATTAGTGGGGCCAAAAAAATTGCCCAGGCATGAGTGATCACTTGCTGCAATACCCACCCCCAATATTGGTATCAGCGTCAGTAATAAAACCCTAAAATTCCTGCAAATGACTCCAATAATAACTCCCAATATTGGTTTCAGTAATAAAACCCCAGAATTCCTGTGAATAACTCCAATAATAACCCCCAATATTGGTGTCAATGGCTACAATCTGAGGAATTTTGACTTACCTGTAATGTCCATAGTATGGTACATGACACAGGCAACTTAATTCATATACCATGGGTTATAGGTTTGTACCTTCAGGTGCTTGGACACGGGAAAGCTTTTTAGGACGCGTCATCCTAGGGCAAATTACATTCCCCCCAATATAATCCTACCCCACTCTGTGAATCCTCTGTTTTGTAGCAAGCCATACAGAATAACTAAGGAATTGAACTGAAAGGTGGCCTGTGCCCCGTACTGTACTCCAAAAGGGATAATTCCCACTATATGAAGTGACTGGTGTTTTACCACACTGTCAGTCGCTGGTCATCGAAAGGACATACAGAATACAATTGCTTTCTATGTGCCCTGTTCACACTACAATGCAGCCCAGAGCTGAGACATGCTGCATTTTATCGCAGGGTACCATACAGGATTGCATGGCAGTGTACAGCAGCCCAGTACACCACACTGCTGTACAGTGGCATGAATGAAGCAAAATCCCTCAGCGTTCCGGGTGGACCCCGGTTCTCCCGGACATGCGCAGTTTGCGCGCCTGCAGAGCCGCGCAGCCTGTCACCAGCCGTGTACCTCGGACACGGCCGATGACAGATCTGAGTACCGGCCCCGTTGCCGGTACCATGTGACCGGCTGTGACCAATCACAGCAGGTCACATGACAATTGTATACAATCGATGGATTCATTCATGCCATCCATTGTATACTAGTGTGTCTAGCTGTGATTGGTCACAGCGATCCCATGCACAAGCTGGGCCAATCACAGCCCAGCTTTGTCATGTGATTAGCCGTGGCCAAATCACAGCTAAGCACAATATGAAAAAAAAAAAACCCTGAATGAATCGATGTAATTCAGGTAAATGCTTGCTTATAGCAAATCCTTTGCTATAAGCAAATTGTGTAAAAAAATATATATATATACTGATCACTTCCCCAAAGTAGTGCAATGTTACTATGGTAACATTGTACTACTTTGGTCATAGTGAAATATGAAAAAAAAATATTAAAAAAAGAAAAAATGTAATAAAAAAAAAAATGCTAAAAAAAATTTTTTAAAAAAATTATATATTTTTTTTTCATACTGTCACCAGTCAGTGTCCCTGATCACCGCCATGCCAGTTATATGATGACACTGTACTGCACTGGTGACAGTATGTAAAAAAAAAAAGTGAAAATAATTTTTTTAATTTTTTAATTTTCCAAACAATTATGACAAAAAAATACAACTTCAAAAAACTCTCCATGCCTCTTATGAAGTACGTCGGACTGTCTACTTTGCAAAAAGGGGTAATTTGGAGGATATCTGTACTGTTCTGACATTCTTGGACCTCAAGAAATTAGATTGGCCGTCAGTACTTCAGGATTGATCAATTTTCAGATCTATACCATAGTTTGTGAACTCTATAACTTTCCTACAAACTAAAAAATACATCCTAATTTGGGTTATTTTTACCAAAGACATGTAGTAGAATACATTTTGGCCTAAATTTATGAAGAACAATTATTTATTTGCAAACTTTTAGAACAGAAACAAAGAAAAACGTGTTGTTTTTTTTTTAAATTTTCGGTATTTTTTTGTTAATTTAGCAAAAAATAAAAATCCCAGCGGTGATTAAATACCACCAAAAGAAAGCTCTATTTGTGTGAAGAAAATGATAAAATTTTAGTTTGGGTACAATGTTGTATGACCCCGCAATTGTCATTCAAAGTGTGAGAGCGCTGAAACCTGAAAATTGGCCTGGGCAGGAAGGGGGTAAAAGTGCCCGGTATTGAAATGGTTAAATATCATGACACTTATATTATTTAAGTGTCTTTCTTAGGCGTTTGAGGTAAAGTGTTCTAGTGCCAGGCTGATTTTAAACAGTGTGACTTTTATTTAATTCACACTTGGCAACAACATAAAATGAATGCAAAAGATAAAATACAGAGTAAAATATAACAAAAGTTGTAGCTTATGGATAAGAAATAAGCTTTGAAAAATATCTAGCTCCTTGCCTGTTCTATGATAAATGAAAAGTGTTTCAGTCTTGGCAGGGAAGACAACAGGTGTATCAAGACTTTGTAGGCTTTAAGAAAACAAAAATGTCAGTGTGTGTCAGCTGCAGAATGTATGGGTATGTGTGTGTGTCTGTGTGAGTCTAAGGCACATCTTATATATGTTTTAAAAGACCAAAAACATAGTGTATCCCAAAATTCCAAGATGATTATCGACCTGCAAGATCGCTTGGAGGAAGCTTATTCAAAAATTGATGATTTAGGGAATCGGGCTAGGCGATACAATTTCCGCATTCGAGGACTCCCTGAGTCAATAAAAGAGCTCACTAGCTGCGCACAAACCTTCATGCGGTCTGCTTTACCCGATATTGATGATCTTCACACTGAGATAGATCGTATCCATAGAGCATTGATCCCCCCAGATAATGGGGGCCTCCCAGGGATTTCATCGTCAAGCCTCATTTTTTTCCAGGTCAAGGAAGCGGTTATGAAGTGTGGCAGGGAGACTCCGGACCTGGAGTTTGCGGGACATAAGATACAAATTTTTGCTGAAGTCTCTCCGACCACCATCCAGAAATGGTGTTCTCTCAAGCCACTACTTTCCCACTTGGTACAGAAGGGCATTCGATATCGTTGGGCCTACCCCTTTCACCTGCAATTCAATCTTAATGGAAAGCCTTATGGGTTCTCTACATTCCAGGATGGCGAGGACTTATTGCTTCAACTGGGCGTTATTTCCCGTAGTCCTACATCCCATTCCCCTGCAAGATCGGCTTCTCGACCTCCGCCGCTCTCTCCACTGTGGTCTACTCCAAATTCTAGGAAGAAGGAGTCACGGAAATCACCTGGGAAGATTTCTTGAACTTCCGTATCCTTTTGTGGACTTTCTTCTGTGATTTCCGATAGGTGGTGGCCTCTCTGTGGCTCCTTGGGAACGTTGGCCGCTGCTGCTCTGTTGTCGTGGGAGGATTGGCGGGGGGGAGGGGGATCTAGGGGTTACACTATATCTGTTTATTGTTATTGTTATTTTTATCTGCACTAAATTTTCGATATATTGCTGATGGGTTACTGTTCCTGTCGGTGCCAGTGTCTATGTGCTCTCTTTGATTGGAAGACTCTTTCCTGAGTTAATTTCTCTGGGTAGATCCATTCCACTACAGGGATATTGCTCTGTGCTTCCTGGTACGCAGTTTGATTTGTCTATACTACAGTTGCAAGAAAAAGTATGTGGACCCCTTGGGATTACGTGGAGTTTTGCATGAATTTGGCATAAAATGTGCTCTGAACGTCATCTAAGTCACAACAATAGAAGAATACAGTCTGCTGAACATAATACTACACAAACATTAGATGTTGACATGGTTTAATTGCACATAACATGTAAATATTCACAGTGCAGGGAGGAAAAATTATGTGAGGCCCTAGCTTAATGACTTCTCCCAGAGCTAATTGGAGCCAGGAGTGAGCCAACCTTGACTCCAATCAGTGAGATGATATTGGATGTGTTGCTGACAGCTGTCCTGCCCTTAAAAAACACACAACTGTTTTGGATCTACTGGTTTCAAGAATCACTGTCTGATGTGAACTATGCCTCGCAGAAAAGAGCTTTCAGAAGACCTACGATCAAGAATTGTTGACTTGCATGAAGCTGGAAAGGGTTACAAAAGTATCTCCAAAAGCCTTGATGTTCATGTGTCCACGGTAAGACAGACTGTCTACAAATGGAGAAAGTTTAGCACTGTTGCTACTCTCCCTAGGCATGGTCGTCCTGTAAAGAGCACATCGCAGAATGCTGCATGAGGTAAAGAAGAATCCCAGAGTGTCAGCTAAAGACCTACAGAAATATCTGGTAAATACTTCTTTTCCACCATAATTTGCAAATAAATTCTTTCCAAATCAGCCAATGTGATTGTCTGGATTTTTTTTCTCATTTTGTCTCTCATAGTTGAGGTCTACCTATGATGCCAATTACAGGCCTCTCTCATCTTTTTAAGTGGGAGAACTTGCACAATTGGTGGCTGACTAAATACTTTTCTTCCCCACTGTATATTATGGATTAGACATTATTTTCTTTATAAAAGACATATTACTTTACTCTCTTAGCTTCTTACTGCATTCCGTTATCTTATTTTTAAGTTAGAAGCCTATGACCTACTGACCTCTTAGTCACAAATATATCATGGTTCATCTGCACACCTGTTTTCAAAGCCATCACACACGCAAGGTTTATATTTACACTAGCAAAAGTGACTTTCAATGTCACTAGGTTAGTCAGAGATATTAAAGAATACAAACGTCTGTTTTAAGCTGAATTAATTATATTCTACACAGTACAGGACACTGGCATCTTATTCGTACACCATGGGACATCCCCAAGCAATGAATTCCAGAGTGGGCAACAACTAGGCAAACAGAACTGGCCCAAGAAATAACAGGGTTATACCCCCCAGGTTCAGAGTGTCACTGCAACAACCTCGTGGCCAAAAGCTGCATCTGCTGAAGATTGGACACCCAGTCGGTAAAACTTTGGAAAAGTATGAAGAGAAGACCGGGGGCAGAAGACCAGGTGGTGGCCATACAGAGTTGGGTGATAGAGGTTTGGTGCCTAAAGGCTGGGGATAAACAGATCCAGTGGCGTGGGAGCATAACAGGGAAGAAGAAGGGATGTTTTTGAACATAAGCTCTCTTATTCCAAAACTTTCCAAAACTGAGCTCCTAGTTTTCCCCCCCAGCCCGCGCCCCCCCCCCCCATCCTCTCAAACACGACCAACAACGCCACCATCAATCCCACCCCGCAAGCCAAAGTCCCAGGTGTCAACCTAGACTCAAACCTGTCCTTCCAACCCCATGTCCAATCGCTGGCAAACTCATGCAGGCTCCACCTCTGCAACATCTCCAAGATACGTACGTTCCTAACACCCAGACACTGCTAAACAACTTGTTCACTCCCTTATTATCTCATGCCTGGACTACTGCAACTCCCTTCTCACCGGCCTACCCCAACACAGGCTATCCCCACTTCAGTCTATCCTGAACTCAGCGGCCAGACTCATCCACCTTAACAACCGCTTCACTTCTGCCACCCCCCTCTGCAATTCCCTCCACTGGCTCCCGATTGCCCAACGCATTAAATTCAAACTACTAACATTGACATACAAAGCCATTCATAACGCTGCCCCAAACTACCTCACCGACCTGATACCCAAATACCACCCAACCTGTACTCTTCGCTCCTCACAAGACCTCCTACTTTCTAGCCCCCTGGTCTCCTCCTCCCACGCCCGACTGCAGGACTTCTCCAGGGCTTCCCCATCCTCTGGAACTCTCTACCCCAATCTATCAGACTGTCACCTACCCTCTTCACCTTCAGGCGCACCCTGAAAACCCATCTCTTCAGAGAAGCCTACCCCGCCCTCACCTAACAGCCGATCTCCTCCACTCCTCCTACCACTCCATCCCCCACAGCCACTTCCTCCTGTACCACTATCCCCTCCCTCCTAGATTGTAAGCTCGAAAGAGCAACGCCCTCGAACCCCTCGTGTATTGTTTTGTTACTGTATTGTCTCATGTACTGTCCCCCACTATAATGTACAGCGCTGAGCAAACCTTTTGGTGCCATATAAATACTGTATAATAATATTAATAATTCAAACACTGTATTCACTGTACAATGATGGGTTTTGAAGCGGGGTGCCTCTTGTGAGGACCCACAGAAAAGACAAACAGGGAATCGAGTAATGTCCTTAAATTTGGATGGTTGGGAGCCGGGCACAAGAATGGCAGACCAATGTCCTCACATTTGGATGGTTGGGAGCCGGGCACAAGAACGGCAGAGCAATGTCCTCACCTTTTGGATGGTTGGGAGCCGGGCACAAGGATGGCAGAGCAATGTCCCCACATTTGGATGGTTGGGAGCCGTGCACAAGGATGGCAGAGCAATGTCCTCACCTTTGGATGTTTGGGAGCCGGGCACAAGGATGGCAGAGCAATGTCCTCACCTTTGGATGGTTGGGAGCCGGGCACAAGAATGGCAGAGCAATGTCCTCACCTTTGGATGTTTGGGAGCCAGGCTCAAGGATGGCAGAGCAACATCCTCACCTACTGGATGTTTGGGAGCTGGGCACAAGAATGGCAGACCAATGTCCTCACCTTTGGATAGTTGGGAGCCGGGAACAAGAACGGCAGAGCAATGTCCTCACCTTTGGATGTTTGGGAGCCAGGCGCAAGGATGGCAGAGCAACATCCTCACCTTCTGGATGTTTGGGAGCTGGGCACAAGAATGGCAGACCAATGTCCTCACCTTTGGATAGTTGGGAGCCGGGAACAAGAATGGCAGAGCAATGTCCTCACCTTTTGGATGTTTGGGAGCTGGGCACAAAAATGGCAAACCAATGTCCTCACATTTGGATGGTTGGGAGCCGGGCACAAGAATGGCAGAGCAATGCCAGGACAGTACCAATACAAATTACCCCTTTTTGGAAAGTAGACAGTGCAAGGTATTTAACCACTTCCAGTCCGGACACTTTCACCCCCTTCCTGTCCAGGCCAATTTTCAGCTTTCAGTGCGATCACATTTTGAATGACAATTGCGCGGTCATGCAACACTGTACACATTTTTGTATTTTTTTGAAACAGATGAAGCTTTATTTTGGTGGTATTTATTCACCACTGGGATTTTTAATTTTTTTGCTATGTAAATTAAAATTCCCAAAATTTTGAAAAAAGTGTTTTTCTTATACAATTTTGCAAATAAATAGTATTGCATCATAAATCTAGGCCAAATTTTTTCCCTTTATATTTTTAGTGAAAAAAAAAAATAACCCAAATTAGTTTATAATCAAAATTATAATTTTTAAACATTTTTTTTAAATTTTTTTAATATTATTTTGTATTTATTATTTTTTTTTACATACTGTCACCCTAGCAGTACAGTGCCACCATGGTGACACTGTACTACTTGTGGGGGGTGATGAAGATTTTTTTTTTTTTTACACTGATTTCTTTTACATCCATAAAGGATGTAAAAGTAATAATTTCTCCTTCTCTCTAGCTGCATTCTTGCAGCCATTGAGAACCACTGAGTTAGCTATGATTGGTCACAGCTTGTCACATGGTACAAGGCTATTGTGAATAGCCTTGTACCATGTGACCTCTGTGATCATTCACAGATTTCACACGTAGTAAGCAATGATGTCACAAGTGACATCTTGCTTACTACTTTGCATGTGATCACTGATTGGCCAATCAGTGATCACAACAGGACTTCGTACAGAGATCCCGTCCGACGATCGGTGTTCCACTGTGTCCAGAGGACACAGTGGACACCGTATCACGGTGCTGAGTGCTCCCAGGGAGCGCGCACAAGCAGGGTGCGGGGAGGCCGTTTATAAACGGCCACCCGACCCTGCACTGCCATCGTCCAGCCGTTTATATACAAAGGCCGCACGGGAGGTGGTTAAGAGGCATGGCGAGTTTTTTGAAGTTTGCCATTTTGTGTCACAATTCTTAGGCAAATTAAAAAAAAAAAAAAAAACTGTTAATAGACTGCCTCCATGATACAAGAGACTGTTAAACTGGCCATAGATGGAGCATTGGTGATTGCAGGAAAGAAAAATCGCTCAATTTGCTCATCAACACAGTCAGTGTTGTTAGGGGAATCCCTCCTGTGAAGCTATTGTGTTCTCCCGGAGGGGGCAAGGGGAGCAGTCCTTGCCTTGAGAACACAGTGATTACTGTAAGCGGCTATAACAGCTGCTAGCAATAATCACATGCAAAATCTGACAGGCAGGTTGTACCCAAGTTAATCAATCGATCAACTTGGATACATTCAGCCTGCCAATACATGATTTGAATCTCGGCCAGTCTCTGCTGAACTGGCCGAGATTCGCAAAAGTCTATGGCAGTGCTTTATAGACTTCCGCCATAATACAAGATACTGATAAAGACTGCCACCACAATAAGAGACTGTTAGAGACTGCCACCATATTACGAAGGACAGCTATAGACTGCTGTCATCTAACTGACAGACTGCTGCCAAGTTACAGGAGACAGCTGGGGACTGCTACCCTTGTCTAAAAAAGTGACACACTCCTGCCATGTTACAAAAGACTGATAAGACTACAGCAATGTTACAATTTAGTTGATAAGCACAGGCCTGGCACATTACTATGTTAGTTTACATCTGGCTGTGCAGTGACACCCCATAACATGGAACTTGAGGTGGTGCCCGGCAGGTACAGACATTAGTTGGGTATTTGCACTTCATACCTTGTGAACTTTCCTCAGAGAGGCAAATGGAGACCCCATCATGCCGATCGTTCTCTTCCGCCATACCAGCTATGGGGTCTGCTGTAGGAGTCAGAATAGAGGCGGAGACCTGGTGTTCAGGGAAGAAGGCCAGCTCTCGCAGGACAACAATTAGTCTCTATCTTTTGGTCTGTTTGTGGTGGTTGATTCTCACCTCCTTTTGCTCTTCTGTGATCAGAGAATTGATCATCTTTTATGACTTTGGCCTGGGTCTCTTTGACCAACACCTCCCCCCATTTCATGTGATCCTTATCTGTTCCAAATTGGTGGAGAAGAGTTGCTCATTTGATCATCTCCCTATAAATTTAGAGCAGTTCCGACAATACAATTTGAACATCCCTGGTGAATGTGAAGTGAAGACAGAATTTCCTTCATTAAATCTACTGACTTACACTGCAATGCATGCTCACTGGACGCATGCTCACTGTATGGCTTGTGGACACCTGACCATCTCTCTGGAGGGTCTGTGGGAATTTGTCCCATTTGTGAGGTCAGGTATCGGTGATGGATGAGAAGATCTGGCTCACACATTGGGCCTCACAATGAGCTCCAGAAAAAAAGACCTGGCTTGCCACCGGCCTTTCAATTCATCCCAAAGGTGTTCAGTAGGGTTGAGGTCAGGGCTCTGTGCAGGACACTCCAGTTCCTCCACATCAAACTGGTCATCCATGTCTTTGTGAAGCTGGCTTTGCACACAGGGGACAGTCATGGGGGGAACAGAAAAGGGTCTTCACCAAAATGTTATAAAAAAATTTGGAAAAATATGATTGTCTCCAATGTCTTTGTATGATAGAGTATTACTGGGACCCTTCACTGGAGACACCTGTATTCCATCAAATCAATGGGGGGGGAGTCACTTTTATCCAAATAGTGCAAGGATGGCAAAAAACTCAATTACATCACCGGCCGCATCAGCATTAACCATTTCAGCTCCGAAAGGGTTTACCAACTTTGTGACCAGGCTATTTTTTTTTTCAATTTAGCACTGCGCTACTTCCAACGGTCAATTGTGTGGTCATGCAATGCTGTACCCAAATTATGTTTATATATATATATATTTTTTTTTTAATAAATAGAGCTTTTTCACCAGCTTACCGACCACCCTATAGCAGAAATACTGCTACAGGACGGCACGGCACCTATATATACATGATTTTGCATTTCCGGTTAGGGGTCGTGCACGCACCCTACCCGCACCATCATTCACGGCTGCGGCTGTCGATTACTCGCCGGTGCCCGGTGATTTCCAAGGATCTGTGACGGGGAGGAGAGCTGTGCTTACAGTAAAGCACACTGACTCCGCCCCCTAGTAAAACACTTTCAACACACAGTTAACCCTTTGATCGCCCCTCATGTTAACCCCTTCCTGCCCAGTGCCATTAGTACAGTGTCAGTGCTATTTTTTTAGCACTGATCACTGTATTGGTGTCATTGGGGATGTCAGTGACACCAAGTCAGTTCCACCCATTGTCAGAATGTCCACCGCAGTTCCGCTATGAGTTACTGATTGCTGCCATTACTAGTAAAAATAAAAAAACAGAAAGAAAAAATCCCAGTATGTATACCGCCATTTGTAAATGCTACAACTTTCACGTAAACCAATTAATTTACACATATTGGGATTCTTGTTTAGCAAAAGACATGGAACAGAATATATTTTGGCCTAAATTTATGACAAAATGTGATTTTCTAAATTTTTTTACTGGACATGTTTAATAGCAAAAGGTCAAAAATATTGTTTTTTTTTCTCAAAATTGTCTGTCTTTTTTCTTATAGCGCAAAAAATAAAAATTGCACAGGTGATCAAATACCATCAAAAGAAAGCTCAATTCGGGGGAAAAAAAGGATATAAATTTAATTTGGGTGCAGCGTTGCATGACCGCACAATTGCCATAACGCAATAAAACGGCCTGGTCAGGAAGGGGGTAAATCCTCAGGAGGGCAAGCGGTTAATGGTATTTACTCACCACTGGGTTTTTTTTTATTTTTTGCTATATAAATAAAAGTAGACCCAACATTCGGGAAAAAAACAACATTTTTTACTTTCTGTTATAAAACATATCCAATAAAGATTTAAAAAAAAAATCGAATTTCTTCATAAATTTAGGCCAAAATGTATTCTGCTACATGTCTTTGGTAAAAAAAAAAAAATCCTAAAAAGTATATATTGATTGGTTTGCATGAAAGTTATAGCAACTACAGTGGATGGGATATATACTTGAATTTTTATTTATTTTTTATTCTAGTAATGGCAGTAATCAGTTACTTATAATGGGACTGTGATAGCAAGGTGGCCAATCTGACACTGGGAAGAAACTGACTAATGACCACTGACATGTCCAGTGACACTAATAGACTGATCATTGATAATACTATACACTGTCAGTGTGCTAATGACACTGGCTGGGAAATGGTTAACATTTAGGGGTGATCAAGGGGTTAACTGTGTGCCTACCATGTGTAATGTGTGCTGCTTTTACTAATAGACCTCTTTGTTTCTCATCCCTGCAAAGATCATTCCCTCTGTAGAGAGCTCTGTGATTGGACGCAGCCTCTCAGCAGATCCTGGCTGTGAATCATTGGCTGACAGATTTCTACTGTGTACAATCACTGTGTACTGTGTGTCAGCGGGGGGGGCGTATGGGGCACATGTGTGCGCCCTATACCCAGAAGAAGGCAGTGACACATCAGTACGTCACTTTGTATGTGTGGGCCACCAGTCACATGGGGGGTTGTCTAGAAAACTCCTGGCAATCAGTCAGCATTGCAGCCTTACAATATGGTGTCACCCTCTACAAAGTGACAGAAATGGGGAGTCGGAATTACAGACCAGAAGAAGCCTTGCAGAGAGAATCTTCAGTAACAAACACTTTTCCTAACGATGATGATATCAGGTGTTGATGTCGGTCTCCTTGTGTCTGTGTGTGTACAGTGCACAGCTTCCTCTGGTTTAGGAGGCCCCAGAGTTCTACAGCCTCTGTCCCAAAGGACTCAAGATCGATTTCACTTTCAGTGACACCAACAATGGGGATTATCTTTCTCCTGCTCTCTCTTCAGTGTGCCGCCAGGCCTAAATTTCTCTAAAATGAAGCAAAGCGTAGAGGTATAGGTCTGACACCACAAGCCATTCATAGTGTTGCCACACTCATATATCACCATACCCACTTTTCACCACACCCCCTATGTAACCGGCCTGTGGCACACTGCACACACCCCATTTTATTTTCAGCCCCTCCAAATTATTACCTATGTACTTCCTGTGTGGTCACAGGGACAGGTGTGTTAGAGGGTGTGTGTGTGGGGGTGGTTTTGTATGTGTGTTTGTTCCTTGTCCGTATATGCTGGTGTGTGTATGTGTAGACATATTTGTGTGTTAGGGATAGGTCACACTAGCGCAGCAATGGGCAAACTACGGCCCGCGGGCCGTATCCGGCCCGGCAGACCTTTTAATCCGGCCCGCGGAACGTGATACCAAAAAAAAAACAGCCAGGGCAGCGCGCTCAAATGCAATGATTGGTCAGTCTCGCTGCCACTCACATCCTGATAGCCAGTGATTGGCTGTCAGGATGTGTGTAGGCGGGGCAGCGTGACGAACGTGAGGGGAGCTAGGCTCCTCTCACAGTCCGCCCTGAAGACCGGAACGGCGCGGGAACACGGCGAGAAGAACGCGCGGGGCAAAGGTAAGTAAATTGACACAGGGGGGACTTGGCTTACTACTTGCTACTTACTTACTACTACTATATCAGGGATGAATTAATATGGGGGATGAATTAATATGGGGAATGAATTACTATAGGGGGGATGAATTACTATATGGGGGATGAATTACTATGGGGGATGAATTACTATATGGGGAATGAATTACTATAGGGGGGATGAATTACTATATGGGGGATGAATTACTATATGGGGGATGAATTACTATGCGGGATGAATTACTATATGGGGGATTAATTACTATGCGGGATGAATTACTATATGGGGGATTAATTACTATGCTTACTATGGGGGAATATTACTATACTTACTATGGATGGCATGGTAGTGGCTGGGCCGGCCAGCAGCTAGTCTGGCCCCCGGGTCCAATATATGAACCCATTGCGGCCCTCAAGTCAAAAAGTTTGCCCACCCCTGCACTAGCGGTATTGTTCACTGGCAAGGGACAGGATCACCTTGAGGATCGGAGGAAATACTCCACTGGCTCCTTGTATTGGTCCCTCACTGTTAGGATGAGCGTGCCATTGCTCAATCACCGATGAAACCACCACAGGGAGTCCCTTGTTACTAATCCTACCAGACAGGGCCCAGGTCAGCATTCACTCTGCTGCCAATTTTGCTGCCCTGCCGTTCTACATCCTCCTACTGACCACCGACATACAAGGGCATTCTTCCTTCTAATGATCATACATGTAAAGAGGCGTTCTTCTTCCAACTGATCACATATCTAAGGGAGCATTCTTTCTTCGATGGACCACCAAGGTAAGCCACCATTCTTCCTTCTGCTGACCAGCAACATCAATTAGCATTTCTCCTACTATTACCTATGTTAAGGGTGTTCTTCCATTTACTGACTTCTCATGTAAGGAGACCCTCTTCCTTCTATTTGCCACCCCATAAAGGAACATTCCCTACTGACCACATCCCTTCTACTGACCACCCATATAATTGGGTATTCTTCCATTTACTGACTTTGCATGTAAGGAGACCCTCTTCCTTATATTTTCCACCCCATAAAGGAACATTCCTTACTGACTGTAAGGAAATATGTCTTATTAACGGTCATCCATGTTGTATAATGCCTCCATTTCTAGATGTGTAAACAGTTTTGTTTTTGTAACTTTTCTCTCGTTTCCTTAACTAGTTTCATTTCTCTAAAAGGAACTTCCTTATATGGTATCCCACAACTATTTGCAGTTTCTGTTCTTCACATAATTATATTGATAAGAATGGAATGTTTCATTGGTCATCCTGAGATTAAGCAACGCCTACCGAGTTCTGTATAACTGTTCTTGTCTTGCATTAAACTTTCAGAGATTTAGCTTGCAGACTTCGGTGTCTGAGCTTTATTTCTCTCAGGCCTGGTGGTGAAAATAACAAGGACAAGGGGGCTACAGACATAGGTTGAATCCTTGCAATCTGGTGTCGGGAAGTGGGATTAAAGGTGTGGATGGTCAGGTAAGCTGAGCCAGTCTTAGTTTTACCTGGATTGCCCCCCTTTAAAGACCCAGGAATAGTAGCCCAAGTTTCCGTTTGAGATTGTTGGATCTCACGGAGGGTCTTTGAGGTGGGTCCTCAAAGGGAATTTAGAGGGTTTGGAACCTCTTGGGAAAAATTGCCTAGGCAGGTATAATTGTGAATTCACAGGTGTCCTCGTTTATTTTTGCCATTGTAGAAGTATAAGTGCTTATTTGCTGTATGTTAAGAAACTGTTAAGTAGTAATTTGTGTTACAGTATAGGGATATTACAAGGTCCGTACTTTTAAGTGTTAAACTCCTGAAATGTTGAGAAGGCTTAGTCGGTGTTACAGCCTCTCCGCTTCAGAGAAAAAGAACTGACACTGTAATATTTATTGCTTTGCCTAAAAGCTGATTTTTGCTCTAAGCAGGTATATCTAAGGTGAGAGATCTCTACCCAAACATTAATGCTTAAGCGTAAAGTGTTAAGTGATATTGCTAAAAAAAAAAAAAAAAGAAGAAGAAAAACAATATATTCTGAATTGTCTAGGTTAGGGAATATGTGATAACGGTATTGTTACAGGATACAGTATCTGAAAGCAGCAAGTCTTCACTGGCTGACATATGTGCCTGGTTACTTCTCCAGAGCACAGTAGTTTAAATCTCCACTCTTAACCCCTCACAGTCTGCTCCGACAAGTTATACAAAAGTCCTGATAGTACAGAAGGGAGGA
Source organism: Staurois parvus (assembly GCF_062004578.1). Classification (NCBI taxonomy): domain Eukaryota; kingdom Metazoa; phylum Chordata; class Amphibia; order Anura; family Ranidae; genus Staurois; species Staurois parvus. The sequence goes on from NW_028318958.1 coordinate 8,288,569, forward strand.
GAAGGAGAAGAGAGCCATACGAGACAGTGTTCACAGCAGAACATGAAATTAATAATTGACGAAATTTGGGATATGACATGGACTCAGGGTTTGACTGAACAAAAGGTGTCTACAATGTATGTTCTAGTTGATCCTGGAACCCAAGCAGCCACTCATGTATAGATGAAGGAAGACAATTAGATAAATGTGTGACAGGGGATAGCCGAGATAGAGAGAATATGGAAGAGTAGGAAATCGGTAGCAATTGCTGTTGTTTGTAAGCAAGGAACAAAAGAGATAGCGACAGAGTATGTGAAAAGATTTAGAAAAGTTTGGAAGGAAGAAGTTGGGATGAATTTGTTTAGTGCAGAAATGGGCACTATATATATCCAAACCTTGATGGCGGGATACAGTTTTGAAATTTTGCTGTTGGTAAGACAGCCTATTTCAAACTGCACAGAGATGGATGCAGGTACGTTTGAAAAACAAGTGATGGAGAAAGACGCCGCTGGATGTTTTGAGGTCTCCAAATCTACCAAAAAAGCATATTTTCAGGGGTTACAACAAAGTTCTAATCCTAGAGAAAGAGGTAGAAGCAGAAATAAAAAAAAACAAGAGTAGAATGTGAACCCTCAGATGGTGTCACTGGGAAATGTGCCAAAACCTGGGAAACACCCCCTTTGAGTATTTCAGACTGACAGGAAAGGTTCCATAGTGAAACATTCTTTCAAAATCTTATCAGGATGCCTTGTGAATTTGCTAGGCAGAGATTTGTTGGGAAAATTCAAGGCCACAATCAGAGTGAGAAGGGAGGGGTGCACATGGAGTCATCTCACTGTTTTGTGAGCATGAAAGATTTAGACAAAGTGAATCCTGAAGTTTGGGCCAACAGTAAACTAGATGTAGGGTATATTCCCTGTATACCTTACAAGGCCAGACTCAAACCTGGAGTTGGTCCAGTATATCAAAAGCAGTACCCTTTGTCACAAGGAGATTGATGGTACTTACTGTTTAGTGCAAGATCTCAGGGCCATTAACATTCTCATTATTCCAATTGCACCCATCGTCCCATATGAGCCTTCATTGATTACCTCCATTCCACACGGTACACAGTGTTATACTGTGATCGACTTAAGCAAAGTTTTTTTTATTCCATCCAAGTTGACGAAGAGACACAACTACTGTTTTATTCTGGCCAACAAACAGTTAACCTGGGCCAGATTGCCCTAAGGCTATGTGAATTTTCCGGCTGTATATTCCATGGCCCTCCAAGAATCCTTAAAGGGTTGGGCACCCCACCATGGCTCCACGGTGCTTAAGTACGTGGATGATATTACTTTGTTCACCCAAAAGGGAGGCTTGTAGGAAGGACAGTATATCTCTTTTAAATTTTCTTGGTACAAAGGGACACAAGGTGGCAAGGCATAAGGTACAATGTTGTTAAATTGTGGTGGATTACTTAGGTTTCACTTTGTCACAAGGCACCAGAATGGTGAGCCAGTCCAGGATCCAAGCCATTACGGGTCTGCCCTGCCCAAAAACTAAAAAGGAAATGTTCTCCTTCCTTGGTATGGTCAACTAGTGTCGCCAATGGATACCTGACTGATCCCATTATGACAACATACTCAGGCAGCACACTGAGACTGAGGCTTCAGACCTCATAAAGTGGGATCAAGTATCCACCAATGCCTACAAAATCTTGAGGTCCTCACTAGTTTCCTCTCCTGCTCTGGGTTTTGATGTTCTGATGTTGATTTTCATGTGTATGCTTGTAATAATTGTAAAACCATGATGGCTGTGGTCGCTCAGGATCATGGAGGACACATGAGGCAAGTATCCTATTTTTCAAAAGTAGTGCCAAGTCCGGTACAGGGCATGCCGGCATGTCTGAGAGCCCTGTCTGTCTGCGCCATGGCGGTGGTGGACTCAGTGAATGTGACCTTGGTACATAAAACCATCCTTCACATTGCACATCATGTACTGCATGTCTTTAAGAACCTTACTACACAGCACATGACAGCATAAAGGGAAAGTGCTTATGAAGTGATTTTGACATCAACTGCTAATTTGGAAGTGAAATATGCAGGTTCTAATTCAGGTCCCTTAGGTATGTTAAACTATTTGCTATGGATAAAAGGTGAAACTGATAATCCCCCCCGAGGAACATTATTGTGTTCAGGTAATACATGAGGATACCACTCCCAGAATAGACATGCAACAAAAAGGGTTGACATTAGATGCAAATGATCTAATGCCAAAAGGGAGGTATAACAGGACTCCCATTTCACAGTGCACAGTTCTATGGTATAGGACATTGGGGTTGACAGGTAGTGAGATATGAAATAAAGAAAATATTTTTTGCAAAGGAAGTCATCCCTTGATGGGGATGTCTGGTAAGTATAGACTTGGACATAGGACCAACATTTATCTCAAAGGTTACACACAATGTAACCAAACTGATGAGTATTGACTGGAAGTTCCACATACCCTACCATCCACAGAGTTCTGCTCAGTTAAAATAGGCAAATAGGACCCTGAAGGAGAAACACTAAGGAAGGTAACAGGTGGGACATTTAAGGGATCGGAGATTTATCTGCCAGCTCTTCTGGCAGAGATGAGAATGACACCTAATAAAGTCACCAAATTTTCTTTTTTGAAATTTTTATGGGCAGGTCATTCCCCACCCCCTGGAGAAGAGGCCCTTTGGTAGTTATGCCAGGTAATTTAGATATATCCAGGAATTGATTAGGGTGTCGAATCATGTATACAGTGATGTCTCTCATTTGTTCTCTTTTTTTCCACAGATAATCCAACCCTCCTATACAAGCCAGGAGATCGGGTAGTGGTTAAGGACCTTCACAGACACAAGACCACAGATCCGCCATACGGGAAACCTACCATAGTGACGGCTGTGATGAGAATTGCAGTTCTGACTGCCGATTCCAACGTCTGGATTGTGGAACCACCAAAGAACGAGGAGCATTACATTACATTACATCTAGTTTATATAGCGCCAAAGGGTTTGCTCAGCGCTGTACAATAGGAGCACATGGAACAAGGAAAGGAGACAGTCCTATAGACACCCTACAATTTTCAGGATGCTGTTTCATCCAAAGACAGCCTGGAAGAATTTTCTTTTGATCGGGTTATCTCTCAGTGATAACTTTTTCAGTGGCTTACTGGGCTAGCTACTGCTACTATCACCAAGGAAAATGGCCACCAATCTGTGGCCACAACAGTAAGACTGTGAATAACACTGAACTAATAAAAAAAAGCAGAAAAGATCATCGATTGAAAATATGTCACTATTGATATTCAAGTATAGGTATGCCAAGCTCTCGGGAATCGAGAGTTGTTGGGTTTGCAGTATGCTCCACCCTGAAACTGTGAACATTCTTTTGTATGCTGCACCAAAAAATGTGTCATCAATGTATATTGGTAATTATCCTTAGAAATGTTACTACAAGGCCTAAATCTGAAGTGTTGGGAGTTATGATGAAACCTGAATAGTGTTTTCATTTAGGCAACTAATCAAATGAAGGAAATAATGTAAGTCTAAATTGAATGTCAATGGGAAGGTACCTGAGGATGGTAACTTTGTACAAGTAAATACCACTAAGAACAGAAAACAAACATAGGAAACATAACTACAGGTGTTTTTTTTTTGAATGTTGAATTTGAATGTTGTATTGAGGAAACAGGTGCTCATGAATGAAATGAAAATAGAACAAATGGGTACATCATTGACCGAGTTGTGTGAGTACTACTGACTATGAGTGTTGTATAAGGATACATGACACATCTGCTGAGATCCCAGACTGCTATGAAGTCATAGAGAATCATAGAGTCCAGGTCAATGATTTACAAGCTTGATGGTTTAAGAAAGTAGGTATGCGGATTTTGTTATTTTTACTAACATTTATATTCTATTTTGTTGCTAAATTTTGCATGTACATTTGTAACACGTTTTTAAAGAACTCAAATTCATATTGGAAAAAATAACTGTGAAACTTGATGTGTTGTCACTATGTGACAAAAGAGAGGAACTGTAAGGAAATATGTCTTATTAACGGTCATCCATGTTGTATAATGCCTCCATTTCTAGATGTGTGAACAGTTAGTTTTGTTTTTGTAACTTTTCTCTCGTTTTCTTAGACTAGTTTCATTTCTCTAAAAGGAACTTCCTTATATGGTATCCCACAACTATTTGCAGTTTCTGTTCTTCACGTAACTATATTGATAAGAATGGAATGTTTCATTGGTCATTCTGAGATTAAGCAACGCCTTTCGAGTTCTGTATAACTGTTCTTGTCTTGCATTAAACTTTCAGAGATTTAGCTTGCAGACTTCGGTGTCTGAGCTTTATTTCTCCCAGGCCTGGTGGGGAAAAGAATGAGGACAAGGGGGCTAGAGACATAGGTTGAATCCTTGCACTGACCACATCCCTTCTACTGACCACCAATGTAATTGGGTATTCTTCCATTTACTGACCTCTCATGTAAGGGGACCCCCTTCCTTCTATTTACCAACCCATAAAGGAACATTCCTTACTGACTGCATCCCTTCTACTGACCACCAAGATAAGCCACCATTCTTCCTTCTACTGACCACCAAGATAAGCCACCATTCTTCCTTCTACTGACCAGCAACATAAGTTAGCATTTCTTCTACTGACCACCAATGTAAAGGGTCATTTTTCCATTTACTGATCTCTCACGTAAGAGGACCCTCTTCCTTCTATTTACCACCCCATAAAGGAACATTCCTTACAGATCGCATCCCTTCTACTGACCACCAACAGAAGGAAACCTCCTTTTTTTACTGACCACACACACCCACCTACTGGTCACCCATTTGAGTCCTCAAAACTACGTATAAGATCTGAGCCCTGAAGAAGGAGGAGAATTTTCATCCCCTGAAAGGCATTGCCTGTTCCATGTTGTCTTGTTACAAGCAAATAATAGGGGCACCATGGGAATAATTCTGTAGAAGAATAACACATGATGGCTCTACCCAATCAGGCTCAGAATTGAAGAGACCCTCATAATAACAAGACCTGATGGAGATCCACACAATAATAGAACCTGAGGGAGACCCTACAAATATTAGATCCTGATGGAGAACCACATAATACTGGAACCGGATGGAGACCCTCAAAATATTAGATTCTGATGGAGAACCACTTAATATTGAAACCTGATGGACATACATCTAATAACACAACCCGATGGACACCCTCATACTATTGGAACCTAATGGAGACCCTCATAAACCGACTCCCAATTCAGAGAGAGTCACACCGGAGGTGCAGCAAGTGTCTTAAAAACCTCTGTCTGAACTGTGTTAAACCCATAATACATTGCATCATCTTCTGTCTATCCATCCTCTCAATTGAACCATCAGCAAGGATGAAAGACTGGAATAATTTCCTGTGCATAGATTAACTACCAGATCTACCGACATATCTCCCATGTACTCGTGAGGAAGCTGCTATCACCACAGATGAAACATGTCAATTTGCCCTTATTCCACTCTGGATCCAGCAAAATAAAAATATTGGACCGTTATGGTCTAAAGGGACTTTTGAACCTAGAAGGTCTTGTCTTTGGGGTCTCTTTTTTGATTACAGTCTTTATCAACTTGCTCAAACATCTATAGCTGCATGAGAATTGGCTGATCCTAATTTTACTGCTCTGGAGAGGGTTCCTGCTGTGCTGGTATCCACCAGTGAGGGGAATTGATCCATCGCTGTACCAGATACCTTCTGAAGTGGGTCCTGGTTCCTGGTTGGTGCGATATTGTTTGAGAAAGGCTTTTTAGTCCTGTAGGGTCACTCCATGGAGGTGAGGGGGCATTTCGCCTAGTGTCAGATCTCCTCCTTTTGTGTATACACCTTTAAAACACCAGCACAATTTAAGAACTATAAAACACCTTCACTGTTTAAGGTGTATTGGACTTCATGTTTTTGGTTGAAATATGTGGAGTTTATGTGATTCATTATATGTTGGGTCATTCATATATATCATATAGTTGCGCTGCATAAGCCTTGTGGCTTATTTACACTATAAATACAATAAAGAATGTAGCGCTACTCCTTAAGATACATACACACATAAATAAATAATAAATTAATAGGTGATGTGTGATCTCAAAATTGCATCAAATTAAATAAAAATAAAATGTGAAAGTGATATCAATTATTATTAATTTGTGCCCATGATTCATTAAATCTACAAAAATAAATTCATATAACTCAGAGCATGTAAAAAACACATTTACATATATACATATATATATATATATAATACCGTGAATATAAAATCACACGTGCCTCTCGTGTAGTGGGAACACCCCAATATAACGATACATAAAACAGTGCTCACAAAGTCCAATAAATATTGATAGTGACAAAACGAAAAAACATGCGCTTCCAATGACTACTGTTGGTGACCATAAATAAACAAGAAATCATGTGGATCTTTGGGTGAATGTGAATTCTGACAATCCGACCACCATCTGGATTAGCCTCTCACCTCATCACTTCGACCCTTGCGGATCAAAGCGCTTTTGTGGATCCCCCTCACAGATCCTCCAAGATAGCTATCACTCCAAATGTTGCTCCTTGTCGCACCCAAATCTCTCAAGACTTAATATTCCACCAATGGCTCCTCTCCAGGTAATTTGCAGCATCAATCTCTCAAATAAGACATAAGATAGATCCTCCCATATTGCAGTATATTTTATTTTCCACAGTAGGGACAGATAGCATAAAATAATATAAAAGTTTCTCACTCACGTGGCAGCCAATTCAAGACCTCATGCTTTCGGATGAGGGCATGTATGTATGGGTGTACAACTCAGTAAAACAGGTGTACCAAGATGGCCGCCACGCCGGATATACGTCACCACGTCCCGCCATGGGCATATGTTTTTTTCTATTTGGTATATGGTAAAGTGTTAGCAGCTTTTTGTAATATTGATTAGGAGGCCTAGAGCGCGGGAGGACTATATAGATATACTTGTGTCCTCATAATATTTTACTCTGATAGAGGTCCGCATAATAAGGGAATCTGACAGAGACCCTAATAATATTGGAACATTATGGAGACCCTAATTATAACAGAACCTGGTGGTGATCTTTATAATAACACAACCTAATGGAGACCCTCATATTACTGGAATCTGGAGGAGACCCTCATATTACTGGAACCTGATAGAGATCCATATAATATTGTACCACAGAGGAGACACTCAAAATGCATTCTGTATAAACGCACACACTGCGTCAGTGGGCAGAATGCTCCTTACATTGGTATCACTGGGAAGAATGTCTTTTACATTGGTGTCACTGAGAAGAGTGCCCCTTACATTGGTGGTCAGTGGGAAGAATTCTCCTTACATTGGTGTCATTTGGAAGAATGTCCCTTACATTGGTGTCTGTGGGAAGAATTTTCTTTACATTGGTGTCAGTGGAAAGAATATCCCTTACATTGGTGTCACTGAGCAGAATGCACCTTACATTGGTGTCAGTGGGAAGAATGCCCCTTACATTGTTTTCAGTGGGAAGAATTCTCATTACATTGGTGTCAGTGGGAAGAATGCCTCTTACATTGGTGTCACTGAGAAGAATTCTCCTTATATTGGTGGTCAGTGGGAAGAATTCTCCTTACATTGGTGTCATATGGGTGATTTTCATCCTGTTGCACTCGCTCCTGTCATCGCAAAGTGATTTGAAAGATTGGTCCTTATCCATCTTAAAGCCTGTCTGACACTTAGTCTGGATCCATACCAATTTCTTTATCGGCCGAATAGGTCAACTGAGGACGACATTTCTACAGTACTTCATTCTGCTCAGACTCACCTGGACAATCCCGACACTGATGTAAGGATGTTGTTTGTTGATTTTAGCTCAGCTTTTAATATAGTTAGTCCTTCAAAGCTAATCTTGAAGATGAAAAAGCTTGGCATCAGCATGCATCTTTGTAATTGGATCCTGGATTTCCTTACAAACAGACCACAGTCTGTACGACTGAACGCCTTACCTCTTCCAGTCTTAACATCAGCACTGGGGTTCCTCAAGGATGTGTATTGTCCCCTCTTCTATACTCCCTTTTCACCTATGATTGCGTACCTGTCTATGCATCAAACAGCATTGTTCAGTTTGCTGAGGACACCACTGTGGTAGGCCTGATCAGAGGTAATGATGAGATGGTTCAGGTAGGAGATCCAACACCTAGTCACATGGTGTGAGGACAATAATTTGGAATTTAACACCAAGAAGACAAAGGAGATTATTGTGGATTTTAGAGGAGCTGGTAATCACACCCACACTCTGTGAGGAACCTTCCCTTTGTGATAACATTTTTCCCTTTCTGTTTCAGTTTTCTCCCCTTGTTAAGTGGTCTTCCCATTCTCCCCTTGGTAAAGCTGTATATGTTTAGCAGCTGTTATGTAGACAGGCATTCTACACTGTTTGTTTAGAGTAATGTGAACTTGTAGTCTTTCACTTCTATAGAGTTCATACTGTATTGTTGGGTTGTAGGGTTTTGTTGTGGGTGGGGAAAACCCAGGGTGACAGGCTGTCTGGTGGGGGTGGGGGTGAAGCTGTATATACTGAACTGTGTTCAATAAAGATTGATTCATTTCACCCTACACGAAGTTCCAACTCGTGGTTTGGGATAGCAGGGAAGGATTGGTTTTGAGCTCTAATACTTGCCTTGGCAGAGCGCTGGAAGACTTGCAGGACAAGGGGACCATTGGCTGAGACGCATTGTTCCGCACGAAGAAGCCCAGGCAGAATGGTTCCGCCAAAAGTGGTTGGCAGCGGTGGGATCTTTCCTCATTGTGGAGAAGGTCCAAACCACCAACCAGGATCCCATCTTTTTCATGGAGACGTCCCTGCTCGGCCAGATGGATATACGGGACCTCCGGAAGCCAGCTCTCCAAAGCCTGCTTGTTGCTCAGGGAGGTATCGCTGGCTCCAAGACCAGAGAGGAACAGTTGGACGAAATTATGGCCCTGGACCAAGCAGATGCGCACCCCACTTCACCTGATGCATACTCCGCTACGCTTGAAGCAAACACTGCTCCGCCAGAAGCGAACTCCGCTTCATAGGAGGAGTTGGAGGAACAGAGCAGCTCATCGGCCCCTGAAACGCCAGGCCCACTTAGCACCGTACGGAGACCCCTATACCATTCGGATTTACGACAAGAGGTGGAGTGATGTTTGGCTCTGTTCGGCAGCGCTCCCACCTCCGAACAGATTTCCAAGGCCCTGGATGATGCCACCCAACTGCAGCTTAGTTGCTCCCGGTCATCAATCGAGGGCTCGGTCTGGGATGGGATTATCTCCCGCCTTCTCCAGACCAAAGAAAATTCCCTATGCTGCTTCTAAAACGATCTCAGAGGCAGATGGGGACACTGACAGCTTTCTTCAGGACTTTGAACGGTTGTGCACCATCCATGGTTTGGCAGCCCAAGACCGGGTCCCCATTTTGAGCAGCAAGCTGACCGGTCGGGCTGCAGACGCATTCAGGACTGTACCCAACAGCTACTGCTTGGATTATGATTTTGTTAAGGAACACTTGCTGGCCCGTTACGCTCTCACCCCAGAGGCGTACCGCTTAAAGTTCCAGACACTCAAGAAGAAACCCCAGGACAACTTCACTGAATGGGGACATCAGTTACAACACGCTGCCCGCAGCTGGGTCCGAGGGTGTCAGATCACCAAGCTGGAGGAACTGTTGCAACTGCTGTTACTGGAGCAGTTTTACAATGGACTTCCAGGGGATGTTAGACACTGGGTCCGGGACAAACACCCCCTAACTTTAGCCGACGCTAGTCGCTGGGCAGATGAGTACCTGGACAACATGAGGCTAACCGAGCCCGCCATTCCCCTTGCACCTCATCTACAACCAGTGGTGCCCACTCCGGTTACCCGAGAGTGCCTCTGACCACCCACACCTTCTGACCCAAAGTGGTCTGGCCCACTCTGTTATGGCTGCAACCAAACAGGGCACATCCGCATTCATTGCCCCAGAATCCACCAAGGCCCCAGAGCAGCCAACCCCCTCGGGGCACTTCCAACCGACCCACCACTCCCTGTGGCCGAGCCTCTGCCTACTCCCTACAGGACCACCCCAGTGACACCGCCTCTTCATGGAGGAATTTTACAATTGAGGATGAGGACATCGGGGTATTTCATGAGGCTAACCCTCTCTAGGCTGCCACCCCAGACAATCGCAGACATCACCAACAGGTTGTCCATGTTAACGGCCGTCGGGCCCAAGGATTACGAGACATTGGGACCACACTCACCCTAGTCCAACCCCAACTGGTACCAGACTGGGCCAAGACCGGGCGGTCTGTGGCCATACGGGTAGCGGGAGGCCATGTCTACCGGATTCCTACCGTAAGGGTTCATCTGGCCTGGGGGGCCGGGGACGTTGAAATTGTAGTAATGAAGAACTTGCCAGCTGAGGTTCTCCTTGGAAATGATCTGGGAGTCCTGGTCTCCACTTTTGGCACCGAGACCCCTGCTGAAGCTCATCCAGTCAGCACTCGCCACCAAGCTAGAGAGCACGCTGCCACCTGCTGAGGTTCCGGTAAGAGTCGAATACCCACCCTCTGCTGAGCTTGTCCCTGCCCTGACCTGGGATCCTCCCGCTGATTTCGCTAAAGAAAGTGATGGGACCTTAGACCCCTATAGACGGAGGGCTGGAAGTGATCCCGGGGGATTCAGAGATGTGAGGTATGAGTGGAACCAAGGCAAATTGTACAGGGTCCACGGGGGAGCAGGGATGGGCGCTGACCAAATACCTCACCGGCAGATGGTAGTACCGAGGAAGTATCGGCGTGACCTCCTCCAGATTGCGCATGATATTCCCCTTACTGGGCATTTGGGCAAGCGATGGACCCTGCATCACTTAACCCAGAGTTTCTTCTGCCAGGAGTATTGGGGAACGTTCGGAACTACTGTCGGTCTTGTGAGGTCTGCCAGAAGGTAGGGAAGCAGGGAGACAGGCCCAGGGCCACTCTGAGGCCCCTACCCATAGTCAGGGAACATTTCAGTCGTATCGCCGTGAACCTAGTGGGGCCCCTGAAACGGCCTAGTCTCACAGGCAAGACGTATATCTTGACCATTGTCGACTATGCCACCCGGTATCCGGAGGCCATAGCGCTGAGAGATGTGCAGGCAGAAACAGTTGCTCAAACCCTGCTGCAGATCGTTACTCGGGTAAGATTTCCTCGGGAGATCCTGACCGACGAAGGCACGCAGTTCACGGCCGAGCTTACCCAACAACTTTGGAAGTTCAGTGGGATCAGACCGCTGTACAGCTCTCCCTACCACCCCCAGACCAATGGGCTCTGTGAATGGTTTAACAGTACGTTAAATAAATAAATAGTGTAGCGCTCAAAATAAATAAATATGTAAATAAATATGTTTATATCAACATAAATAAGTGCTCAATTCATATAATGCAATCTAAAAACTCTCCACAAATATCAAAGAATAATAATAAATAGATAATTAATAATAAATACCGGGGTATCCTATAAAACTCAAGTGATCACACTCTAAATAAATATAGTGTCTCAATAGATAATAAGATACGTGCTTATAAATGAGAAAATGGTGACCAGGTTGTATCACAGCCTATATAAAGATAAAAAGTGCTGTAGTGCCAAAAAAAAAAAGTGCAAAAAACGTTTATCCAATCCTTCTAAAAATCAATTGAAAACAATGTCCATCATGTGATAAATATATCCATGCAATATATAGTGGTAATCAATAGGTGATTGGTGCCAAAATCCTCTCCTATCGGTGGCTAGATTTCCTCCTCACCTCCTCCCAGTGACCCCTAGGGGCCAGCAGGCTTGCAGGATCACCCTGGATCCTTAATTCAAATGGGCCAGCAGCTTTCCTCCTTCATTGGATTCCTTTATTGGCCTCCTATTTCCCTTGTTCAGCCAAGATGCCTCTGAAGAACAATGGCTCACCAGTCCAGTGAGCCAAGAAATAGAACACCCTCTAAGTGTAGTATTAAATGACTCCTTTATTCAAAGATAAGAGTAACAACACTCACATTTCCTGGCAGTCCTCCCTCCTCACCGATGTGTGGGTACACTGCATGTGAATGGGACTTCCTAGGTGTAGTAAGATGGCGTCGCACGCCGGAAGTGCGTCACCGCGCACCGGAAACTGCGGGTTCGCGAGATCTGGCAGGTGTTACGCAATGGGAGAGCCTTGTGACGAACTGTCCCTTTGTGATAATATTTTGCCCCTTCTGTTTCAGTTTTCTCCCCTTGTTAAGTGGTCTTCCCGTTCTCCCCTTGATAAGTGGTCTTCCCATTCTCCCCTTGGTAACGCTGTATACATTTAGAAGCTGTTATGTCTACACTGTTTGTTTAGGGAAATGTGACCTTGTAGTCTTTCACTTCTATAGAGTTCATACTGTATTGTTGGGTTATAGGATTTTGTTGTGGGTGGGGAAAACCCGGTGCCAGGAGGTCTGGTGGGGGTGAAGCTGTATATACTGAACTGTGTTCAATAAAGATTCATTCATTTCACCCTACACAAAGTTCCAACTCCTGGTTTGGGATAGCAGGGAAGGATTGGTTTTGAGCTCTAATACCTGCCTTGGCAGAGCGCTGGAAGACTTGCAGGACAAGGGGACCATTGGCTGAGATGCATCACTCCGCACGAGGAAGCCCAGGCGGAACGGTTCCGCCACATGCTCTCATTAACATCAATGGAGCTGTTGTTGAGCGTGTTACAGCTTTATGTTTCTTGGAATCCACATTTCTGAGGATCTCACCTAGTCTCTGAATTCTTCCTTCCTGATCAGAAAGGCACAACAGTGCCTATATTTTCTGAGGAAACTTAAAAAATCAGTCTGTGCTACAGGATATTGGAGAATTATTATTGTTGTACTATTGAGAGCATCCTCACAAGTTGCATCTTAGTGTGGTACAGCAGCTGCACTGCTTCAGTCCGCAAAACCCTTCAGAGGGTGGTGAAAAACGCCCAACGAATTATTGGTGTTCAGCTTTCCACCTCTGAGGACATTTACAAAAAACGCTGTGTACAAAGGGCGAGGGGCATCATTAATGATGCCTCTCACCCTAACCATGGACTGTTTATACTCCTTCCATTGGGCAAACGATACAGGTGTCTCAGAGCCCGTACAAATAGACTGATAAATAGTTTTTTCCCTGTGGCTGTTAAAGCATTAAACAGCTAATCATTAGACAATATTTGAATTACTGTATATTTCATCCATTAATGCACTACTTATTGCACCGATTATAGTATTACTGTATATTCCATACCCCGATTTTTGTTATATTGTTATTTATTGTAAATGGGCCATTTATGCACTTCTGGCTGGATGCTAACTGCATTTCATTGGCTCTGTACATGTACTTTGCACAATGACAATAAAGTTGAATCTAATCTACTTTGGAAGAATGTCCCTTACATTGGTGTCAGTGGGAAGAATTCTCTTTACATTGGTGTCAGTGGGAAGAATGTCCCTTACATTGGTGTCACTGAGAAGAATGTCCCTTACATTGGTGCTAGTGACAAAAATGTCCCTTACATAAGTGTCAGTTGGAAGAATGTTCCTTACATTGGTGGTCAGTGGGAAGAAAGTCCCTTACATTGGTGTCAGTGGGAAGAATTCTTCTTACCTTGGTGGTCACTGAGAAGAATGTTGGTGTTAGTGGCAAAAATTTCCCTCACATTGTTGTCAGTGAGAAGAATGTCCCTTACATTGGTGTCACTGGGAAGGTTTAGGGGTCTGAAAAGACATCACCTCTGAGGAATCAAAGGACAGATCTCTGATTTCCATCAAAGCCCCAGAAACATTTCCTTCTATGGATTTACCTTCAATAAAAATTGGTTGTACACTCATTTTATATTCCACAAAATAATAACTTTAAAACAAAAAACGACAACAAATAAGAAAAGCCCCGGTGACCTAATGAATAAGGCATTGGCCTCCTAAGCCAGGGATTGTGGGTTCGATTCCCACCTGGGATGCTTCATACTTTTCTGAACAAAGAATACGGAGAACTGACACTTCATCTCAGGTTTACCTTAAAAAAAAAACCTTCATTAACCGCTTTCCCTCCACCCTTTGGCTGAAATACTGCTGCAGGGCGGCACAGGTACACAAAATCACAAATATATACGTGCTTTTGAAGCACTAGGTAGGGGGCACGCGCACTCCCTACCCGCGCCACCATTCGCAGTCTTGGCTGTCAATCACTGCGTGCCGGCCGGTGATTACTCACGGGCACCAGGTGATTGCCGAGTATCTCCAACGGGGGAGAGACCTGTGTATAAACAACACAGATCTCTTCCCTGTCAGCTCCTGCAAACTGTATAGCAGAGCCATACAAAGCAGTGTGCTTACAGTGGAAAGCACACACACAGCACACATTTAACCCTTTGATCACCCCAGATGTTAACTCCTTCCTGCCCAGTGTCATTAGTACAGTGGATGTCAGTGACACCAAGTCAGTTCCCCTCAGTGTCAGAATGCCTGCCGCAGTCCTGTTATAAGTCACTGATCACCATTACTAGTAAAAAAAAGTAAAGTACAATAGTTATGTCATCTCCATTTAGCGGCCAACGTGCAGAGTACTTCGTTCAATGCTATCCCACTAGAGGGCTCAGGAGAAACCCCCAGCAACCTGCAAGAAGTGGCCAGGGTTGCAACTGCCTAGGGGCCTCCTCAGAGTTCAATCTGCCACTGCCAGTGAGATCAAAATCCCACAAGAATGCCCTCTTGTAATGGGTCTGAGTGCATTCTTGAGCGGTTTCCAACACCCAGACCTGCTGAAAGGTGTGCTGACATCTTTTTTTCACACAAATAAAGCTTTCTTTGGTGGTATTTGGTCAACACTGGGTTGTTTATTTTTTATTATAAAAATTAAAAAAGATCAAACATTTTGAAAAAAAATATATTTTCTTTCTGCTATAAAACACACAATAAAAAAAATTTAAACTTTACGCCAAAATGAATTCTGCTACATGTATTTGGTTAAAAAAAATCCCAATCAGTGTATATTGGTTTAATGGAAATGTCTTGCGAGCCAGAAAGTAAACAAAAACTCCTTATAAATACACTCTATTAATGGATCGCAAACCTATAGCACATAACTACCAATGTGATAGACCGCAAAAATAAAATATATAGTGTTGCGCTCCCAAACCTCAAATCAATATATTATTATTTGAATTTGATCTCTATTTTAAAGATTTCAGTAATTAAGAATGATGTGTACGAATAAACTTATATACTAATATTCTTATACTTTGAATTAATACAAATAATTAATGTGCATGAAAAAATAAACTGCAAATAAATAACAAAAAATAAAATATAAAAATAAAAATAATAAAAAATAAAAATAAAGATAAAAATAATGTCCCAAAAAAGTGACTTTGTGCTGGAAAATCTTCAATTTACAATGATTGGTGACTGCTTGTGAATCCTCCCTCAAGTCAAGATGTGCGCTCACCTCATAAGAAGCCTGCAATTAGGCTATATAAACTTGTGGTTTACCTCCTTTGGAACCTGCTTGTTTAGAACTCCTGCTTTAGGATATCCATGGTGTGCAACATATGCTATAGGATGAATCTCCTCTCCAGCGGGTGCAATTCGTCTATTTTTTCATATATTAGGTGTGCGGATAGTGATAGCACAAATACAATCCAAGACCGCCGCTGATTGTCGGAGCTGTGTGCTCGTGGTCCGGCAAACATACTTACTCCCTCCGAGTGACGTTACAGTCCCACCCCTACGCGTTACGCCACTGGTCACGTGGCTTCATCAGGGGGATTTGATTGATTCAAATCCCCCTGATGAAGCCACGTGACCAGTGGCGTAACGCATAGGGGTGGGACTGTAACGTCACTCGGAGGGAGTCAGTCTGTTTGCCGGACCACGAGCACACAGCTCCGACAATCAGCGGCGGTCTTGGATTGTATTTGTGCTATCACTATCCGCACACCTAATATATGAAAAAATAGACGAATTGCACCCGCTGGAGAGGAGATTCATCCTATAGCATATGTTGCACACCATGGATATCCTAAAGCAGGAGTTCTAAACAAGCAGGTTCCAAAGGAGGTGAACCACAAGTTTATATAGCCTAATTGCAGGCTTCTTATGAGGTGAGCGCACATCTTGACTTGAGGGAGGATTCACAAGCAGTCACCAATCATTGTAAATTGAAGATTTTCCAGCACAAAGTCACTTTTTTGGGACATTATTTTTATCTTTATTTTTATTTTTTATTATTTTTTATTATTTTTATTTTTATATTTTATTTTTTGTTATTTATTTGCAGTTTATTTTTTCATGCACATTAATTATTTGTATTAATTCAAAGTATAAGAATATTAGTATATAAGTTTATTCGTACACATCATTCTTAATTACTGAAATCTTTAAAATAGAGATCAAATTCAAATAATAATATATTGATTTGAGGTTTGGGAGCGCAACACTATATATTTTATTTTAGTGTATATTGGTTTGTATGAAAGTTATAGCGTTTACAAACCATGGTATGTATACTGGAATTTACACAGCTGTAGACGGTATACTGGTCATGGCTGCGATCAGCAACTTATAGTGGGAATGTGATAGTGTGGCGGAAAATCTAGTGCTAGCTGATGCTGACAGGGAGGGACACTAACTGATACTGACATCATAAGTGGCACTAATACAGTGATCAGTGCTAATACTATACACTGTCACTGTACCCTGGCTGGGAAGGGGTTAACATCTAGGGTGATCAAGGGGTCAATTGTGTGCCTATCAATGTATAATGTGTGTAATATGTGCTGCCTTTACTATAGTTTATGGCTGTTTATAAACAGCCAGATTTCTGTTCCCTATACAGTTGTTTCATAAACACAGAATTGTAAACACAGCCGATTTCAGACAAAATCATTGGCTGAAAACAGCTACCAAAGTTGCGCTGTGTCCAATCACAGCATGGCTCAAGCGGGGGAGCATGCATGCGCACCCCAAACCTAGAAGTTTGGTCGTGATGTGTCAGAACGTTGCCTGGCCTGCCTGTGCTGTTAAGAAAGAGAATATGTTGCTTACCGGGTTTTCTCCAGAAGTCTCTCCAGAACATTCAAAAGGAGACCAAGGCAAAGCTTCATGTCCGGAGTTGCTGAGCCAGCTGTAAAGCAAGAGAAGAAAATAAAGTATTATTATTATGCAGTATTTATATAGCGTCACCAGTTTGGTCAGCACTATACACTATAAAGGGAGACAGTACACGAGACAGTACAGTAACAATACAATACAATATACGAGGGGTCCAAGGGCCCTGCTCCTTGGAGCTTACAATCTAAGAGGGAGGGGGTAGTGGTACAGGAGGAAATAGCTGTGGGGGATGGAGTAGTAGGAAGAGTGGAGGAGATCAGTAATTAGGTGAGGGCGGGGTAGGCTTCCCTGAAGAGATGGGTTTTCAGGGTGCACCTAAAGGTGAGGAGTGTAGGTGATAGTCTGATGGATTGGAGTAGTGAGTTCCAGAGGATGGGGGAAGCCCTGGAGAAGTCCTGGAGATGGGCATGGGAGGAGGAGACCAGGGAAATAGAGAGTAGGAGGTCTTGTGAGGAGCGGAGAGTGCATTTTGGGTGATATTTGGGTATCAGATCGGTGATGTAGTTTGGGGCAGTATTACTGCAGTATTGCAGTAGTGTTACTGCAAGCTTTGCTTTGGCTATGAAAAATGAAGATGGTTCCACCAGTTGTTTCACTTCAGAATAAATGTCATCTCTTTGTGTCTATTGTGTAGGTTTCATACTGAAGTTTTTAAATGATGCCAAACAGCAGTCGGTCAGCACAGAGTGACCAGATGAAACAATGCTGCGTGTATCAGAGGTGTGGACATTTTTTAAATAAACTATATAGGAGTCCCAATCTACGCTCATGACAATCTGCTTGTCCTGATAAAGAAAAAATACATTTGAACCAAAACCGTATTTAAAACTGAGATGATTTTTAGGAATGTCTGGGTCTATCCTTTATCCTTTTCGCTGCCAGAGCCCTTTTTGTGTTTTTGCACACGTTTAGAAAATAATTTTAGGATTGAAGATTACAAAAAAAAACCCCAAACATTATATATTTTCTGAAGGCAGAGACCTTAGAGAATAAAATAGCGGTAGCTTCATTTCAGTAAAAGATACACTTCATTTTAGGGCACAAAATAGCAATAAATTACCCTTTTTGTTTTTGGTAAAATATAAAAGACGAGGTTGCTACGAATAAATAGATATCCAGCATGTCAAACCTTAAATATACATGCGCTCGTGAAATGGCAACAAACTTTAGTGCCCCATATTTTGTATAGGTGACGCTTTTAAAGCCCCTTATATGTCATCAGTGTACTGTTACAGAGGTCTGGGGCTAGAATTATTGCTCTCACTCTGGCGTGCGCGGCGATATGTAACATGTATAGCAATTGATGTTTTCATGCGACAAAAAGTCCCCTATGTGATGATTTTTGTTCACAGGTTCCCTTTATTGAGACATCCAGGGTCCAAAAGACCTTGCATGTCTCCCTTGTACTCCACTGGATGTAATGCAGTGCATATCACATTGCATTACATTCTTCCTTGGTCCCGATGGCCGGGAAATCTGTCAATGGGGACCCGGAAATGACGTCAGAACATAATTTCTGGGTTAGGACAAGAAGAGGAAGGGAGTGGAAATGTCCGCTCTCCTCTATCCCCTCTACACGCTGGCATCCGCTGAACTGGTCTGGCCCACAGATGGACAAGTGGAGTCTGGGAGACATAGCGGGCAAGACAGAGGCACAAGGGATGGTGGACGAAGCTATTACTGTGGGCTGTGTGGAATCAATCGGCGGCAGCATCAGCATACCCGAATACTTCCACCTGACAGGTGAGTTAAATGTTTCAAAAAACTACCTGTCCAGCGCCCAAAATTACATATCCCGAGTGTTGGACGATACAAAGTGAACATCCCTGCAGAATGTGAAGTGTAGAATTTCCTTCATTAAATCTACTGACTTACACTGCAATGCATGCTCACTGGACACATGCTCAGTATATGGCTTGTGGACTCCTGATCATCTCTCCTAATCAGCTTGTTAGCCATTCAATTCCAGAACCAAAGGCAGTGACCTGCAGGTGCCTCTATAACATCCTTCAACTTCTAGGAAGAGTTTACACAAGACCCTGGAGGGTGACTGTGGGAATTTGTCCCATTTGTAAGGTCAGGTACCGGTGATGGATGAGAAGACCTGGCTCACACATTGGGTCTCACATTGGGTGCCAGAAAAAAAGACCTGGCTTGTCCTGGCCATTCCAATTCATCCCCAAGGTGTTCAGTAGGGTTGAGGTCAGGGCTCTGTGCAGGACACTCCAGTTCCTCCACACCAAACTGGTCATCCATGTCTTTGTGAAGCTGGCTTTGTACACAGGGGACAGTCATGGAGGGAACAGAAAAGAGTACTCACCAAAATGTTACCAAAAATTTGTAAGAATATGATTGTCTCTAATGTCTTTGTATGGAGTATTACTGGGACCCTTCACTGGAGACACCTGAATTCCAACAATGAAAGGGAGGGGGGGGGGGGGGGGGGGTCATACACTTTTATGCAAATAGTGCAGGGATGGAAAAAAACTCAAATTACATCACCGGCCGCATCAGCATTAACCACTTCAGCTCCTAAAGTGTTTACCAACTTCGTGACCTGGCTATTTTTTACTATTTAGCACTGCGCTACTTTTAATGGGAATTGTGCAGTCATGCAACGCTGTACCCAAATTAAGTTTCTATCGTTTATTTCACACAAATAGAGCTTTTTTATGGTATTTAGTCACCACTGTGGTTTTTATTTTTTGCTGTATAAATGAAAGCAGACGCATTTTTGAAAAAAATATATATATTTTTACTTTCTGTTATAAAACTGTCAGGGCAGGGCTGTGGAACGGACAGGTAGGCCTAGTGGCAGGGTAATGCACTGGCTGACGACAACCACCACCAACAGACCGGAGTCCCTCAGGGCGCGGAGTCTAAGTCCCAGGCTGCCCTTCACCAGGGCCCCTGATGGTGGGGATGGACTTGACGCAGCCAGGAACCAGGTCGCGGCCCCCGAGACACCCCAGCTGCGGTAATGGCTGCCGCCAATGGCGTGTAGCTGGTGAGAATGACAATAGCGTAGTCAGACAAGCCGGGTCAACAACAACGGGACAAAACAGTACAGAACAGTAGACAGAGAATCACAGGTCACAGGCCGGGTTCAGCAACGGAAGGTCAGATCAAAGGGAAACACAGAGAATGGTCTTAGTCACAAGCCGAGTCAGAATACCAGAAGAGTCACGAGCGTATACACAGAGCTGTAGCAAGACAAAGACACAAGACACAAGTGCAAAGAGCATGTGCAGATCCCAGGCTTATATGTACTCAGCCACACCCCTCTGGGGGATGGACCTCAGAGACCTGAAGGCATAAAAGATTCCCATCATGCTCAGCAGAAATCCAAGATGGATGCCAGCACATGGAGTAACATAACCTCTGGGAAAAGGTAGGACCTTGACAGTACCTCCTCCTCAAGGGCCCCTCCCCCTCCGTGGCTCAACAAAAGGTTTCAGAGGAAAGCGGGTATGAAACGCGCGGAGGAGGGCAGGAGCATGGACATCCGCGGAAGGAACCCAGGAACGCTCCCCATTGGGAATGGGTTGCAGAAGACCCATTGGAAGATGCCGTGGAGATTTATTCTGGGCACAGATCGAACATGCCGCTACATAAGAGGCGATGTCGGCACGGAGAGTTGGCCACCAGAACAACCGAGAGACGACCCAAGACAACTGGTTCCTCCCCGGATGCCCGGCAGTTTTGGAGTTATGGTAGGTACGCAGCAGACGGGTGCGCAACCCCTCGGGTACAAAACATCTACCCTCCGGTCTCTCGGGAGGAGCGTCAGTTTGAGCTGCCAAAATCTGCTCCCCAAGGGGAGAAGTCAGACTGGTACGAATGGCAGCCAGGATCTGATCCGGAGGTATGACCGAGGTTGGCTCAGAGTCCTCCCTGGACAACTCAGAGTATTGCCGCGATAATGCATCAGCCCTGACATTCTTGGAACCAGGCAAATAGGAGACCACATAGTTGAACCGCGACAAGAACAAGGCCCATCTGGCCTGACGGGGTGTCAATCTTTTGGCCTCCGAAAGATAAGTCAGGTTCTTATGATCGGTAAGAATGAGGACCGGAACCGCGGAGCCCTCGAGCAGGTACCTCCATTCCTTGAGAGCCAGAATGATTGCCAACAACTCCCTATCTCAAATCTGGTAGTTGCACTCTGCAGAGGAAAGCTTCCTGGAGTAGAACCCACATGGAAGTAGGGGTCCATCGGACGACCGACGTTGAGACAGGAGAGCGCCTACTCCCGTCTCGGATGCATCAACCTCAAGGACGAAGGGCAATCCAGGATTGGGATGAGACAGTATCGGAGCCGAAGCGAAGGCGGATTTCAGAGCCTCAAAAGCTACGATGGCCTCGGATGGCCACTCGTGAGGATTACTGCCCTTCTTGGTTAGGTCTGAGAGAGGTTTTGCCAGCGTGGAGAAGTTCCTGATGAACTTCCGATAGTAGTTGGCAAAACCCAAAAAGCGCTGAATGGGCCGAAGACCATTGGGACGAGGCCACTGCAGAACCGCCGAAACCTTCTGAGGGTCCATGGAGAATCCCTCCGCAGAAATGATGTAGCCTAAAAAGGCAACTTGGGATAGATGGAATTCGCACTTCTCAAGTTTACAAAAAAGTTCGTTCTCACGTAATCGTTGCAGCACCTGCTTGACATCCTGGATATGGGACTCCATGGAGGCAGAGTAAACCAGGATGTCATCCAAGTAAACTACCACGCACTGCTGCAACAAGTCACGAAGGACATCATGAATTCCTGAAAAACTGCAGGCGCGTTACACAACCCGAAGGGCATCACCAGATATTCTTAGTGACCGGTTCTGGTGTTAAACGCGGTCTTCCACTCATCCCCCTGTTTGATCCGTACGAGGTTGTACGCCGCCCTAAGGTCAAGTTTGGTAAAGACTGTTGCCCCCTTAAGGCGGTCGAACAACTCAGTAATCAAGGGAATCGGGTATGCATTCTTAGTGGTGATTCGATTGAGACCCCTATAATCAATGCATGGCCTCAATTCACCACCCTTCTTCTTTACAAAGAAAAAGCCCGCTCCTGCTGGGGAAGTAGACTTACGAATGTGCCCCCGGGAAAGCGCATCCGCAACATACTCCTCCATGGCCTTATTCTCCGCAACCGAGAGAGGATACACCCTGCCACGTGGAGGAGTGGCACCGGGTTGCAAGGATATGGCGCAGTCGTAAGGACGATGAGCAGGTAAGGCACCAGCGCGTACCTTATCAAACACGTCCTGGTACTCCCCATAATCAGTGGGCAACGCAGAGTCCGAGGAGGCACACAACACCTTAACCGGCCCACGGATGCACCCGGCCCCACACTGTGGAGACCACGAGAGAATCTCAGCAGTTTGCCAATTGAAGGTTGGATTGTGCATCTGGAGCCAGGGATACCCCAAAACCACCGAATAGTGCGGGGAAGAAATCACCTGGAAAAAGGCCAACTCCCTGTGAACAGCCCCAATAGCTACTTCAACTGGCATAGTCTCGTGGGTAACCTGCGGTGGTTGCAGGGGCCTGCCATCTATCGCCTCGAGAACCAATGGGGTAACTCGAGCCTGCAGGGGAATGGAGTGCTGGGCAGCAAACGAGCTGTCCATAAACAACCAGCCGGCCCCAGAATCTACCAACGCCTGGGCCGTCACCGAGCCCTCCGCCCAAGAGAGGACAACGGTGATCAGTGGCTTATCTCTGCGGAACGCCGGGGACGAGGAGACTCCACCCAAGATCTGTCCCCGACAGGATCTCAGGTGCGAGCGTTTCCCGGACGGACCGGACAGGACTGCCGAAAGTGCCCACCAAGACCACAGTACAGGCAGCGACCCTCCCGACGCCGAGCGACCCGCTCCCCCTCGGAAAGGCAAGCAAACCCCAGCTGCATGGGCTCACCACCAGACAATCTATCCCCAGGAGGTGTGGGAGGAGAGGGAGGAATGGGTGGGACAGAAAACGCAGGTGCCAGTCGATTGGAAGGCCTCTGCAGGCGTTCCTTGAGTGAAGGCCTCTCCCTGAGCCTGGTATCAATCAGGATCAGGAAGGAAATTAGTGCTTCCAGCTCCACAGGCAATTCCTTGGCTGCGATCTTGTCCTTCAATGCATCAGAAAGACCCTGAGAAAACGCAGCCACCAGAGCCTCATTGTTCCAACCCACCTCTGCTGCCAGGGTACGAAACTCTATGGCGTACTCGGCCACGGTCCGTGAACCCTGATGCATAGACATGAGCAGCTTGGCAGCCGAGGCGGAGCGAGCCGGTAGGTCGAATACCCTACGGAAGGCATCGACAAAACCGGAAAATTCGTTAATCACTGGGTCATTCCTCTCCCATAAGGGATTCGCCCAGGCCAAGGCCTTGTCTGAGAGTAGCGATATTAGGAAACCCACCTTTGACCTCTCAGTCGGAAAAGCGTGGGGTATTAATTCAAAGTAAATCCCCACCTGGATGAGGAACCCACGATACTGACTCGGTTCACCCCCAAAGCGCAGTGGAAGAGGGGCTGAACCAGTCATACCTCTGGGCGCCGCGGGTGCCGCAGCAGCCGCGGCGGTAGGCGCAACAAGCGGAACAGCAGTGGGAGCGACCACCGGAGTGACGACCGGCCTAATAACACCAGGAGTAAGGTGCGCGGTGCGTGCCAGCAAAGTTTGCAACGCCTGAGCGAACTGATCCAACAGGAGATCCTGCTGATCCAGTCTGGCGACCAACATTGGAAGTGAAGGCGTACCTGCACCGTCAGGATTCATGGCACTTGTGTAATGTCAGGGCAGGGCTGTGGAACGGACAGATAGGCCTAGTGGCAGGGTAATGCACTGGCTGACGACAACCACCACCAACAGACCGAAGTCCCTCAGGGCGCGAAGTCTAAGTCCCAGGCTGCCCTTCACCAGGGCCCCTGATGGTGGGGATGGACTTGACGCAGCCAGGAACCAGGTCGCGGCCCCCGAGACACCCCGGCTGCGGTAATGTCCGCCGCCAATGGCGTGTAGCTGGTGAGAATGACAATAGCGTAGTCAGACAAGCCGGGTCAACAACAAAGGGACAAAACAGTACAGAACAGTAGACAGAGAATCACAGGTCACGGGCCGGGTTCAGCAACGGAAGGTCAGATCAAAGGGAAACACAGAGAATGGTCTTAGTCACAAGCCGAGTCAGAATACCAGAAGAGTCACGAGCGTATACACAGAGCTGTAGCAAGACAAAGACACAAGACACAAGTGCAAAGAGCATGTGCAGATCCCAGGCTTATATGTACTCAGCCACACCCCTCTGGGGGATGGACCTCAGAGACCTGAAGGCATAAAAGATTCCCATCATGCTCAGCAGAAATCCAAGATGGATGCCAGCACATGGAGTAACATAAACTCTGGGAAAAGGTAGGACCTTGACAAAAACATATCTAATCAAGGTTTTTTTTTACAAATCTAATTTTTTTCATAAATGTAGATAAAAATGTACTCTGCTGCATGTCTTTGATAAAAAAAAAAAATCCCAAAAAGTATATATTGATTGGTATGCATGAAAGTTATAGCATCTACAGTGGATGGGATATATACAGGTGAAACTCAAAAAATTAGAATATTGTGCAAATGTTCCTTTATTTCAGTAATGCAACTTAAAAGGTGAAACTAATATATGAGACTCAATACATGCAAAGCAAGATAGTTCAAGCCGTGATTTGTCATAATTGTGATGATTATGGCTTACAGCTCATGAAAACCCCAAATCCACAATCTCAGAAAATTAGAATATTGTGAAAAGGTGCAATATTCTCGGCTCAAAGTGTCCCACTCTAATCAGCTAATTAAGACATAACGCCTGCAAAGGGTTCCTGAGCCTTTAAATGGTCTCTCAGTCTGGTTCAGTAGGAATCACAATCATGGGAAAGACTGCTGACCTGACAGTTGTGCAGAAAACCATCATTGACACCCTCCATAAGGAGGGAAAGCCTCAAAGGGTAATTGCAAAAGAAATTGGATGTTCCCAAAGTGCTGTATCAAAGCACATTAATAGGGGAAGAGAAAAGTGTGGAAGAAAAAAGGTGCACAAGCAGCAGGGATAACCGCAGCCTGGAGAGGATTGTCAGGAAAAGGCCATTCAAAAGTGTTGGGGACTTTCACAAGGAGTGGACTGAGGCTGGAGTCAGTGCATCAAGAGCCACCACACACAGACGGATCCTGGACATGGGCTTCAAATGTCGTATTCCTCTTGTCAAGCCGCTCCTGAACAACAAACGTCAGAAGCGTCTTACCTGGGCTAAAGAAAAACAGACCTGGTCTGTTGCTCAGTGGTCCAAAGTCCTCTTTTCTGATGAGAGCAACTTTTGCATCTCATTTGGAAACCAAGGACCCAGAGTATGGAGGAAGAATGGAGAGGCACACACTGCAAGATGCTTGAAGTCCAGTGTGAAGTTTCCACAGTCTGTGTTGATTTGGGGAGCCATGTCATCTGCTGGTGTTGGTCCACTGTGCTTCATTAGGTCCAGGGTCAACGCAGCCGTCTACCAGGAGATTTTGGAGCACTTCATGCTTCCTTCTGCAGACGAGCTTTATGGGGATGCTGACTTCATTTTCCAGCAGGACTTGGCACCTGCCCACACTGCCAAAAGCACCAAAACCTGGTTCAATGACCGTGGGATTACTGTGCTTGATTGGCCAGCAAACTCGCCTGACCTGAACCCCGTAGAGAATCTATGGGACATTGCCAAGAGAAAGATGAGAGACATGAGACCAAACAATGCAGAAGAACTGAAGGCCGCTATTGAAGAATCCTGGTCTTCCATAACACCTCAGCAGTGCCACAGGCTGATAGCTTCCATGCCACGCCGCATTGAGGCAGTAATTGCTCCAAAAGGGGCCCAAACCAAGTACTGAGTACATATGCATGCTTATACTTTTCAGCGGTCCGATATTGTTCTATGTACAATCCTTGTTTTATTGATTGCATGTAATATTCTAATTTTTTGAGATTGTGATTTGGGGTTTTCATGAGCTGTAAGCCATAATCATCACAATGATGACAAATCACGGCTTGAACTATCTTGCTTTGCATGTAATGAGTCTATCTCATATATTAGTTTCACCTTTTAAGTTGCATTACTGAAATAAATGAACTTTTGCAAGATATTCTAATTTTTCGAGTTTCACCTGTACTTTAATTTTTATTTATTTTTTATACTAGTGATGGCAGTAATCAGTGACTTATAATGGGACTGTGATAGCGTGGCGGCCAATCTGACACTGGGAAGAAACTAATGACCACTGACATCTCCAGTGGTAATTTAGCACTGCATTCCTTCTACTGACCACCAATGTAAATGAGCATTCTTCCATTTACTTACCTCTCACGTACTGATCGCATCCCTTCTTCAGTACTGACCACCAATGTAAAGGGGCATTCTTCCATTTACTGACCTCTCACGTATCTGACCGCATCCCTTCAACTAACCACCCATGTAAAGGGGCATTCTTCCATTTACTGACCTCTCACGTACTGACCGCATCCCTTCTACTGACCAACAATGTAAAGGGGCATGCTAATCTTACCAGACAGGGCCCAGGTCAGCATTCACTCTGCTGCCGATTTTGCTGCCCTGCCGTTCTACATCCTCCTACTGACCACCGACATACGAGGGCATTCTTCCTTCTAATGATCATACATGTAAAGAGGCATTCTTCTTTCAACTGACCACATATCTAAGGGAACATTCTTTCTTCGATGGACCACCAAGGTAAGCCACCATTCTTCCTTCTACTGACCAGCAGCGTCAATTAGCATTTCTCCTACGGAACACCCATGTTAAGGGTGTTCTTCAATTTACTGAGTTCTCATGTAAGGAGACCCTCTTCCTTCTATTTACCTCCCCCATAAAGGAACATTCCCTACTGACCACATCCCTTCTACTGACCACCAACAGAAGAGAACCTCCTTCCTTTTACTGACCACCCACAACTACCTACTGGTCACCCATTTCTGAGTCCTCCAAACTACAAATACGATCTGAGCCCCGAAGAAGGAGAACTTTCATCCCCAAAGTCATTGCCTGTTCCATGTTGTCTTGTTATGGGCGAACAATTACATAGTTACATAGTTAGTCTGGCTGAAAAAAGACAAAAGTCCATCCAGTTCAACCATAGAAAAAAAAAAAGTTATTATCCTACACCCACAGTTGATCCAGAGGAAGGCAAAAAAACCCAGCAAAGCACGATCTAATTTGCTTCTGCTGGGAAAAAAATTCCTTCCTGACCCTCCTGATCTTTCCCACAATAATGTGAAAAGATTTGGGACTTTTGTTCCGGTGCTCCCATTACACTTTTTATACTTGGGTCTTAAACTTTGGGTCACCTATTTATGGGGTGCTCAGTTTTTTCCTGAGTGGTCCTCACTAGAGCCATGGTTAAATCATCAACTACTGATTAGTGGCTTCTGGTGCCTCATTCATCCCAGTAATCATAGAACATGACTGCGGCATCACTCACACCAAGACAATGGATCGCCATGCGTTATGTCGCATGCTAAGGGCTGTCAATGCAGCACTGTGGACGAAGAATATCAGACATGTGCAAATCGGTGAAGTGCGGCAGGTGTGTTCCCATAGTGCGCTGGGCTGCCATAGACAGGGACTGGCACTGCAATACATAAATGTGCGCATGATGTGTTACTGCGATGTGTGAGCCACTCCGATAGAATGGAGACCCTCATAATAACAAGATCTGATGGTGATCCACACAATAACAGAACCAGAGGGAGACCCTCCAAATATTAGATCCTCATGTAGAACCACATAATACTGGAACCGGATGGAGACCCTCATAATAACACACCTTGACAAGAGATCCACATAATAATAGAACCCGAGGGAGAACCTTTAACACTTCATGTCCGGACACTTTTACCCCCTTCCTGTCCAGGCCAATTTTCAGCTTTCTGCGCTGTCATACTTTGAATGACAATTGCGCGGTCATGCAACACTGTACCCATATGAATTTTTTAGATAAAACTTTATTTTGGTGGTATTTATTCACCACTGGGACTTTTTTTTTTTTGCTATATAAATGAAAAAGTCAAAAAATTTTGAAAAAAGTGTTTTTCTTATACAATTTTGCAAATAATCTGTCTTCATAAAACTTGGCCAAAATGTATTCGGTTATCTTTTTAGTAAAAAAAATTAACCCAAATTAGTTTATAACCAAAAATTATAATTTTTAAAAAAGTTTTGGTAAAAGCAATCATTTATCCTCTCTGGCTGCATTCTTGCAGCCCTTGAGAAATACTGTGAGAGCTGTGATTGGTCACAGCTTGTCACATGGTACAAGGCTGTTGTGAATAGCCTTGTACCATGTGACCTCTGTGATCATTCACAGATTTCACAAGTAGTAAGCAATGATATCAGAAGTGACATCTTGCTTTCTACTATTCATGTGATCACCGATTGGCCAATCAGTGATCACATGATCAGGACTTCACACAGAGGTCCTGTACAGCGATCAGATGTGAATGAAGTCTCAACCATGTAGATAAACAAATGCAAAACATTCTATAGATGAACATGACCTTCCCGTGGTCTCCATCCTCATTATACGTCTTCCAGTCTGGGGGATTCCTATCACAGCTGCTGCAGGAATCCGTAAACCACACCCACATGGCCACACCCACTTATCACTGCACTATATGCACCACATTCTGCCCCATTAGGGTTGTCCTTCTTTGTCAAGTTGGGAGGTGTGTTGTGGGGACCCTCCTAATAGTGGACTCTGACGGAGACCCTCATAATACTGGAAGCTGACGGAGACCCTCATAATACTGGAAGCTGACGGAGACCCTCATAATACTGGAAGCTTAAAGAGACCCTCATAATACTGGAAGCTGTCGAAGACCCTCATAATAACAGAAGCTGATGGAGACCCTCATAATATTGGAATCTGATGGAGACCCTCATAATAACAGAAGCTGACGGAGACCCTCATAATACTGGAAGCTTAAAGAGACCCTCATAATACTGGAGGCTGACGGAGACCCTCATAATAACAGAAGCTGATGGAGACCCTCATAATATTGGAATCTGATGGAGACCCTCATAATAACAGAAGCTGACGGAGACCCTCATAATACTGGAACCTGACGAAGACCCTCATAATAACAAAAGCTGACGGAGACCCTCATAATACTGGAACCTGACAAAGACCCTCATACTGGAACCTGACAGAGACCCTCATAATAATAGAACCTGACGGAGACCCTCATAACACTGGAACCTGACGGAGACCCTCATAATAAAAGAACCTGACAAAGACCCTCATAATAATAGAACCTGACAAAGACACTCATAATACTGGAACCTGACGGAGACCCTCATAATACTGGAACCTGACAGAGACCCTCATAATAATAGAACCTGACGGAGACCCTCATAATACTGGAAGCTGAAGGAGTCCCTCATAATAATAGAAGCTGAGGAAGAACCTCATAATAATAGAACCTGACGGAGACCCTCATAATACTGGAAGTTAACAGAGACCCTCATAATACTGGAACCTGACAGAGACCCTCAAAATAATAGAAGCTGACGGAGACCCTCATAATACTGGAACCTGACGGAGACCCTCATAATACTGGAACCTGACGGAGACCCTCATAATAATAGAACCTGACGAGGACCCTCATAATACTGGAACCTGACGAGGACCCTCATAATACTGGAAGCTGACGGAGACCCTCATAATACTGGAACCTGACAGAGACCCCCATTATAAAAGAACCTGACAGAGACCCTCATAATACTGGAACCTGACAGAGACCCCCATTATAATAGAACCTGACAGAGACCCTCATAATACTGGAACCTGATGGAGACCCTCATTATAATAGAACCTGACAGAGACCCTCATAATACTGGAACCTGATGGAGACCCTCATTATAATAGAACCTGATGGGGACCCTCATTATAATAGAACCTGATGGAGACCCTCATAATAATAGAACCTGATGGGGACCCTCATTATAATAGAACCTGATGGGGACCCTCAT
The DNA here is from genome assembly GCF_062004578.1 of Staurois parvus. Taxonomy (NCBI): domain Eukaryota; kingdom Metazoa; phylum Chordata; class Amphibia; order Anura; family Ranidae; genus Staurois; species Staurois parvus. Next base: position 8,318,785 of record NW_028318958.1, read on the forward strand.
TATAATAGAGCCTGACAGGGACCCTCATTATAATAGAACCTGACGGGGACCCTCATTATAATAGAACCTGATGGGCACCCTCATAATACTGGAACCTGATGGGGACCCCCATTATAATAGAACCTGATGGGGACCCCCCATTATAATAGAACCTGATGGGGACCCTCGGCCTGTTCTGTAGCCCCTCATAGAATTCCAGCATGGGTTGTAATGCTTGGTATGGAAGAAGCTGTCTCCCCCTCAGAAGGTGTCACCAGGACAGGGAGTGAAATCTCCTCAGGGATCACATATTGTGATAAGACAGATATCGGTGGTTTCCCCCTCCCCCTCTCTATGGAGCCTGAAAAGCTCACCAAGGGCCCCTCTCCGGATCTGGGGGCCACACCGGGTCCCGAGTGCTACCCCGTCAGCTCTATAGAGGTCCCGGGCATCCGGGTACTGAGCGGACTAAAACTCCCAGCATCCCCGTGGCGGCCTGCACTCCGTCTCCATGGTGACCGGACCTCACCGTACAGCAGGCCACGGGCCCGGCGGTGACGTACCGGGAGAGGGAGGAGCTCCGGGGACAGGCAGCACACCAGAGAGAGGGCCCGACACCGGGCATCTTCGCTCTCTTCCTCCGTATCACCGGCGAGGCTGGGCGTGTCTCAGTCCAACCCATCACTGGGAAGAATGTCTGTTGCATTGGTGTCAGAGGGAAGAATATCCGTTGCATTGGTGTCAGAGGGGAGAATGTCCGTTGCATTGGTGTCAGAGGGAAGAATGTCCGTTGCATTGGTGTCAGAAGGAACAATGTTCCTTACGTGGGTGTCACTGGAAAGACTGCACCTTACATTGGTGTCAGTGAGAATAATATCCCTTACATTGGTGTCACTGAGAAGAATGCTCCTTACATTGGTGTCAGTGAGAAGACTGTCCCTTACATTGGTGTCAGGGGGAAGAACGTACCATATATTGGTGTCAGTGGGAAGAATGTCTCTTACATTGGTGACACTGAGAACGTCCCTTACATTGGTGTCAGAGGGAAGACTGTCCCATATATTGGTGTCAGTGGGAAGAATGCTCCTTACATTGGTGTCAGTGGGAACAATGTCCCATATATTGGTGTCAGTGGTAAGAATGCTCCTTACATTGGTGTCAGTGGGAACAATGTCCCATATATTGGTGTCAGTGGTAAGAATGCTCCTTGCATTCGTTTCACTGTCCCTTACATTGGTGTCAGCAAGAAAATTTTTCCTTACATTGGTGTTGACTGAGAAGAATGTCCCTTACATTGGTGTCAGTGGGAAGATTGCCCCTTGCATTGGTGAAACTGAGAAGAATGTCCCTTACATTGGTGTCAATGGGAAGAGAATTCCTTACATTGGTGTCACTGAAAAGAATGCCCCTCACATTGGTGTCATTGAGAAGAATGTCCCTTACAAGGAGCTTGCCTTGGTGTCATTGATAACCATGTCCCTTACATAGGTGTCAGTGGAAAGAATGCCCTTTATATTGTCACAAGAAAGAATGCCCCTTAAATTGGTGTCATTGAGAAGAATATCCCTTAAATTGGTGTCAGGGAGAAGAATGTTGCTTACTTTGGTGTCACTGAGAATAATGTCCCTTACATGGGTGTCAGAGTGAATAATGACCCTTACATTGGTGTCATTGAGCATAATGTTCCTTTACATAGGTGTCATTGGGAAGAATGCTTAGATTGGTGTCAGATGGAAAAATGGGCCACTGTTCCTTTCATTGATGCTAACGATGGAGCAGTATTTTTCCCACTGACATCAAGAATGGGGTCACTATTCCTCCCACTGACACCAATGATGGGGAACTATTACTCCCACTGACACCAAGAATGGGACACTATTCCTCCCACTGACATCAATGATGAGGCACTATTCCTCCCACTGACACCAATGATGGGGCACTATTCCTCCCACTGACACCAACGATGGGGCACTATTCCACTGACACCAACGATGGGGCACTATTCCTCCCACTGACACCAGCGATGGGGCACTATTCCTCCCCCTGACACCAACGATGGAGTACTATTCCTCTCACTGACACCAATGATGGGGCACTATTCCTCCCACTGACACCAACGATGGGGCACTATTCCTCCCACTGACACCAATGATGGGGCACTATTCCTCCCACTGACACCAAGAATGGGGCACTATTCCTCCCACTGACACCAATGATGGGGCACTATTCCTCCCACTGACACTAACGATGGGGCACTGTTTCTCCCACTGACACAAACGATGGGGCACTATTCATTCCACTGACACCAATGATGGGGCACTATTCCTCCCACTGACACCACTGATGGGGCACTATTCCTCCCACTGACACCAATGATGGCGGCACTATTCCTCTCACTGACACGAATGATGGAGCACTATTCCTCCCACTGACACCAATAATGGGACACTATTCCTCCCACTGACATCAATGATGGGGCACTATTCCTCCCACTGACACCAATGATGGGGCAGTATTCCTCCGACTGACACCAAGAACAGGACACTATTCCTCCCACTGACATCAATGATGGGACACTATTCCTCCCACTAACACCAATGATGGGGCACTATTCCTCCCACTGACACCAATGATGAGGCAATATTCCTCCCACTGACACCAATGATGGGGCACTATTCCTCCCACTGACACCAATGATGGGGCACTATTCCTCCCACTGACACCAGTGATGGGACACTGTTTACTCCCGGTGACACCAAGGCATTTTTCTGCTCCTGCTATCCACAGTCTGCCCCCCCCCCCCCAGTAATGTGGCCCTTTGTTTCCAATATTTGGAGACCTCTGGTTTGGTGGAAACTGATCTTTGAGCATTGTAATCTAGAAGCTCAGATGTGCTTTTCCACTTGCTGCCTTCCTGTGTACATTCCAGGGATCCCGTGTGTAGTAGGTAGGAGGGAGTGGCGTGACCTTCCTCTGATCATTCAGCTGTGTGTGTAGTGTGGCATCCTGTAAGGTCCAGTATGGACAAGGAGGACTTGCACCATCCAGCCATAGACTGGTGCATTACTGAGCTATTGCAGTCGTTAAAGTGACTGCAGAAAGAGATGTGTCAGCACGCTGGAAAATCTTTCTGCAACCGATAGCCAATGAATTGCCACAGTCACTACAGGACTTCCAAGGTTTAGTTCTCCTTTCTGTCTGCAGACTGTCACTTTTTTACATTGTGCCTTAGAAGTTTTCTTCTTGTCTCTTCCTGTCTTGCGAGTAGCTAACCTGCCTTGTGGGGCCCCATAGAGCCCCCACATAGCTCCCCTTACCTGCGCATTTCAGCCGGGGACAGCCTGGTGCATGCAATTTGCTGTCATGCGACCATTATGTGACATCCATTGTGCGTATGCTTCAGCCTGGGGCAGAGGTGCGCATGTGCGGTCATCAGCAGGGATGAAGAAAGGACCGTGTACTCCTGATGTGGGCGGGCATGAGACAGGGGCACGCATGCTCCGTGTTCTCACTGGGGGGTGAAGGACCGTGTACGCCTGATGTGGGCGGGCATGAGACAGGGGCACGCATGTCCTGTGTTCTCACTGGGGGTGAAGGACCGTGTACTCCTGATGTGGGCGGGCATGAGACAGGGGCACGCATGCTCTGTGTTCTCACTGGGGGTGAAGGACCGTGTACGCCTGATGTGGGCGGGCAGTAGACAGTGCACGCATGTTCTGTGTTCTCACTGGGGGAGAGGGACCGTGTACTCCTGATGTGGGCGGGCATGAGACAGGGGCACGCATGTTCTGTGTTCTCACTGGGGGTGAAGGACCGTGTACTCCTGATGTGGGCGGGCATGAGACAGGGGCACGCATGCTCTGTGTTCTCACTGGGGGTGAAGGACCGTGTACTCCTGATGTGGGCGGGCATGAGGCGGGCACGCATGCTCTGTGTTCTCACTGGGGGTGAAGGACCCTGTACTCCTGATGTGGGCAGGCATGAGACAGGGCACGCATGTTCTGTGTTCTCACTGGGGGAGAGGGACCGTGTACTCCTGATGTGGGCGGGCATGAGACAGGGGCACGCATGTTCTGTGTTCTCACTGGGGGTGAAGGACCGTGTACTCCTGATGTGGGCGGGCATGAGACAGGGGCACGCATGTTCTGTGTTCTCACTGGGGGTGAAGGACCGTGTACTCCTGATGTGGGCGGGCATGAAACAGGGGCACGTATGCTCTGTGTTCTCACTGGGGGTGAAGGACCATGTACTCCTGATGTGGGCGGGCATGAGACGGGGCACGCATGCTCTGTGTTCTCACTGGGGGTGAAGGACCGTGTACTCCTGATGTGGGCGGGCATGAGACGGGCACGCATGTTCTGTGTTCTCACTGGGGGTGAAGGACCGTGTACTCCTGATGTGGGCGGGCATGAGACGGGCACGCATGTTCTGTGTTCTCACTGGGGGTGAAGGACCGTGTACTCCTGATGTGGGCGGGCATGAGACAGGGGCACGCATGCTCTGTGTTCTCACTGGGGGTGAAGGACCGTGTACTCCTGATGTGGGCGGGCATGAGACGGGGCACGCATGCTCTGTGTTCTCACTGGGGGTGAAGGACCGTGTACTCCTGATGTGGGCGGGCATGAGACGGGCACGCATGTTCTGTGTTCTCACTGGGGGTGAAGGACCCTGTACTCCTGATGTGGGCGGGCATGAGACAGGGGCACGCATGTTCTGTGTTCTCACTGGGGGTGAAGGACCGTGTACTCCTGATGTGGGCGGGCATGAGACAGGGGCACGCATGTTATGTGTTCTTACTGGGGGTGAAGGACCGTGTACTCCTGATGTGGGCGGGCATGAGACAGGGGCACGCATGCTCTGTGTTCTCACTGGGGGTGAAGGACCATGTACTCCTGATGTGGGCGGGCATGAGACGGGGCACGCATGCTCTGTGTTCTCACTGGGGGTGAAGGACCGTGTACTCCTGATGTGGGCGGGCATGAGACGGGCACGCATGTTCTGTGTTCTCACTGGGGGTGAAGGACCCTGTACTCCTGATGTGGGCGGGCATGAGACAGGGGCACGCATGTTATGTGGTCTTACTGGGGGTGAAGGACCGTGTACTCCTGATGTGGGCGGGCATGATTCAGGGGCACGCATGTTCTGTGTTCTCACTAGGGGTGAAGGACCCTGTACTCCTGATGTGGGCGGGCATGAGACGGGCACGCATGCTCTGTGTTCTCACTGGGGGTGAAGGACCGTTTACTCCTGATGTGGGCGGGCATGATTCAGGGGCACGCATGTTCTGTGTTCTCACTGGGGGTGAAGAACCGTATACTCCTGATGTGGGCGGGCATGAGACGGGGCACGCATGCTCTGTGTTCTCACTGGGAGTGAAGGACCGTGTACTCCTGATGTGGGCGGGCATGAGACAGGGCACGCATGCTCTGTGTTCTCACTGGGGGTGAAGGACCCTGTACTCCTGATGTGGGTGGGCATGAGACAGGGGCACGCATGTTCTGTGTTCTCACTGGGGGTGAAGGACCGTGTACTCCTGATGTGGGCGGGCATGACACAGGGGCACGCATGTTCTGTGTTCTCACTGGGGGTGAAGGACCGTGTACTCCTGATGTGGGCGGGCATGAGACGGGCACGCATGTTCTGTGTTCTCACTGGGGGTGAAGGACCGTGTACTCCTGATGTGGGCGGGCATGAGACAGGGGCACGCATGCTCTGTGTTCTCACTGGGGGTGAAGGACCGTGTACTCCTGATGTGGGCGGGCATGAGACAGGGGCACGCATGTTCTGTGTTCTCACTGGGGGTGAAGGACCGTGTACTGCTGATGTGGGCGGGCATGAGACGGGGCACGCATGCTCTGTGTTCTCACTGGGAGTGAAGGACCGTGTACTCCTGATGTGGGCGGGCATGAGACGGGGCACGCGTGTTCTGTGTTCTCACTGGGGGTGAAGGACCGTGTACTCCTGATGTGGGCGGGCATGAGACAGGGGCACGCATGTCCTGTGTTCTCACTGGGGGTGAAGGACCGTGTACTCCTGATGTGGGCGGGCATGAGACGGGGCACACATGCTCTGTGTTCTCACTGGGGGTGAAGGACCGTGTACTCCTGATGTGGGCGGGCATGAGACGGGCACGCATGTTCTGTGTTCTCACTGGGGGTGAAGTACCATGTACTCCTGATGTGGGCGGGCATGAGACAGGGGCACGCATGTTCTGTGTTCTCACTGGGGATGAAGGACCATGCATTCCCAATGTCCTCTGACCATGATGATGTCTACAGCGCAGGATTCCTGCTCTTCCATACCGAAAGTTCAGGGAAGTGGCACTGAGCCATAAGGAGTGAGTGGCTGTTATGACTACAAAACGTAAGAGATCAGGGATAATAATACTTGATGCTGCAGCTTTCCTTGGTGATAAGTGAAAAAAGAGGAAGGTTTAATGCCGCTTCAATATTCCTGGATTTTCCAGAAAGAGGAGAAGCCAAGGCGCCTGCAGAAAGAGAAGGAGCTCCAGGAGGTGGCGCTGTCACACTACAAGCGGGTGCTGCTGAGGTCCCACGGCCTGGAGCCTTAGAAGAAACTTATGGTGCAGAACGGACAGAACATGGAGGTATGGACATGGCAGCCGGGGACAGCGCCCCACTATGGCACACTCAGATTATTGCATCTCTGTGGGGAGATGGCTGGGAATAAATGTGACACAGATTGTTTAATCCCCTCCCCTCTCTCACCAGTACACCCCCTATGGAGCACAACAGATTTTATATAGAGCTGTCAGATTACTTCATATCAGTCCTTAACCCTCAAGGGGCATACAGTCTAAGGGCCCTAACTCCCATTCATACACATACTAGGGCCAATTTATACAGGAGCCAATTAACCTCCCAGCATGTATTTATAGTGTGGGAGGAAAGCAGAGTACCTAGAGGAAACTCACACAGGCACAGGGAGAACATGCAAACTCCATGCAGTTGGTGCCATGGTTGGGATTTGAACCAACGCCCCCAGTGCTGCCAGGTGGAAGTGCTAACCATTCAGCCACTGTGCTGCCCAACGTTGTCATTCCTTCAGATAACAGAGTGATACATACAAGGCTTTCTTTCTGAATTTTCTCTTTCAAAACTGAACTTTTTTATTCACTTCTGAGACGAAAAAAAAATAACAAAACCAAAAAAATAAACAAAAATAAAGTATTCATTTGTCTTGTTTAAATGCCACTAAAATGATGATTGTAATAGAAAGCATTGCTAATACAAAGCATGTGACTGGATGGAGCACTCGGTCTTTTTCTGCCGTCACTTTTCCATGTTTCTATTACAAAGTTATTTTCTAAAATGTTTGTAAACTTTGTAAGTGCTTCCCTTCCCCCGACTGTGTATACACGGCCCGGTATGGAAGCCATGACACCGGGATCATGCCTGAGGCTACAACCATCATCCCAGTATCATTTGTTAGTGCCGGCGATTCTCCTTAGAGTAAATGTCATCTGAGCGGCTAAACAGCCTCTGGATAACTTTTACAGATTGCAGAAGGGGGTCCCCCCCTCCCCCGCTGCTGACACCTTTACCAGGCTCTCTGGAGTGATCAGAGAACCTGGTGAGGATGTGACCGGCAGCATCTGGCTCTGGGCACACAGTGAAGGAATGAATGTTGTTCCTCCCATTGTGTGACATCAGAAAGTGATGACAATGTTGTCACTTCTGGTTTCGGCTCTTTGGTTTACTGGCCGGTTACTGGCCGGTGAAGCAGCCGACCAGATCGATCGATCTTTGTTTGATCGGCTGCATTGGAGGCTAGAGGATAAATGGGGGGTCTAATAGACCCCAGATCTCTCCATAAAGAGGACCTAGAACTGCCTATTGCTGTCACAAGGGGTGTTTACATTCCTTGTGATAGCAATAAAAGTGATAAAAAAAAAAATTAAAGAAACTAAAAATAAAATAAATAATAAATGTAATACCAAAAAATGTTCAAGCGCCCCATCCTCCGCCATGCACACATACAAAGGTGAACGCAGGCATTGTTCCTTCACACATATGTAGACAGTGATCACACCACGCATGTGAGGTATCACCGCAATTGTCACAGTGTGAGCAATAATTCTAGCCCCAGACCCAGTGTCACTCTAAACTGGTAACCTGGAAAGGGTTTTAAAGCATCTCCTATGGACAATGTAAACTACCGCAGTTTGTTGCCATTCCACGGGCGTGCGCAGTTTTAAAGTGTGACGTGTTTGGTATCTATTTACTCGGTGTAACATCATCTTTTATGGTTTACAGAACAAATGGTGTTATATAGGGGTTTATTTACTAAAGCTGGAGAGTGCAAAATCAGACTCACTTCTGCATAGAAACCAATCAGCTTCCAGGTTTCATTGCCAAAGCTTCATTGAACAAGCTGAGGTTAGAAGCTGATTGGTTTCTATGCAGAAGGGAGTCTGATTTTGGACTCTCCAGCTTTAGTAAATAAACCCCATAGTACCTGTGTGCACTAAAATTCATTCAAGTGTATTTTTTCAAAAACTCAGTTTGAAAAGCAGCTGCACAACTACCGTGTGACATAAAAAACTGCAACACCCACCAATTCATTCTCTAGGAACTTTGCTTAAAAATATAGAATGTTTGGGGGTTCTAAGTAATTGTCTAGCCAAAAAAATGATCATTTTTACATGTAAGAGAAATGTCAGAACTGACCCAGTAGGCAAGTGGTTAAAATGTGACACCAAAAAAAGAAGAAACAAAACAAATAACAAGAGATGTGAGGTTGTGACAGACTGAGGCGAGGTTCACACCTATGCACGTCCCCTTTCATCTGTCTGCTGTGCTTTTTGTGGTGCGTTTGCATTTTTGCACTTGCTTTTTTGACGTTATTTTTTCTTTATGCATTTTCATGGGTTTTATTTTGTTTTTGTTTTTTTGGCTAACTTGTTGCTGGGCAGAATAAAGCGTTAGTAAACCACAGCTTGCAAAAAAAAATCCCCTGCAAGATAATATAAAGTGCTAATATGCATCTCATCCTACCACACTGAAGGTTTGTGAGCTCCATCCATCTGACTAGCCGAGCCTTGATGATGTCACTCCCACGCATGCACACGGGAGTCTCGGGCCACGGCACAGTGCTCTAAAGGAACTGCACGGGTATGCACATGCACCGGCTGTCAAAACAGCAAATATTTCCTCAAAGGTGAAGGTTTAGCAGATATGTATATTACCTCCAGGGAAGTCTTATTATAAGCTCACCTGTAGGGAAAAGACACAAAAGGGAGTTTACTTCCACTTTAGAAATGCAGAAAGAATAAAAACTGCACTCCATGCGTTTCTGCAGCCTCTCCATTGAAGTCTATTGAACCAAAATGCACCGTTTTACATTAAAAAAAAGTCCCCGACCCTTCCCAGAAATCGCAGCGGTTACATACATGGAGATGAGAACTTCACCCACAGGAGATCATGTGACATGGACTGCAGTGCATTTCTGCAGAACATAGAACGCACCGCAAAACGCTGAGCTGTGAACCTACCCTGAGGGATGTCCCCACTGGAAGGCTGGGAGGTTAGGATGGCGGAGGCTGAGGCATATCGCCAAGTCAGTGATGGGAGATTACACTGTGGTCGATTGTGGCGTGTCCCCAAGGACACACTGGGAGGTTAGGTTGTGGGAGATGGTGGAGTGTAATACTGGCAATACTTGGAGGTTAGGTTGTGGGAGATGGTAGAGTGTAATACTGGCAGAACTAGGAGGTTAGGTTGTGGGAGATGGTGAAGTGTAATACTGGCTGTACTAGGAGGTTAGGTTGTGGGAGATGGTGAAGTGTAATACTGGCTGTACTTGGAGGTTAGGTTGTGGGAGATGATTGAGTGTAATTCCGGCAGTACTTGGAGGTTAGGTTGTGGGAGATGGTGGAGTTTAATACTGGCTGTAGTTGGAGGTTAGGTCGTGGGAGACGAAGTGTAATACTGACAGTACTTGAAGTTTAGGTTGTGGGAGATGAAGTGTAATACTGGCAGTACTTGGGAGGTTAGGTTGTGGGAGATGGTGGAGTTTAATACTGGCAGTACTTGGAGGTTAGGTTGTGGAAGATGATGGAGTTTAATACTGGCAGTACTTGGAGGTTAGGCCGTGGGAGATGAAGTGTAATACTGGCAGTACTTGGAGGTTAGGTTGTGGGAGATGGTTAATTGTAATACTGGCAATACTTGGAGGTTAGATTGTCGGAGATTGTGAGGTGAAATTCTGGCTGTACTTGGAGGTTAGGTTTGTTGGAGATTTTGGAGTGTAATACTGGCAGTACTTGGAGGTTAGGTTGGGGGAGATGGTGGAGAGTAAAACTGGCAGTACTTGGAGGTTAGGTTGTGGGAGATGGTGGATTTTATTACTGACAGTACTTGGAGGTTAGGTTGTGGGAGATGGTGGAGTGTAATACTGGCAGTACTTGGAGGTTAGGTTGTGGGAGATGGTGGAGTGTAATACTGGCAGTACTTGGAGGTTAGATTGTGGGAGATTGTGAAGTGAAATTCTGGCTGTACTTGGAGGTTAGGTTTGTTGGAGATTTTGGAGTGTAATAATGACAGTACTTGGAGGTTAGGTTGTGGGAGATGGTGGAGAGTAAAACTGGCAGTTGGAGGTTAGGTTGTGGGAGATGTTGGAGTTTAATACTGGCAGTACTTGGAGGTTAGGTTCTGGGAGATGGTGGAGTGTAATACTGGCAGTACTTGGAGGTTAGGTTGTGGGAGATGGTGGAGTTTAATACTTACAGTACTTGGAGATTAGGTTGTGGGAGATGGTGGAGTGTAATACTGGCAGTGCTTGGAGGTTAGATTGTGAGAGATGAAGTGTAATACTGGCAGTACTTGGAGGTTAGGTTGTGGGAGATGGTTAATTGTAGTACTGGCAGTACTTGAAGGTTAGGTTGTGGGAGATGGTGAAGTGTAATTCTGGCAGTACTTGGAGGTTAGGTTGTGGGAGATGGTGGAGTGTAATACTGGCAGTATTTGGAGGTTAGGTTGTGGGAGATGGTTAAGTGTAATACTGGCAGTACTTGGAAGTTAGGTTGTGGGAGATGGTGAAGTGTACTTCTGGCAGTACTTGGAGGTTAGGTTGTGGGAGATGGTAGAGTGTAATACTGGCAGTACTTGGAGGTTAGGTTGTAGGAGATGGTGGAGTTTAATACTGGCAGAACTTGAAGGTAAGAATGTTGGAGATGGTGAAGTGTAATACTGGCAGTACTTGGAGGTTAGGTTGTGGGAGATGGTGGTGTGTAATACTGGCAGTACTTGGAGGTTAGGTTGTAGGAGATTGTGAAGTGTAATACTGGCAGCACTTGGAGGTTAGGTATTGGGAGATGGTGGAGTGTAATACTGGCAGTACTTGAAGGTTAGGTATTGGGAGATGGTGGAGTGTAATACTGGCAGTACTTGGAGGTTAGGTATTGGGAGATGGTGGAGTGTAATACTGGCAGTACTTGGAGGTTAGGTTGTAGGAGATTGTGAAGTGTAATACTGGCAATACTTGAGTATTGAGTGCAGTTATGAAAAGGGTCCTGTGCAGGTTTGTAGCGGTGCCTTCCAGACCTGCAAGTGACAGAGTAGAGTGACATGCGGAGCTCAGTGTTTTGCTAGTGACAGTAGTTTTCACAGTCTGGAGGGGTTTGCTCACTGATGGCTGTCGGGAGGCAATTGCCCAATGAGGTTTGTCGAGAGGGTTTGTGTTTCCGATTCAAGTCTATAGGAAGCGATTTCCCATTCAAGTCAATGGGGCGCAACTTCCCATTCAAGTCTATGGGGTGCGATTTCCCATTCAAGTCTATGGGGCGCCACTTCCCATTCAAGTCTATGGTGCGCAATTTCCCATTCAAGTCTGTGGGGTGTGATTTCCCATTCAAGTCTATGGAAGGCAATGTGTGAACCCAGGCATCAGGATGCAATTTCTAGTCGCCATGGCGACCTGGCTTCTGGAATTTGTAGAGCCCTAGGCTACACTCCACTACTAGACCCTATATATGGGCAGCACAGTGGCTGAATGGTTAGCACTTCTTCCTGGCAGCACTGAGGTAATGGATTCAAATCCCAACCACAGCACCACCTGCCTGGAGTTTTTATGCTCTCACTGTGCCTGTGTGGGCTTCCTCTGGGTACTCCAGTTTCCTCCCACACTCCAAAGACATGCTGGTAGGTGAATTGGCCCTTGTATGTGTATGTATGAATGTGAGTTAGGGACCTTAGACTGTACACCCCTTGAGGGTTAGGGACTGATGTGAATGTTCAATATATATGTACAGTGCTGTGTAAATTGATGGCGCTATATAAGTACCTGAAATAAATATACTCAGTTAAGTGGCTGGTGGGAGATAAAAGAATGTCAATCCTTATTTAAACCCTCCATCCCGGGCACTGTCACCCCCTCCTGCTCAGGACATTTCTCAGCCTGCAGCGCTCTCACATTTTGAATGACAATTGCACGGTCATGCAACACTGTAACCGAATGAAATTTTATCATTTTGTTTTCACACAAATAAAGCTTTCTTTTGGTGGTATTTAATCATCGCTGGGTTTTTAAAAAGGTTTTGCTAAATAAATGAAAGTCTGAAATTTTTGCAAAAAAATATGCGTTTACTTCGTTTCTGTTATAATATTTTGCAAATAAATATTGTTCTTTATAGAGTTAGGCCAAATTTTATTCTGTTACATTTCTTTTGGTGAAAATAATGCAAATCAGTTCTTATTATTTATTCTGTAGGAAAGTTATAGAGTCTACAAACTATGGGATATATACCTGAAAATTGATCAGTTCTGATGTGCTGACGGACAATCATTTCTTGAGACTCAAAAATGTCAGGACAGTACAAATACCCCCTAAATGACCCCTTTTTGGAAAGTAGACAGTCTAAGGTATTTACTAAGAGGCATGGCAATTTTTTTGAACTTGTAATTTTTTGAAAATGAATAAAAAAAATATATATATTTTTTTTTTTGACATACTGTCACCAGTGTGCGGTGTCATCACATGACTGGTGTGGCGGTGATCAGGGACACTGACTGGTGGTAGTATGAAAAAAAATATTTTTTTTTTCAGTTTTTCTATATTGTTTATCTTTTTTTTTTTTTTTCTGATTTTTTTTTTTTTTTACAAACTATGACCAGAGCAATACAATGTTATCATAGTAACGTTGTACTACTCTGGGGAAGTGTTTAGGAATTATTTTTTTTTACACATTATGATTGTCACTGTGATTGGCCCTGTCTGTACTATGTGATCAACTATGTGACAGCCAATGTACACAATGGATGGCATGAACAATTGTCATGTGATCTGCTGTGATTTGTCACCGTGATCAAATGGTACGGGCAGTGAGCCAGCACAGTGATCTGTTATCGGTTGTGTCTGGTGGACACAGCGAGGGCAGATCGTACCTGCAGTGAAGTCCAACCGGACGGCAGTATGTGCCATGTCAGATACTGTAAAGGAGGAGGAAGTAACAGTGCTGGATCAGTGAGTTGTATAAAAGATGACAACTCATGTCTTGTCAGATGGCGGAGGAGGAATCAGTGCTACACCAGTGATCTGTATATAAGGTGACAGTGTGGGGTATTTATTAAAATTGGGGAGTGCAAAATCTGATGAAATTTATAGAAACCAATCAGCTTCCAGGTTTTATTGCTAAAGCTTAATTGAACAAGCTGAAGTTAGAAGCTGATTGGCTGCCATGCACAGCTGCACTAGATTCTGAGTGCTCCAGCTTTAGTAAAAATGTTTATTATGCATTGATGGCGTCCGGAGTGGCCGCATGATCGCCAGCTCCGGCGCCCCTGCTAAATCCACCACCATCCGGGCGGTAGCGGGCATCGAAGCAACCGCCAGAGGTCCTGCCAACACCCTGAAGGGGTGCTGGGTGCTCTCTCCCTCCAGCAGAGCTCCAGCGGCTTGCGGTCTACCGCGGCACCTAAAGCCGTGGTCTTTCCTGCCAGCCGCAGCCACGACGTACCGAGTCGCCTCCGAAACGCCTCCGCTCCAGCAAGAGGGACGAGGGGACGCAACCACCACCCCCACCCCCGTCGGTACCTACAACTGCCGCAGTGACCTGTGACTCCGCTGCTCCGGAGGTCCTGCCGTAACCCAGGAGGGGTACTGGGCCTACCGCGGCCTGCGAAGCCACGGTCCTCCCTGCCAACCCAAGAAGCCATCGCCCCGCGCCAGAAAGAGAGCCCCTGCCTCCTACTCCTGTACCGTGAGGAGAAGCCACCACTGCCAGCACTGAGAGGGTAAGCCACCACCACCAGAACGGCTCTCTGCTCCCAACCGTGCCACACAGCCGCTCCCCGTCCCCCCACCGCTCAGCCCTGAGCCCCATCACGTGAGCCTACAACACCCACAGACGCCGAGCCCTACAACACCCACAGGCGCTGGACCCTACCGCTCCCACAGACGCTGGGCCCTACAGCACCCACAAGCACTGGCCCACAGAACCCACAAGTGCTGGCTCACAACACCTACAAGCGCCGGCCCACAGCACCGGCAGATGCCGGGCCCTACTGCACCTACCGATGCCTAGCCTACAGCACCTCCAGACGTCAGGCCTACAGATGCTGGGCCCTACAGCACCTCCGACGCCAGGCCATACAGCACCTCCAGATGCCGGCCCCTACAGCACCTCCAGATGCCGCACCCTACAGCACCTCCAGACGCCATGTCCTACAGCACCTCCAGACGCCGTGCCCCACAGCACCTCCAGACGCCGTGCCCCACAGCACCTCCAGACGCCGTGCCCCACAGCACCTCCAGACGCCGTGCCCCACAGCACCTCCAGACGCCGTGCCCCACAGCACCTCCAGACGCCGTGCCCCACAGCACCTCCAGACGCCGTGCCCCACAACACCTCCAGACGCCGTGCCCCACAACACCTCCAGACGCCGTGCCCCACAGCACCTCCAGACGCCGTGCCCCACAGCACCTCCAGACGCCGGCCTACAGCACCCACAGACTGCCGTAACTAGTCAACAGCAGATCCATCTGCCCACCACTCTCCCTCCCCTCCCACAGATGAACTCCTCCACCACTACGTGACAGACTTTCTGCATCTATACTGCCTGATGTGAAACCTTTCACCTCCCTCAATTGACCAGCACTCCGCCCACCCTCCTAATATGCCACCTGTACTCCTCCTCATCGTACTCCTCTCCTTCATTCACAAAATCTCCTCCCTCTACCCCCCTACTCCCCCAAAACAATTACACATTGGACCCTCACTACTTCCATCTCCCCACTACAGCTCTCACCACCTCCTCCTGATACTCCACTCTCCCACCGACCCACACGCCACCACCAACAGACCCTCACGCTCTTGCACATCCCACTCCCATGCCACCTTTCTCACCCTTCTTCTCCTCCTAACCACCGGGGATATCTCCCCGAACCCTGGCCCCTCACCACCTCACTCACCCACTAGGCACCCTCCTACTCCCACAAACCGCCGCAACCCCCTCAACCTTATACCTGTCCTCCTCCTCCCCGCATCCACCTCTCCACTCTCGGTTGCACTCCTGAACGGCCAATCGGTTTGCAACAAGCTCACCGCCATCCATGACCTCTTTATCTCCCACTCCCTCAACCTCCTAGTGGTCACCGAAACCTGAATCCAAGCCACTGACTCCAGCTCCCCTGCGGCACTCTCCTATGGAGGTCTCGTCTGGTCCCATTCACGCAGACCGAGCGGTTGTAGAGGTGGTGGGGTCGGCATGCTCTTGTCACCGCTGAGCACCTTCCAGGTCCTCCCAAACCCCCCCTCTCTATCCTTCTCCTCCTTCCAGGCCCACTGCGTCCGACTCTTCTCCCCCACCCCTCTGAGGATTGCAGTAATCTATCGGCCTCCTGGACCCGTATCCCGCTTCCTTCATGACTTTTCCGCCTGGCTACCCTTCTTCCTCTCCTCTGAGCTACCCACCATCATCCTTGGAGACTTCAATATCCCTATCAATGTCAACAACCCGGCTACATCCCAACTACTCCACTTAACCTCTTCTTTTTCACTCACACAGTGCACACAGTCCTCCACCCACACCGACGGGAACACCCTGGACTTCGTTTTCTCCCATCTCTGCACCCTCCACAACCTCACAAAAACCCCTTTCCCTCTCTCTGACCACAACCTCATTACGTTCTCCATCTCCCCGTCCTCTAACACCCCCCCCCCGAACCTCAAACCATCACCAGCCATAACCTCCGCAACCTGAACCCGGCCCCTTTCCACTCTGCAGCTGACCGTCTGTACAACAGTATCCTCCCACTGTCATGCCCTGACCTGGCCACTACTGCGTACAATGACTCGCTATCAGCTGCCCTAGACCCCTGACCACATGTAGCATTAGACCCCCAGACCGCTTCAACCCTGGCAGAACGACCACACTAAAAATCTTAAACGACACAGTCGTGCGCTGGAGCGATTATGGCGTAAAACCAGATCCCCTCAAGCTTTCTCCCTCTACAAATCCGCCTTCCTCACCTACACCTCCTCCCTCCACGCCGCCAAACAAGCCTACTTCGTTACCCTCATCAACACCCTCTCCACCTGTCCTCGCCGGCTCTTCTCCACTTTCAACTCCCTACTCTCTCCCCCCCACACCCCCATTCAGTACCTCACTCAACGCCGACGAGATTGCCACTCACTTCCAAAATAAGATCGATGCAAACCGTAAGGACATCGCCAATGCTCAACCTACCTCCCCACCTAGCCTCCCTCCCACTATAACCCCATCAACTCTCCCCTCCTCTGACCTCACAACCGCCCTGCCCCCCACCACACCTAACATCCCACACACCTTATCCTCCCCAACACTACGCTCCTTCAGCACTGCTACCACTGAGGAGGTCACTAAGGTCTTCTCAGTAGCCCGCCTCACCACTTGCCCCCTTGACCCTGTCCCCACACAACTACTCCGGTCATCCTCCTCCTTCATCCTACGCTCCCTCACCCACATCTTCAATCTCTCCCTCTCTACTGGCGCATTCCCCTCCCCCCTAAGGCACACGCACATCACCTCCATACTCGAAAAACCCTCCCTGGACCCCACCGACCTGAACAACCTTAGACCCATCTCCCTACTGCCATTTACTTCCAAGCTCCTTGAGCGCTTAGTCTACAATCGTCTAAGCGCTCACCCCACTGACAATAACCTCCTCGATCCCCTACAATCTGGCTTCCGTCCCCTACACTCCACCGAAACCGCCCTACTCAAAATCACTAATGACCTGCTAACCGCCAAAGCTAATGGCCACTACTCAGTCCTCTTACTCCTTGACCTCTCTGCGGCCTTCGACACAGTTGACCACCCCCTCCTCCTTAATAAACTACACTCCCTCGGCATCAGAGACTCCGCTCTCTCCTGGCTCTCCTCCTATCTATCCCAACGCTTCTTCAGCATTACTAATAATGCCACCACCTCCCCCTCTCTCCCCCTCTCTGTTGGGGTCCCCCAAGGCTCTGTCCTTGGGCCCCTTCTCTTCTCCATCTACACCTCCTCCCTCGGCAAACTGATACACTCCCACGGCTTCAACTACCACCTCTACACCGCTGACACGCAAATTTGCCTCTCCACCCCTCACCCCCTCAGTCTCCGCCCGTATCACCCACCTACTGAATGACATATCAGACTGGATGTCGCTCCATTTCCTCAAATTGAACCTTTCCAAACCCGAGCTCCTAATTTTCCCCCCAGCCCATGCCCCCCCCTCTCCATCACGACCAACAACGCCACCATCAGTCCTACCCCTCAAGCCAAAGTCCTAGGTGTCACTCTTGACTCAAGCCTGTCCTTCCAACCCCATGTCCAATCATTGGCAAACTCATGCAGGCTCCATCTCCGCAACATCTCCAAAATACGTACGTTCCTAACCCCAGACACTACTAAACAACTTGTTCACTCCCTTATTATCTCATGCCTGGACTACTGCAACTCCCTTCTCACCGGCCTACCCCAACACAGGCTATCCCCACTTCAGTCTATCCTGAACTCAGCGGCCAGACTCATCCACCTTAACAACCGCTTCACTTCTGCCACCCCCCTCTGTCATTCCCTCCACTGGCTCCCGATTGCCCAACGCATTAAATTCAAACTACTAACAATGACATACAAAGCCATTCATAACGCTGCCCCAAACTACCTCACCGTCCTGATACCCAAATACCACCCAACCTGTACTCTTCGCTCCTCACAAGACCTCCTACTTTCTAGCCCCCTGGTCTCCTCCTCCCACGCTCGACTGCAGGACTTCTCCAGGGCTTCCCCCATCCTCTGGAACTCTCTACCCCAATCCATGAGAGTGTCACCTACCCTCTTCACCTTCAGGCGCACCCTGAAAACCCACCTCTTTCGGGAAGCCTACCCCACCCTGACCTAACAGCCGATCTACACTCCTCCTACCACTCCATCCCCCACAGCCACTTCCGCCTGTACCACTATCCCCTCCCTCCTAGATTGTAAGCTCGAAAGAGCAGGGCCCTCGAACCCCTCGTGTTTTGTCTTGTTACTGTATTGTCTCATGTGCTGTCCCCCACTATAATGTACAGCGCTGAGCAAACCTTTTGGCGCTATATAAATAATGTATAATAATAATAGTAAATCTCCCCCCTGTGTGTCTTGTCCAGTAGTGCAGAACATTGGAGACCATTCCATAATCTCTTTATGGTTGGATTGGAGAACGATTGCATGTCTAGAAGTTTTCAATGACCTGCTTAGGTCAAACCTGTTCAGGGGAGAAACTTGCACAGCTCAAAAAAATGAAAGGCACACCTTGAAAACCCATTAGATCTGAATGGGGAAATCTGCTGGATATCTATACTGCCATGGACTGGGTGATGTGTTAGGAATGTAAGGATGCCCCATCGTTTGATGGAAATGAAATTATCAACCTTCAGAGGACTGAATTCAAAGACACCCCAAATTTCGAAGTAAAAAATTATGCAGCAGGCCGAGTCCATTTGGTTGAAATGTCATTGCAGCAACTCAGAATGGTCCTCAGTAGTTTGTATGGCCCCCACTTGCTTGTATGTATGCCTGACAACATCGGGGCTTGCTCCTAATGAGACGATGGATGGTGTCCTGGGGGATTTCCTCCCAGATCTGGACCAGGGCATCACTGGGCTCCTGGACAGTCTGAGGTGCAACCTGGCGACATCAGATGGACCGAAACATGACATCCCAGAAGCGTTCTATTGGATTTAGGTCAGGCCAGTGGTGGGGGTCATTCAATGGTATCAATTCCTTCATCCTCCAGGAATGGCCTGCATACTCTCGCCACATGAGGCCCGGCATTGTCGTGCACCAGGAGGAACCCAGGACCCACTGCACCAGTGTAGGGTCTGACAATGGGTCCAAGGATTTCATCCCGATACCTAATGGCAGTCAGGGTGCCATTGTCTAGCCTGTAGAGGTCTGTGCGTCCCTCCATGGATATGCCTCCCCAGACCATCACTGACCCACCACCAAAACGGTCATGCTGAACAATGTCGCAGGCAGCAGAACGTCCTCCATGGCTTCTCCAGACCCTTTCACGTCTGTCACATGTGCTCAGGGGGAACCTGCTCTCATCTGTGAAAAGCACAGAGCGCCAGTGGTGGACCTGCCAATTCTGGTGTTCAATGGCAAATGTCAATCCAGCTCTTTGGTGCCTGGCAGTGAGCACAGGGCCCACTAGAGGACATTGGGCCCTCAGGCTACCCTCATGAAGTCTGTTTCTGATAGTTTGGTCAGAGAAATTCACACCAGTGGCCTGCTGGAGGTCATTTTGTAGGGCTCTTGCAGTGCTCATCCTGTTCCTCCTTGCACAAAGGAGCAGATATCAGTCCTGCTGATGGGTTAACAACCTTCTACGGCCCTGTCCAGCTCTCCTAGAGGAACCTTGTCAGGAATGGACTTGCCAGTAATGGTGGGACCCACCTGCCTTGTGGGCTGCAGTACCAGAGCTGGCCAGCGGGTGCTCCCGGCAATCAGAGACTCAACCCTGCAGCCAGCCAAACACCTGTAGTTGATCATGCAGGTGTATTTAAGGGATGGCCAGACCTGCAGTCTCTGCCTTGGTGTGTGTTTTTCCTGGGCCCTGCATCCCTGTTCCTGTCTGATTCGTTGCTGACTCTGCCTGATCCTGACTTCTGCTGACTTCTCCTGTTTTATCCCTGGCTTGGGACCCTGACCATTCTCTGCCTGACCCCCTGTACCTACCTACCCAATTGTTATTGACCCGGCCTGCCTGACGACGCTTGCATTGTATGTACTGTTATCTGTGGATGGTTTGGTTTGGTTCGTTTGCACTGTGTTATGTTTTAGTATTGCACTGTGTTTATGTTTGTATTGTTAGTCTTTAATAAATTATATTTTTTATAACTTATCTGAAGCCTGCGTTTCCCTGCGTCAGTCACACACCTCTGGTCACACCCCGGAGCCCTGACATTACACCAAGGCCAATCCTGACCAGAAGTGGCTGCACAGGGAAGCCATCTTGGCTTGTTGCTGGGAAGGATGGATCTTGATGAGGTTGTGTATTTATCTCTGCTAGTGTTTGATGACAGAGAGTATGCTTATCAAACTCTGAAGGAGTATCCCAGGGATGAACTGCTAGAATGTATACGGATCGCTCATGTTCTAGTAGATCAGGGCACAGAATTCTGAGGTGCAGCCATTGATTCAGGTTTGTGCTGAGTTGGTTTCATCTGGTACCCCCGAATGCAGGGATGAATTTTTGCCGCCATTTAGTGCCGACCAGGTAGAGTCCCTGGTATGGTTATTAGAGGATGATGTGGATTACTTTCTGGAGCGTAATTCTGCATGTTCACCACAGATACTAAGAGATTGTATAAACGCAGTGCAGTCATTGACCAGACAGGCTTTGTGTAAACTGAGCTTTGTTCAACCCATACCGCAGACATGGTCAGACTTGTTGCACCCAGCCTCAGTCAGCTTACAACATCATTCCTCCGCTCAAGGCACTCTTCCTGCATCCCCGACAGCACCCCCAGTGACTGCCCAGTATACTCTAACTACCACATACCAGTCCTCTGCTCCCACTCGCTGCACCTATCCTTTCTTTAACCCTGTAAAGAAGTCCTCTGTAGCAACTGCTCCCTCCTCTGTTCCCTCTTCCAGCTCTTCTCTGTCCTCAGCTGCTCCATTCGTTTGCAGACCTGCGTTTACTTGCAGTGCCCCAGTAGTTAAAACCAGAAAAAAGCGGAAATTCTTTCCAACCAGTACCATCCTGCCAGTATCCAAACCGGTGAGCCTGCCGTCTGAGAACATGCCTTCCGTGGTTCAGCCTGGTGCCTCGGCACCCGCACTTCAGCCTGATGTCTGTACCCAGCCTGATGTCTGTACCCAGCCTGATGAACTGATCCAGCCTGATTATCCTATCACGCCTGATGACCCAGTGCCCGCTGTCGAGCCAGACGATCCGGTACCTGATGACCTGGTGCCCACTGTTAGAGATGAGCGAATCGAACTTGGCGAAGTGGAATTCATTTCGAATATTAGGAAAAATTCGATTCGCATCGAATCCGAATTTTAGCAAACTTCGGATGCACGAATCGAATTTTCCCCGATCAGCCGGCAAAAGTGTCACTGCAGAGAGCTCCGCTATTTCTGACAGTTCTCTGACAGTTCTGACAGTTCATTTACAGCGGTTGAAACATTGTATCTATTTGTTTCCATTTAGGATACAGATGTTTTTATTCGGAAATAAATAGATACAATGTTTCAACCGCTGTAAATGTGAAGGAACTGTCAGAGAACTGTCAGAAATAGCGGAGCTCTCTGCAGATACACTTTTTGCTGTACTGGAATTCTTCTTCTTTTCATTCTTCTTCTTCTTTTCATTCTTCTTCTTCTTCTTCTTCTTTTCATTCTTCTTTTCATTCTTCTTCTTCTTCTTTTCATTCTTCTTCTTCTTTTCATTCTTCTTTTCATTCTTCTTCTTCTTCTTCTTTTCATTCTTCTTCTTTTCATTCTTCTTCTTTTCATTCTTCTTTTCATTCTTCTTCTTCTTCTTTTCATTCTTCTTCTTCTTTTCATTCTTCTTTTCATTCTTCTTCTTCTTTTCATTCTTCTTCTTCTTTTCATTCTTCTTTTCATTCTTCTTCTTCTTTTCATTCTTCTTCTTCTTCTTTTCATTCTTCTTTTCATTCTTCTTCTTCTTCTTTTCATTCTTCTTCTTTTCATTCTTCTCATTCTTCTTTTAATTCTTCTTTTCATTCTTCTTCTCATTCTTCTTTTCATTCTTCTTCTTCTTCTTTTCATTCTTCTTCTTCTTTTCATTCTTCTTCTTCTTCTTTTCCTTCTTCTTTTCCTTCTTCTTTTCATTCTTCTTTTCATTCTTCTTCTTCTTCTTTTCATTCTTCTTCTTCTTCTTTTCATTCTTCTTCTTCTTCTTTTCCTTCTTCTTCTTTTCCTTCTTCTTCTTCTTCTTTTCCTTCTTCTTCTTCTTCTTCTTCTTCTTTTCATTCTTCTTTTCCTTCTTCTTTTCATTCTTCTTTTCCTTCTTCTTTTCATTCTTCTTTTCCTTCTTCTTTTCATTCTTCTTTTCCTTCTACTTTTCATTCTTCTTCTTCTTCTTTTTCTTCTTTTCATTCTTCTTCTTCTTTTCATTCTTCTTCTTCTTCTTTTCATTCTTCTTCTTTTCATTCTTCTTTTCATTCTTCTTCTTCTTCTTTTCATTCTTCTTTTCATTCTTCTTTTCATTCTTCTTCTTCTTTTCATTCTTCTTCTTTTCATTCTTCTCATTCTTCTTTTAATTCTTCTTTTCATTCTTCTTTTAATTCTTCTTCTCATTCTTCTTCTTCTTCTTTTCATTCTTCTTCTTCTTCTTCTTTTCATTCTTCTTCTTCTTTTCATTCTTCTTCTTCTTCTTTTCATTCTTCTTTTCCTTCTTCTTTTCATTCTTCTTTTCCTTCTTCTTTTCATTCTTCTTTTCATTCTTCTTCTTCTTCTTTTCATTCTTCTTCTTCTTTTCATTCTTCTTCTTCTTCTTCTTTTCATTCTTCTTTTCCTTCTTCTTTTCCTTCTTCTTTTCCTTCTACTTTTCATTCTTCTTCTTCTTCTTTTTCTTCTTTTCATTCTTCTTCTTCTTTTCATTCTTCCTCTTCTTTTCATTCTTCTTTTCCTTTTCATTCTTCTTTTCATTCTTCTTTTCCTTCTTCTTCTTCTTCTTTTCATTCTTCTCATTCTTCTTTTCATTCTTCTTCTCATTCTTCTTTTCATTCTTCTTCTCATTCTTCTTTTCATTCTTCTTCTCATTCTTCTCCTCATTCTTCTTTTCCTTCTTCTTTTCATTCTTCTCATTCTTCTTTTCCTTCTTCTTTTCATTCTTCTTCTCATTCTTCTTTTCATTCTTCTTCTTCTTCTTCTTTTCATTCTTCTTTTCATTCTTCTTCTTTTCATTCTTCTTCTTCTTCTGCTTCTTCTTTTCATTCTTCTTCTTCTTCTTTTCATTCTTCTTCTTCTTCTTCTTCTTTTTCTTCTTCGTCGTGCCCCGTGACTGCCCAAATGAGTGAAGTGTGCGGTGATTCTAAGATCGACGGCACTCATCTGCATGTCATACTGACTGACAGTATTATTTCTCTTCCCCAGCAGACTCCAAGGACATTTAAATTAAAGGTACAGTGTTCTGCACTAATATAAAGGCTCTCTGAAGCCTAGAAACCCTTTTAATAAGTTAAATTTGCGGCAAATAAATTCGCATCGAATCGAATTTCTCCCGCAAATTCGGCGAATCAGCCAAATCGAATTTTTGAATAATTCGCTCATCTCTACCCACTGTCATGCCTGGTGACCCGATGCCCATTGTCGTGCCAGACGATCCAATGCCTGATGACCCAGTGCCCGCGGTCATACCTGGTGACCCGATGCCCGCTGTCAAGCCAGACGATCCAATGCCTGATGACCCAGTGCTCGCTGTCATGCCTGGTGACCCGATGCCCGCTGTGGAGCCAGACAATCCAGCGCCAGATGACCCGGTGCCCGCTGTCGATCCGGTAACTGATGACCCAGTGCCTGCTGTCATGCCTGGTGACCCGATGCCCGCTGTCGAGCCAGACGATCCAGCGCCAGATGACGCGGTGCCCGCTGTCGAGCCAAATGACCTGATGCCTGGTGACCCGATGCCCACTGTCGAGCCAGACGATCCAATGTCTGACCCAGTGCCCACGGTCATGCCTGGTGACTCGGAGCCCACTGTCATACCTGGTGACCCGATGCCCGCTGTCGAGCCAGACAATCCAATGCCTGATAACCCAGTGCCCGCTGTCATGCCTGGTGACCCGATGCCCGCTGTCGAGCCAGACAATCCAATGCCTGATGACCCAGTGCCCGCGGTCATGCCTGGTGACCCCATGCCCGCTGTCGAGCCAGACGATCCGGTACCTGATGACCCGGTGCCCGCTGTCGTGCCAATTGACTCAGAGCCCACTGTCGTGCCTGGTGACTCGGTGCTCACTGCCTTGCCAGATGACGCGGTTCCCGCTGTCGAGCCAAATGACCTGATGCCTGGTGACCCGATGCCCGCTGTCCAGCCAGACGATCCAATGTCTGACCCAGTGCCCGCGGTCATGCCAGTTGACTCGGAGCCCACTGTCGTGCCTGGTGACTTGGTGCCTTGCCAGATGACGCGGTGCCCACTGGCGAGCCAAATGACCTGATGCCTGGTGACCCGATGCCCGTTGTCGTGCCTGATGACCCGGTGCCCGCCGCTCCGCCTGGGGGCCCGGTGTCTGCCGCCCCTCCTGGGGGCCCGGCGCCCGCCACCCCGCCTGAGGGCCCGGCGCCCGCCGCCCCACCTGGGGGCCCGGCGCCCGCCGCCCCGCCTGGGGGCCCGGCGCCCGCCGCCCCGCCTGGGGGCCCGGCGCCCGCCGACCCGCCGGGGGGGGCCCGGCGCCCGCTGCTCCACCTGGTGATCCGGTGTCCAGCTCGATGTGCCTCTGGTAGGAGTCCTGCCCGGAGTCCTGCCCGATGTGCCGTTGCCCGGAGTCCTGCCCGATGTGCCGTTGCCCGGAGTCCTGCCCGATGTGCCGTTGCCCGGAGTCCTGCCCGATGTGCCGTTGCCCGGAGTCCTGCCCGATGTGCCGTTGCCCGGAGTCCTGCCCGATGTGCCGCTGCCCGGTGTGCCGCTGCCCAGAGTCCTGCCCGATGTGCCAGTCTTTGATATCCCGCCAGTTACCAGACCCGGGCGGTGGAACATTTTGCCCAGCTAGGACTGTTTGGAGCGTCCTGAGGCCGCTCCTTGGGGGGGTACTGTCAGGAATGGACTTGCTAGTAATGGTGGGACCCACCTGCCTTGTGGGCTGCAGTACCAGGGCTGGCCAGCGGGTGCTCCCGGTAATCAGAGACTCAACCCTGCAGCCAGCCAAACACCTGAAGTTGATCATGCAGGTGTATTTAAGGGATGGCCAGACCTGCAGTCTCTGCCTTGGTGTGTGTTTTTCCTGGGCCCTTTATCTTGTTCCTGCATCCATGTTCCTGTTCCTGTCCCTGTCTATGTCTGATTCGTTGCTGACCCTGCCTGATCCGGACCTCTGCTGACTTCTCCTGTTTTATCCCTGGCTTGTGACCCCGACCATTCTCTGCCTGACCCCCTGTACCTACCTGCCCGATTGTTATTGACCCGGCCTGCCTGACGACGCTTGCATTATATGTACTGTTATCTGTGGGTGGTTTGGTTTGGTTCGTTTGCACTGTTATGTTTTAGTATTGCACTGCGTTTATGTTTGTATTGTTAGTCTTTAATAAATTATATTGTTTATAACTTATCTGAAGCCTGCGTTTCCCTGCGTCAGTCACATACCTCTGGTCACACCCTGAAGCCCTGACAAACCTTCTGGCAATGGCACATATTGATTTGCAATCCTGGAGGAGTTGGATTGCCTGTGCAATCTCTGTAGGGTCCAGGTATGGCCTGACACTGACCCTAGCTAAATGCAAAACAAGTGAAAAACAGTCAGAAAAGATGAGTAGGGAAAAATATGTCAGTGGCCTCCACCTGTAAAACCATTCCTGTTTTGGGGGTCATCTCATTGTTGCCCATCTAGTGCAGCTGAAACTGATTAACAACCCCCTCTGTGACTTACCTGACCAGATGAATATCCCAGGAGTTTCTTTGACTTGATTTTAGACTCTTATTACAAAGTCTTTCTTTAAATTTTTTGAGCGGTGTATAATAAAATGGCGCGAGGGCCATACTGCGCATGCAAAGCTGGCCCCTGTGTCACCTTTAGAGATTGAACTGAATGCTCCGTGTTACTGGCAGCCAGAGGAAGGGCTGTCAGTGAGGGGCAGCCTCTGAGTATAAACTCTTGATGGGTATACTGTCACCCAAAATCCATCCCTGTATTCTACATTCTCCTTAATAAGACTTTATTGTCTTCCAGTACAAGGACTACCTGTCTGTCCAGGAGGAGAGGGCCCAGCGGTGCTACAAGGCCAATCTGTGGAGAAAGATGTTGATCGCCTGGCTGGATCTGACCCAAGAGGAAAAGATTGCCATGTGGGAGAAGCAGGATTGCAGCAGAGCACAGCCAGAGGTGGGTGGGGTGTCTATCCTTCCCATAGAAATCAGTGCACCCAGAATGTGTGTAATATAGATATATGTAGGGATTTGGTATAATATAGAGTGGTGTACATACCTGGAATGTTGGGGGGCTGGCAGGGTGAGGATCACATAGGATTGGCTAAAGTTATTAGGGTTGGCTTTTCAGTAAAAGCTACTCAGCTGAATTTCAGTGACTTTTCCTGGGATGACATGATGCCATCAGTCTGCTGCAGGCAGGAGGAAGCATTTTCTCAGTCTCCCCCAGTGATCACACTGCACCACTGTAACTTTGTAGTAAGGTAAGAGGTGGCAAGAGGTGCTGATCTGTGACAGATAATTGTGAACAAAAGAACTGCACAGGTACCAGGATTGTGTCATCTCTGATCCAGCACTCCAGTCCAGGAAGTAGATGGTGACCCTGGATGATGCCTGAACAAAAATGGCTCCATCCTTCTGGAGAGACAAGCAGATTAAGTCATTCTCATACTGTGATATTGGAGATGTAATAAATACCTGGAAAGTTGCATTCCAACAATACTTAACATGAAAAATATATTTAAAAATGTATTGTAAAACTTTGCTGAAACTTACATGGATGGTTGTCAGAACTGATGTGGGATCTGATTGGTTGCCATGGGTTGTACCTAGTGATGTTGTCACCATTTCTCTATATCCCCCTGTAGCGATGGTGTCACTGGTGTCTCTATATTCCCTCCTGTAGTAATGGTATCACTGGTATATCCATATCCCCCCTCTCCCGCATAGTGATGTCGCCACTGGTGTCTCTGTCTCCTGTCCTGTAATGATGGTGTGACCGGTGTCTCTATATCCCCTCTCTTAGTGATGGTGTCACCGATGTCTCTATACTTCGTCCTGCAGTGATGGTGCCACTGGTGTCTCCATATTTCCCCCTGTAGTGATGGCATCACCAGTGTCTCTATATTCTCTCCTGTAGTAATGGTGTAACCAGTGTGTCTATAGCCTGCCCTGTATTGATTGTCATCGGTGTCTCTATATTCTATCCTGCAATAATGATGTCACCAGTGTCTTCATATTTCCTGATGGTATTACTGGTATATCCATATCCCCCCTCTCCCCCATAGTGATGTCGTTACTGGTGTCTCTGTCTCCCGTCCTTTAATGATGGTGTGACCGATGTCTCTATACACTGGAAGAAGGGGAGGATCAGAGAAGATAGCATCAAACAGTATTTTTACACATTGTAGAGGATTAACCCCTTAGGTTCCACAGGGAGTATAACAAGCATGCTTTACTGCATCTACAGACTGATTCTACTGTTGTGGGTTTAGTATCACTTTAAGTTATTAAAAATGAAATCTTTTATGATCTTCTTTAGATCCCTACCTTAGGCTTTATGAGTTGTATAATACTTGAAGAAGGGACCCATATAAGGGTCCAAAGCAAACTTTCCAACACAGATAAACCCTTGTAATAACTTTCCGGTCTCAGGAAACCCCCACAAAAAATGACAATATCTACAACTCATGGTACAGTAGTGTGATGGTCAGTGGGAAGAATGCTCCTCATACTTGTGGTCAGAGGGAAGAATGCTCCTCATACTTGTGGTCAGAGGGAAGAATGCTCCTCATACTTGTGGTCAGAGGGAAGAATGCTCCTCGTACTTGTGATCAGTGGGAAGAATGCACCTCGTACTTGTGGTCAGTGGGAAGAATGCTCCTCGTACTTGTGGTCAGTGGGAAGAATGCTCCTTGTACTTGTGGTCAGTGGGAAGAATGCTCCTCATGCTTGTGGTCGGTGGGAAGAATGCTCCTCATACTTGTGTTCGGTGGGAAGAATGCTCCTCGTACTTGTGGTCAGTGGGAAGAATTACCCCCTTATAGATAGGTACAAAGAATGGTGGTGTCAGTGGTAACATATCTAAGAGGCAGAATATGCTCATTGCTCACGTATCCCTTAGCAACCTCTGGAGGAACTTTAAGGATCCATGGAAACCTGGCTGAGAAACCCTGGTCTACAGGCTTGCCTCTTTAATAACTTACTTTAGCCAATAGAAGGTATCGCCTAACCACCAATCTCTTTTTTTTTCGACGTTTGGATGGAGTGGTGAAGGGTCTAAGCCCCTGTCAGGCTTGTATTGCTCTCTGTGCCCCCACTGGGGAGAGTCTCCCCTCTCTACTTGTCCTGCTGACCACTGTTGCTGAAACTGAAAATTATGAGATCTCAAATTCTGAGTTGTCACCAAAGCTATCAAAGCGTGGCACTTCACTTCGGAGCAATTTCCTCTCACTTCGTGTTCTGTCTACAGGATAGGAGGTGAAGGGAAATCTCCACATTGGGGAAAAAAAGATCCCAAAAAGTAAAACCAGATGGGTCCATGAAGCTTCTTGTGCATCCAGGTCATGGTATATCTAGTACTAGTTGGTCACATTCAGCTGGACTTGTTCTGTAATGTTGCAGACTTTTCATGGCTCCTACAAGCACTGATGTCGGACAAGAAGGCCTGGCTCGCAGTCTCCGCTGTAATTCATCCCAAATTTGTTCTATCGGGTTGAGGTCAGGACTGCAGGCCAGTCAAGTTCCTCCACCCCATAATTCGCTCATCCATGTCTTTATGGACCTTGCTTTATGCACTGGTGCACAGTCATGTTAGAACAAGAAGGGGCCATCCCCAAACTGTTCCCACAAAGTTGGGAGCATGAAATTTTCCAAAATGTCTTGGTATGCTGACGCCTTATATGTTCCCTTCACTGAAACTAAAGGGGCCCTGAAACACAACCCTGTAACCCCTGAAACACAACCCTGCACCGTATTACCGCTCCACCAAAGTTTACACTTAGCACAATGTATTCAGACAAGTACCATTCTCCTGGCAACCGCCAAACCAAGACATGTCCATCGGATTGCGAGACAGAGAAGTGTGATTCCTAACTCCAGAGAACACTTCTCCACTGCTCTAGAGTCCAGTGGTGGTGTGCCTTACACCACTGCATCCGACGCTTTGCATTGTACTTGGCTTGGATGCAGCTGCTCGGCCATTCCAGTGGGAAACCCATTCCATTAAGCTCTCCACATATAGTTGTTGTGCTAATCTGAAGGCCACATAAAGTTTGGAGGTCTTTAGCTATTGATTTTGCAGACAGTTGGCAACTTCTGCGCACTGTTCATTTCAGCATGCGCTGACCCCTCTCTGTCATTTTACGTAGCCTACAACTTCGTGGCTGAGTTTCTGTTCCCAGTTGCTTCCACTTTCCACTAATACCAATAACAACTGACCATGAAAAATTTTGAACCAAGGAAATTTCACAGATGGACTTATTGCATAAGTGGCAACCTATCTGGGTACCATGCTTGAATTCACTGAGCTCCCCATTCTTTCACAAATGTTTGTAGAAGCAGTCTGCATGCCTAGGTGCTTGATTTTATACACCTGTGGCCATGGACGTGATTTGGAACACCTGAATCCAATGATTGGGAAGGGTGTTCCAATACTTTTGGGGGATGTGTGTGTGTTTATTTTATTTTATGCCTTCTTTTTCTCTTTTGGAATGCTCTCCTAGCCACACAAACTGGGGTATTACTGTAAAGTGTAGGAAATCTTCCCTACGCCCAGACCCTGCTCTCTTTTTGGGCTCATGGGTCCGAGTTGTGGGCTTTGTAGCCCTCTTTTGAGGGGGGCTTCATATTATTTAAGATTTGTGCTTACTATTGTATTTCGAACATGTTTGTTTTATTGATGGTTTGAGTGACCCCACAGATAAGTTGGGGCTATTCAAGGCATTCTGGGTGACCTTGTGGCCAGTATAGTACTTTTTTTTTTTTTTTTTTCTTTTCCTTCCCTCTTTTTTTGATTACAACAGGAGTGGGCTTAGGACCCACGATAGGTTCTTGCTTCCTACATGTTTTTCCAGGCAGAATGAGTGTTAGAATAGACACACTTAGCTAGTTCCTGTGTCTGTTTCTTTTTTTTTTTTTTTCTTTTCCCCACTTCCTATCAAGATGTTTATACTTTTTGTTTTCCCTTTGTTTTCAGTTTTTCCATCGAGCACCCTTTCCCTTTTTTTTTTTTCATATTTTCCTGTTTTATGCTTTCTCGTCTTTTTTTTTTTGCTGATTTTTGAAAAAGGTGGCCTTGACAGTACATATTTTTGTAATGCATAGTTGATAGATTAATTTTTTAATCACTGGCTTCTGTGTCTTAACCTATTCAGACTAATGGTGACCAATGTTCTTCAAATATCTTGTAATATCTTGTCTATAGAACAGAAGCCAAATGTTTTATTTCTGTCAATGCGCATATCTCCCAATAAAAAAAAAAAAATTTAGGAAGAAGATATTTGACCTAGACTGCTCAGAATTTACATAGGGGTTGGAGGGTGAAACCTCATGAATGGCAGTACAGTGGCTAAATGGGTACCCACTTCCGCCTAGCAGCACTAGGGTCATTGGTTCAAATCCCAGCCACAGCACTACCTGCCTGGAGTTTGCATGTTCTCTTTGTGCCTGCATTGGTTTCCTCTGGGTACTATAGTTTCTTCCCACACTCCAAAGACATGCTGGTAGGTTAATTGACCCTAGTATGTCTATATGTGTGAGTTAGGGACCTTAGATTGTACACTCCTTGTGGGCAGGGACTGATGTGAATGTGCAATATATATATATATATATATATGTGTAAACTGATGTATAAATTGATGGCACTATATAAGTACATGTAGTAAATAATTTGACAGTCCTGTAAGGGCTCATTTACAAAGGGCGTTTGGAAAACTCTTCTGACGCTGAAAAGTGACTGCTAGAAAAAACGTTTGTGTTTAGAAGCATTTGTAAAAGATAACCTCAGGAGACCCTCCCAACTGCCCAGAATGCACTGAAAATAGTAAATTTTATTTATTTCAGGTACTTATATAGCGCCATCAATTTACGCAGCGCTTTACATATATATTGGACATTCACGTCATAAT
Source organism: Staurois parvus (assembly GCF_062004578.1). NCBI lineage: Eukaryota > Metazoa > Chordata > Amphibia > Anura > Ranidae > Staurois > Staurois parvus. The sequence goes on from NW_028318958.1 coordinate 8,350,257, forward strand.
TAACTATTTCAGTCATTTTGAGAGAAATAGAGAGAGCAGCAGAGAGAGCAGTATGGATCCCATCATGAGCATGATGCAGCACGTTCTACCATTTTTTTTCCTTCACGCAATACCTGGAACTGACTGCACTGGTGTACTAGGTCCATTTGAATACATGGAAAACGCTTTTCATGCATTTTTGATGAAGAAAAAAGGCTCTGGACAACATCTGGATATGGACTTGTCAAAAAACATGTCTAAACGCAAGTGGTTAACCGTGTTTACAAGCGTTTGGCATTTGAAACTCCGGTAAAATCTACTCCTGAACGCAATTTTGGTGCGTTCAAGAAAATGAATGTAAACTCAACTGCCTGTAAACGACTGTGTGTACATGGACACATAGGAAAACATAAAAGAGAGTTCAGGGACTGCTAAAAAAATGCTCAACAGCTCCTGAACGTCAGATTAGCCCTAAGTGTTAAATGTCATAGTCTGCATCACTGGAACAGGAGGATGGTAGAAGACACAGATTGCTGGAAAGGGGAGTATAAACTTTTATTTTGCAGGGAACTTAAATTTGCTTTTTATTTAACCTTACAGGGTCACTCTGAATTCTGGTCACAATAACTTTCATTTGACCATTTGCCCTCCGCCCTATAACAGAAGTACTCCATAATTAGCTTTAACTTTTTGAATTCCTCCCATTTGTTCCATCTTGTATGGTGACTCTCCATCTTATCTTCATTCATATGATAGAGTGCCTCCAATTTACATATTTGATCCAGCCTATCCACCCAGTCTTTTATTTTCGGCACCTCTTGTCTCCTCCAAAACTTGGGTATCAGTCCCTTTGCTGCATTCAAATAGTACAATAGACCAGATTCTTTATATTTTTTAACTGAAAGCTTAGTACTATGAAAAAGGCAAATCTCTGGGTCTACTAGAACAACAACCTCTGTAATTTCCTGAATCAAGCTTACTATTTTCCCCCAATACTCTTGTATTTTAGGGCACTCCCACCATATGTGATACATTGTGCCCACATCCATGCCAACATAAAGGTGAATTATCTCCACTCAATCTATGTGCCACACTCGGGGTTATATACCATCTTGCCAAACATTTACTGTATAGTTCATTTCTACCTCCTGCATATTTATATTTCCATGAATTATTCTATACATTTTCCTCTGTTTTTCCACATCTATTGTTACTCCTATTTCTCTTTCCCATTTTCCTATATATGGAGGACTTATATCTGTTTATTTCAATGAGAATTTTATAAATTTTAGAAGTTACGTGTTTCCCATCTCCTATGTACCCAACAAGTGCTCAAAAGGATTCCAATCCTTTCTTGTTCTTAAAGGCTTTGGAAGCTTTCCTATAAAGTTTCAATTGAAAATAGCTCCACTCATCCATTCTCATAAAAACATCTCCCTTTTTTTTCCAATTCCTTAAGTGATCCTATTTCCTCCCCTACCAATATATCCCTTAATTGTGCATCTTCCTTCTTAATCCACTTCCAGTGATACCTTTTTTTCCCGGGTGGAAAAATTCTGTGGACCTTAAGGGCATCAACAATGAATTAAATTCCCATCCCATCTGTTTGTGCAAAACATCCCAAACTCTTAAAATATTAAATGTGAACAAACTTGTACTATCTGCTAATCCTCAATATTGTGGAGGTAACCATACGATTCCACTTAATTCAGTGTCACTTAGTATATTTTCTATTTTAACCTAGCTTTAACCCTTTGCATTATATGTCCAGTCAAAAATTCTCGCCATTATTACCGAGTTATAATATCTTTTTAAATCTGGAACTCCCAATCCTCCTTTCTCTTTATTTCTACTTAAAATATCCTGGCTTATTCTCAGTTTTTTATTCCTCCAGATAAATCTTGTTAACATTTTTTTAATTGTTCTAAAGTATACTTCTGGTAGTTTAATTGGTATCATTTGAAATTTATATAATATTTTTGGAACAATCACCATTTTTATCAGATTTATACAACCTATCCATGATGGGGTTCCCCCTCCTAATTTAATTAGTTCATCCCTGATCTCATTCCTCCTGTAACCTATTGTTCTCTCTGTTTGGAAGATTTGTTCACAATTTCCGTTTTTGTTGGATTAATTTTTAGATTTGATATTTCCCCTTACTCTTTTAGTGATCTCATTGAGTTTGGCAATGTTATCCTTGGATTTCCCACATAAAACAGCATATCATCTGCATAAACGGCCACCTTATGCTCTGTCTCCTATCCATATTCCCTTTATATCTATATTATTCCTTATTGTAGCAAATAGAGATTCCAGTGACAAAACATATAGAAGTGGAGACAGAGGGCATCCTTGTTTTGTTCCATTTAGTGTCCCAAAATACTCTGATAATTCCCCGTTAACCATGATTGCTGCAGAGGGTTGAGTATATAATTTCCTATCCATTCTCTCATTCTATGTTCTATCCCCAATACTTTCAATGTGTCCATCATATATCCCCAATCTACTCTATCGAATGCTTTTTCAGCATTAATCGAGATCACCACCGCAGGGGTTTTATCTTTCCTGCTTTTTTGTATGTGAAACAGATCTCAGTCCATTATCTCTACCCTCTCTCCCTGGAAAGAAGCACACTTGATCTATGTGTATCCATTCCGGCATTAGATCTTTCAACCTGTTTGCCAAAACTTTTGCATATAATTTAGTATCCGTGTTCAATAAGGAAATTGGTCTATAACTTGAACAGTGAGTAACATCTTTACCTTCCTTATGTATGAGAACTACATGTGCTTGTAGGGATTCCCTCCTCGTTTCCATCTCTCCCCCCAATGCATTCATATATATCCTCAGTTTAGGTACTAACAGTTCTTTATATTTTTTATAATACCTCACAGTATATCCATCTGGTCCTGGACTTTTCCCAGCTGCAGTACTTTTTAGTGCTAGTTGTATTTCTTCCTGCGTTATTGCTAATTCAAGGGATTTTAATTGTTCCTCACTTATTTTCAGTAATCTCGCATTTTTTAAGTATAACTGTCTTTTTTCTATTTTTCCTACTCCATCTTTATTTGAAAAACTAGATGAAATAATATATAATTTATTATAGTATTCTTTAAAAACTTTAGCTATGTCTTTAGTTGAATACACTAATTCTACTTTGGGATCTCTTATTTTCTCTATATAGCTCCTAGATTTTTTTTTTTCCTCTGAGCTCTCATTAAATACTTTCCTGGCCTGTCTCCCCAACTATATCTCTCAGTTATTTTATTAAACACTCTTCTGTTATCTTCTTCCAGAAAATTATTTAATTCTTCTTTTATTTATTACCTTCTGCATAATCTCTTTTGTTACTCTATATTTATGTGTCCAAGCTCACAGAGTTCCCAGAGAAGCGCAATAATTTTTTCTCTTCTTTCCCTCAACCTCCATACTTTTCCCCCTTTCAGCTCCTTTCCCCATGCTAATTGCATTGTGACCGGCGCATGGTCCAATATTGACATCACTTCTATTTTTAGTTTGACCAAAGACTCAATAAGTCGATGCTCTAGCAATATATAATCCAATCTTGAGTACATCTCATGTGCATAGGAGTAAAATGTATAATCTTTCCTTCGCATGCTTAATTCCCCATATATCCACAAGTTGGCATTGGAATATCATTTTTTTCAAGGATCTCATAGACCTACTTTCCTCTCTCTGCACAGGAGATGTCATATCTAATTGAGGGTCCATACAGAGACTGAAATCTGCAATGATTAAACTACCTTTTTTGAAATCCATTAATTTTTTCAGAGTATTTTTTAGGAATATCTCCGTTTCTTATTCGGGCAATAAATATTTGCTAATGTACAATTTATTTATTGTAGTTTTCCCTTCAGAAACAATCTCCCTTCGGGATCCACCTGTCTGTCTTCCAACTTGAACCCTATATTTTTTGCGAAACCTATTGCCACTCCCTTGGCTCTTCTGATTGGGGAATCTACATAGAACCATAATGGATAATATCTAGAATCTAACTTCACATTTGTTTCTCGCTCCAGATGTCTCCTGTAAAAAAACCACTGAAGACAATCTATGCTGTATCTCTTTGAATATCCTGAATCTCTTCCCAGGGCTGTTTAATCCCTTAACATTATAAGTCACGAAGTGTACCTCTTCTATTCTTCCCTTATTCTCCTATCCTATCCTCCCTTTCCTCTCTTCTCCTTCTGTCTATATCTTCCTCTTCGTTCTCTAAGACTTCTCCAAACTAATATATCTCCTACTATATCGCAGAGTCTTACACCCTCCCATCCCTCCACCCCTTCTCCCTTCCACTCCTCTCCCTCCCCTCCCTCCACCCCCCCATCTCCCTTCAAGCTTACATTTTTCCTATGAATCATTTGTGGTCCTAACCCCACCTTTGATTCAGCTTTTAAGGTGAAGCTCTGACCATGAACTTTTCCCCAATAAGCGTGTCTCCTTCTTGTCCTGCCATACTGTAGTAAACTTCAAAGATCATAAGAGAGAGGCAGAAATGGAGGGAGAAAGAGAGAAAAAAAAAGAGAGCCCCCCCCCTCCCTCCCATCTTATTCCTCTTTACTATTCCTACTCTCTATTTCTCCTTAAAGCTACCTGCCTCCCCTCATTTTCCATAGCCCACATTACTCCTTCTTCTTCCTCCCAACCAGGGATATTTATTTTCTGTATATCAAGTCTCTCACAAAAGTCTCTCAGATCTTCGGGGAATCTCCGTCTTGCTGAACGTCCATTTTCCCATCAGATCAAACACACTGGAAACCCCCAGCTATATCAAACATTCTGTTTTCTCATCTGTTCCAATAACGGTTTCGGAGTTTTCCTTATTAACCGCTTGCCGCCCTGCCACTGTGTATATACGTGTGCAGGGCGGCAGTGGAGCGCAAAAGCACGTTTTAAAACGTGCTCCGCGCTCCCGACACATTTTCGGGTAGGGGGCGCGCGCGCTCCCGCCGACCCGCGGGTGATACGATTCGATCCAGGAGGGATCAATCATTAGATTTCAGCCAGTGATTTCTGGCTGAAATCACATGATCGGTCCCTGTCCTATCCTGTCCTGTGTTGACATTTACACAGGGCAGGATATGATGTCATTCTTCTCTGCCTGGACACATTCCGTTCCAGACATAGAAGACATCCAAACAGTGATTTTTTTTTTTTTTGATTATAGCGCAAAAAATAAAAAGCGCACAGGTGATCAAATACCACCAAAAGAAAGCTCTATTTGTGTGAAAAAAAGGACGTAAATTTCGTTTGGGTGCAGCATTGCATGACCGCGCAATTATCATTTGAATTAGTGCAGCGCTGTATAGCAAAAAAGGCATAAATTACAGTATCTATACCAGCAATGGGCAAACTACGGCCCGCGGGCGGTATACGGCCCGGCGGACCGTATACGGCCCGGCGGACCTTTTAATCCGGCCCGCGGAGCTAGGCTCCTCTCACAGTCCGCCCTGAAGACCGGTGCAGCATGAAAATCTATGAGGATCTGTCCCCCTCGACGTATCTGCGCATGTGCCGGAGATCGCCGATCGGCTGCTAATGCCTGAAACTGGCACATGCGCAGATACGTCGAGGGGGACAGATCCTCATAGGAGACAGATTTTCATGCTACACCTGAACGGCGCGGGAAGACGGCGAGAGGAACGCGCGGAGCAAAGGTAAGTGAATTGACACAGGGGGGACTTGGGGACTTAATATGGGGGATGAATTAATATGGGGAATGAATTACTATATGGGGGATGAATTACTATATGGGGGATGAATTACTATGGGGGATGAATTAATATGGGGAATGAATTACTATATGGGGGATGAATTACTATATGGGGGATGAATTACTATGGGGGGTGAATTACTATATGGGGGATGAATTACTATGGGGGATGAATTACTATATGGGGGATGAATTACTATAGGGGGGTGAATTACTATATGGGGGATGAATTACTATATGGGGGATGAATTACTATGGGGGGTGAATTACTATGGGGGATGAATTACTATGGGGGATGAATTACTATATGGGGATGAATTACTATTGGGGGTGAATTACTATATGGGGGATGAATTACTATGGGGGATGAATTACTATATGGGGGATGAATTACTATATGGGGGATGAATTACTATATGGGGGAGAATTACTATGTGGGGGATGAATTACTATGGGGGATGAATTACTATATGGGATGAATTACTATATGGGGGATGAATTACTATGCTTACTATGGGGGAATATTACTATACTTACTATGGATGACACATACACATCATTCATCTACTCTTGGTCCGGCCCCCGGGTCCAATATATGAACCCATTGCGGCCCTCAAGTCAAAAAGTTTGCCCACCCCTGATCTATACCATAGTTTGTAGACGCTATAACTTTCACACAAAGCAATCAATATACACTTATTGGGATTTTTTTTACCAAAAACATGTAGCAGAATACATTTTGGCTTAAATTTATGACTAACTTTGAGTTTACGATATATTTTTTATACCTGAAAGTAGAAAATATTGTTTTTTTTTCAAAATTTTTGTGGTTTTTTTGTTTATAGCGCAAAAAATAAAAAGCGCACAGGTGATAAAATACCACCAAAAGAAAGCTCTATTTGTGTGAAAAAAAGGACGTAAATTTCGTTTGGGTACAGCATTGCATGACCGCGCAATTATCATTTGAGTTAGTGCAGCGCTGTATAGCAAAAAAGGCATAAATTACAGTATCTATACCATAGTTTGTAGATGCTATAACTTTCACACAAAGCAATCAATTTACACTTATTGGGATTTTATTTACCAAAAACATGTAGCAGAATACATTTTGGCTTAAATTTATGACTAACTTTGAGTTTACGATATATATTTTTTATAGCTGAAAGTAGAAAATATTGGTTTTTTTCAAAATTTTTGTGGTTTTTTTGTTTATAGCGCAAAAAATAAAAAGCGCACAGGTGATAAAATACCACCAAAAGAAAGCTCTATTTGTGTGAAAGAAAGGACGTAAATTTTGTTTGGGTACAGCATTGCATGACCGCGCAATTATCATTTGAATTAGTGCAGCGCCAAACAGCAAAAAAAGGCCTGGTCATTAAGGGGGGTAAATCCTCTGGGGCTCAAGTGGTTAATGTTGCCGCTGCTAAATCAGCAAAGATCTGTTTATTTATTTCTCCATATTTTATTATTGCTCTTCCTTTTATCTTCTTCCAAAGCTCTTCTTTATCCCAAAAATTATGGAATTGCACTAATACATCTCTTGGCTTTTCCTTTCTATCTTCTTGTATGTATTTTCCTATTCTATATACTCCCTCCATTTTGAGAGGCTCTGTTATAGTTCTATCCATTAAAGTATTTAGCATTCTCATTATTATTCCCGCCAAATCTTCTCCTTGGGAGATCTCTGGAAAGTTTTGTATCCTTAGATTGCATCCCCTATCCCTATTCTCCTGGTCTTCCAATTTATATAGCAGATTTCTTTGTTCTTTTCTCCTTTCCATCGCCCGTTTTTCTAATTTCTGTATATTTTGGGCATGTTTATCTAGTTTTTCTTCCGTCTCCTCCACCCTTGATAATATTTGCCCCAGGTCTTTGTGTAATTTCCCCAATTCCTGTTTCAGGGATCTTTCAAGTCCTGTAAACATTTCTCCTATTTCTGCTTTAGTAGGCATCTGTGAGCTCTCCTCTTGTTCGTTTACTTTATCCATATCCACTTCTTCCATTTGTTGACTACTGTTAGCTATTCCCAGGGATAGTCTGGAACATTCCCCGCCGTTTTCCCTCTCACCTCTTACACTTATTCCCTGCTGTCTCTCTGGAGTCTGTTTCTCCTGTGAGGGTATATATTTTTTAATTGATCCTGTTTGTGGGAAGCCTTAGGCTCTCCTCCCTTTGATACTTTGTTTTTCATGCTGTCAGGGACCATTTCACCATGGGTATCCCCATCTCAGTTCTTTTCTTCCTTTTTCTCTCCCCCCCCCCCGCTCTCGAACTCATCTACCGGGGTTCACTTCTTCTAGGTCTTTAGTCTTTATCTATTTTACATTGTCCTCCTTCTGATTTTCCACTAAGACCCTCTGGGTAAACCCCTCTTCAGTTTGAACATACATTTCAATACATACAGTTCAGTTCCCCTGCAATTTATTAATCTCAGTACTTTTACTGCTCTCACTCACCCTCTTGTCCCCAATATGGCTTTTTCCCCCGTATGAGATCTCTGTCCTATATGAAGAAAAGGGCTTCTCTGAAAAACGTTTCCCGCACTCTGTGCAGATATACAACTTCTCCTCCGTGTAAGATCTCAGATGTGTGTGAAGACTGGGCTTCAATGAAAAGTATTTCCCACACTCAGGACAGACATATGGCTTTTGACCTGTGTGAGATCTTTGATATATGTAAAGTCTAGACTTATCTGAGAAAACATTTCCCATACCTAGAACAGGGATATAGCATCTTCCTCATGTGAGGTCTCTAATATATATGCAGGCTGGATTTCTGTGAAAAACATTTCCCGCACTCTGAACAAAGGTATGGCTGCTCCTTCTTATATTATCACTGAGATATATATAAAAATAGTACTTACATGGAAAACATTTCCCGCACTCGAAACAGGAAAACTTCTCCCCCATGTGAGATCTCTGGTTTCTGTAGAGATTGGACTTCTCTGAGAGACATTCCTTCCCTTAGGACATCTCTTCCTTTACTCCAAGTGAGGGGTGAGGTGGCTCCAAGTACTCTCTTCTGGGGAACATTGCACTTGACATTCCCCTCACACAATGAGTAGATTGCAGGGGGGGTTCACCCAGCCCGTTTCCGCGTATCTCCAGCTGCCACGGTCCTGTGTGCAGGAGGAAGAGAGCTGGCGTCTCTCTTGCTCCAAGAAACGCCAGCTGGCTCCTCTGCCTCCCAGAGCTCCCTTGCGGCAGATCACCTGATCGCCCGGCGTCCACTGAGCTCCAGGGAACACACAGCGCCGAGAGCACAGGAAGACTCGCCACAATGGCCGCCACTCCCGGAGGTCCTCAGTTCACGCACCCCACCAGGCAAGCCTAATCTCTCCAGGGCTTCCCGCGCATCTCTCCCCTTCTCGGCAGGACACTGGAGGTTCTTGGGAGCCGGGAGCCCTCACATCAAGCTCCCCCTCCAAGACATGGTCAGGCTCCTCCCCCGGGTGTGGTGCTGTCTTATTGGATGTTTTATAGCAAAAAGTCAAATATTTTTTTTCCAAAATTGTTGGTCTTTTTTTATTTATAGCGCAAAAAAACCCCGCAGAGTTGATTAACAAAAATGGTAATTTATTTAATTTATGCACAGTGTTGCATGACCGTGCAATTGTCAGATAAAGTAACGCAGCGCCGTATCGCAAAAAAAGGGCCTGGTCAGGAAGGGGGGGGGGGAATCCTCGAGGGCAAGTCCTTAAAGGATACGTCTGCCTTTTGTAACATACATTCAGGGTATAACATGTTACTGTTGCAGCAGGCTCCAAACCATCCGAATCCCCTGTTGTGACAGTGGGCCGGGATCCTCTCCCCGCACCCATCACAATTTTTTTTAAAAACGCAACCCTGTGGGGTATTCATTCGGAGTTCTGTGAATGGGAAAACTCTGTGAATGGGAAAACTCTGTGAATGGGAAAACTATAAGTATTGACAGCCTTTGCGGCTGATGGCTTGTAGCTCTCAATGAACTACCAAGGCGCTGTTGAGCATTCTAGGTAGTTCACTGATGCTTCCTGTAATTGTGTAACTGCCTGCCTGTATGAGGTATGAGCAGACAGATATACTGACAGTCTGTAGATTGCAGGTACAATGGTTTGCAGACTCCTAGTAAAAAAAAAAAAAAGTAAAAGCACATTTTTTTTTTAACCTGCAAAAAGCTGTGCATTTATTATTTAGATTTTTTTTTACAAAGATAACCTAATCCTTTAATAGCCACAAATATACTATATAAACCAACACTGTGTGTGGCAAATGTGTTTTGTAAATTATTATTATAGTTCTTACCTTGTAAACGGGCGGACTGACCATTCGGGCACACGGGCACTGCCCGAGGGCCCGGGGTCAGTAGGGGGCCCCATGAAATGCCCCTGGTACCTTTCCTAGGCTTTTTGGGTGTGGTTTGAGTGTGGGCGAGGACACAGGGGCCCCATGATCCTCTATTGCCCAGGGGCCCCATAAGTTTTGAGTCCGCTCCTGCTTGTAAAGTAGTGTTGATATCATCACTGTGCTGTACATAGCATGTGCTGAACAGTGGGAAAGACACAGCAGCTCAATCAACTACAGCCTGTCATTAGAAACTACAGGAGGTGGGCGGAGACAAGACCAATCACGCTGCACCAAGTAGAGACAGTAGCAGTAACCAGTCTTTATTAGAGGAGGTAAAATTCCACATTGGATTACTGCACAGATCTGGAAGAAATACGCAACCTTTTGTGTGCAGCATCTCCCCCAGCCCCCCCTAATACTCACCTAAGCCCCCTCTCAATCCAGTAATGTGCACTAGAGTCTCGGCAATCCCGGGACTCCCTCTTCTCACTGGCTGAGACAAGTGGGAGCCATTGCCTCTGCTGTCAATCACAGCCAATGAGAAGAGAGAGGAGGCAGGGCTGAACCATGGCTCCGTGTGAGAATGGACACAGAGCAGCAGGTGCCCCTATGGCAAGCTGCTTGCTGTGGGGGCACCCCACAGTAGGGAGAGGCCAGGAGAGCCTGCGGGGGACCCGAGAAGAGGAGGATCCAGGCTGCTCTATGCAAAACCACTGCACACAGCAGGTAAGTATAGACATGTTTGTTATTTTTTTTTTTTGAACTGCTTGCCGACCAGTTGCTGTATAAAAACAACCACAGGGTGGCACCGCTGCGCAAAATCACATTTTAAAACGTAATTTTGCAAAACAGGTAGGGGGCACGCGCAAGGCGTGTGACCACCCTACCCGTGCCGCCGAACGCAGCCGCGGGTGTCAATCACCGGGTCCCGCCGATTGCCGTCAAACAGTGACACAGAGCACAGCTGCATTGTTTAAAATACAGCTCTGCTCCCTGTCAGTTTCCAGCACACTGTTCCTGAGAGTGGAGTTTAGCTGGGATTAGTGTGTTCCTGTGAAGAACACACCCCCCGCCCACTAGTAAAACACTCCCCTCACACAGTTAACCCTTTGATTGCCTAAAAAAGTTAACCCCTTCCTACCTAGTGCCATTAGTACAGTGTCAGTGGGTTTTTTTTTTTGCACTGATCATTATATTGGTGTCACTGGGGATGTCAGTGACCCCAAGTCAGTTCCCCCCCAGTGTCAAAATATTCGCCGCAGTCCCGCCATAAGTCGCTGATCACTGTCATAAATCGCGGATCACCGTCATAAGTCGCTGATCGCGGCCATTATTAGTATAAAACAAAATTCCAGTATCTTTCCCGCCATTTGTAGACACTATAACTTTCACGTAAACCAATTAATTATCATGTATTGGGATTTTTTTTAGCAAAGACATGTCGCAGAATATATTTTGGCCGAAATTTATGATGAAATTTGATTTAAATTTTTTTACTGGACTTGTCTTATAGCAAAAAGTCCAAAATATTGTTTTTTTCTCAAAATTGTCCGCCTTTTTTTTATAGTGCAAAAAATAAAAAACGCACAGGCGATCAAATACCACCGAAAGAAAGCTCAATTTGTGGGAAAAAAAGGACGTAAATTTAATTTGGGTGTGGTGTTGCATGACTGCGTATTTGTCAGTTAAAGTAACGCAGCGATGTAACACAAACCGCTTCTGTAACTGCTTCCTTACCGCCCTATAGTAGAAATACTGCTACAGGGCGGCACGGGTGCGCAAAATCACATATAATATATTGTGGCTGTGCGGTATCCTGCCATGGTGGATCCATGGTGACCCAGGATTCTCAACCATACAGGTTGAGAGGCTCCAGGCAGTTCTCATAATGCAGAGGAAACTGGTTTATCAGTTTCCTCTTTGGTTTGTAAAGCCTGTTTTGGGACCTGTTTTGTGGAGGCCAGGCCGTGATTCTGGGCTCCACCTCGGCAGACAGGAGTCAGGAGGGCTCCACTCCGGCAGACAGGAGGTCTCTGCCTTGGAGTCAGGTGGGCTTCACCAAGGAGAGGTGGAAGCCAAACTAGCTGTGTGCTAGAGGTTCGCTGTGTGCCAAAACAACCTTTTGGAAGGAGTCTGTAGGAGACAGACATAAAGCGGTATACCTGAGAGAGCCAGAAGGCTGAAATTTGTTGCATTTGTGTGATGGTGGATACCCCTGCGTGGGAATCATTTTGGTTATTGAACTTTCTTTCAAATAAAATTGGGCAAAAAGGCCCTTAAAAAGAAGCGAGTTGCTGTGTGCTTTAAAAAAGCTCTACCATCTGAAGCAAGTTCCCACAATATATATACATGATTTGCGCTCCTGTGGTTTTCACACCCCTCCCACATAGCGTCAGATTGCCCATCAGTACACCAGTCATCACATTTAACCCTTTGATTGTCAGGAACATGCTCATACACAATAAACCTCCATTGCTAGTATAGTGTCTGAACAGATCAATATCTTTGATCAGATCAGCACTATTCCAGCGTTCACATTAGTATAGCGTGCCCAAAAACGCAGTGTTAGCGGGATCAGCCCCAGCACTTGCCAGCACCTGCGTTTATCCCGTACGGTTACCCCCCCCCACCTTCTCCCCCAGCAAGTGCAGTGTCAGTAGGTCACTGTCACTTTATACGTTGCACACAAAACTGCAGTGTTCGCACAATCCGGCCTGAGCTCTGTTAGCACATGTCAGTAAATTTTGATGACTCTCATATGCAGCAGAGTGCCAGTACTAGTGCTGTGCTACCTTTTGGTGAACTGGCGACACCAGCGGTCTAGTACATCTTGATCTTTCACATATCTCTTAGATTGTAAGCTCCCAGGATCAGGGCCCTCCTAACCCTCTTGTATTGAACTGTATTGTTGCTGTATTGTCTCCCGTTATATTGTAAAGCGCTGAGCAAACTGTTGGCGCTATATAAATCCTGTATAATAATAATTCCAGCACTGCAGTATGACTTGGTGACGTGGCGAGTCCCATAAGTTCAGTACAAGTTGGTGCGGTGGTGAGCACAAGTATTGTCCTGCAGCCACCAAGAATTCCCACACAGGCCCATAAAGCTCCTAGTATCCTTCCGGATGTTCTTGCAAATCTCGATTGACAGCCCACAAATTCTGCAGCACCCGTACTTCCCCCATTCACTGCCCAACCCTGAATTCAGGTGGAAATAGCAAATGTAACTACTCCCCTTGATTTTTGGAGCTGTTTTTCACGGAATATCTGTATGCGTTGATTGTGGATCAAAGCAATTTACAGTATATGCACAACAATTTATCGCCGCCAACCCAAATTCAAACCTTGCCAGACCATTTGCATGGAAAGTCATTACGGTTTCTGAATTTACATTTTTTTTGGGCCTAACCCTCAACATGAGCATTACTAAAAGAAATGAATTGCGGTTGTATTGGTCCGCAGACCCAGTTCATCATATGCTGTGTTCTCTGCTGCCATGGCCAGGCATAGATATGAGAGTATAATGTGTTTTATGCATTTCAATGACAATACACTCTGTCATCCTCAGGGTAACCCTGAATTTGATTGGCTCCACAAAATTCAGCCCCTCGCAAATCACCTTAACCTAAAATTTGCAGATGTCTATACTCCCCAACAAAATATCTGCGTTGATAAGTCCCTGATTAATTTTTTCTTGCAGTCAAACAATTTCTCCCCAGCAAGCTTGCCAGATATGGGGTCAAGATGTAGAAGACCTGTGAGAGGACAACAGGCTATACTTATACGTTTCGGATTTACGAGGGAAAAAATAGTGACAAGGAGCCCCCCGGATGCCCAAATTACATGTGGAGCAGTGCAAGATAGTTTGGGACTTGGTGTCATCCTTTTTCCATATGGGGTACCACTTATACGTGGACAATTTTTATTCAAGCGTGCCACTATTTAGACATTTGTACAGTCTTGGAACTGGCACTTGTGGCAAAGTGTGACCTAATGTGTGCCCACCATTAGAAGTGGGTGGATGCAGGGCGGTATATTCTAATGGTGGGCATACCACACACTTTTACTGGCAGAGATTTCTTCTCAATTTTTCATTCAGTCCACAGGCTGCATACAAAAAAAAAAAAGAACATAGCATATACACCTGTTTTGCCTCAAAACAAAGTGTTTTTAACACTACTACAATCGCTCACTAATACACGGATTAGGCTTAATAATTATTAAAGCAAAACATGATTTATTGAATAAGTTCTGTTAGTATAATAACATAAGAATTGTCAGAAATGCAAATCATATTTAGATCAAGAATAAAGCATCAATACATCACCGGATATTGTAGCATCACCCATTGCCACAGTTGCAGGCATCATCTTGGTGTCATTTTTTTACAGCCGGCGATCAGCTTTCATATAAAAGTCCTAGTGGCTAATTAGCTGCAGGATTGCTTTTACAAGCAGCAGGATATGATGCCCCCCTTCCCTGCTGCCTTCCACAGCCTTCACGGGCAGTCTCGTGCCATCGGGGGAACCTGAGAATGTAGCCGGTGTTTCTGCCAGCTGACCATAGAGTTGATTGGAGACCAGAGTGGTGCCAATCATCTCAATAGTCTAAGAATTCGGAAGCTACGAGCATTTCATCACTTCAGTTTCGCAGGATATAAACAGCGCCATTTGTAAATTGGGAAAGCATCTGATCACATCGATTTTCATTTTAGATAATGTAAGGGCAGAGGAGATATCCAGAGTCTGATAGACCCCAAATTTCTCAAAAAAAGAATATATGACAATGCCCATTGAAGTTATAGGGGATAGTTACATTCCCTGTGATAGCATTAAAAGTTATAAAAAAAAAAATGAAAGGAACAGTGTAAAAATATTTAAAAAAAAATCAAAATAACTTAAACAAAAAAAAAAAAAAAAAAAAAATCGCCCCTCCCATGCACGCACACACCTGCGTTCACAAGCATTGACCCTGTGCCGATATGTAAACAGCGTTTTCACCATACATGTGAGGTATCGCCGTGAACGTCAGATCAAGGGCAGTAATTCTAACACTAGACCTCCTCTAAATCTGAAAATGGAAGCTTTTAAAGCATTGCCTATGGATTTTAAAAATGTATGCAGTTTGTCGCCATTGCACGGGGCATGCGCAGTTTTAAAGCATGTCATGTTTGGTATCTATTTACTCGGCATACCATCATCTTTTATACTTTACCAAATAATTGGCCAATATATTGTATTTTTGTGCATTAAAAGTAAAAACTGTATTTTTTTTTTTTAAATTGCTTTTGAAAAATCGCTGCACAAGTACAATGTGCCATAACAAATTGTAGTACCCACCATTTTATTCACTAGGGTGGCTGCTTTAAAAAAATATATGTTTGGGGTTTAAATTTCCTAGTAAAAAATACAGATTTTTTTCATGTGAACAAAAAGTGTCAGAAAAGGCTTGGTCTTCAGGTGGTTAGAAGAGTGAGTGATGTGTGGCATAAACTTCTAATGCTGGGCTCCCCTTTTTGGAAAGAAGACACCCCAAACTATTTGCTGAGAGGCATGTTGAATCAATAGAAGAATTTATTTTTTTACCACAAGTTTTTGGAAAATGACAAAAATGTATTTTTTTTTTTACGTAAATGATTTACTGCTTACACATGCCATGGTATATGTGGAATTACTCCCCAAAATACATTCTGCTACTTCTCCCGAGTATGGGGGTACCACATGTGAGAGACGTTTTGGCAGTCTAGCCAAGTACAGGACCCCAAAATCCAATAAGCACCTTCAGGCTTTTAAAGGACTTTATTTCATTACACTTCCAGACTACCTATCACAGTTTCGGAGGCCCTGAAATGCAGGATAGCACCTTACCCCCCCCCCCCAAATGACCCCTTTTTGGAAAGAAGACACCCCAAGTGATTTGATAAGAAGCATGGTAAGTATTTTGCAGATCTCATTTGTTGCCACAAGTTTTTGGAAAATTAAAAAAAAAACAAAACATTTTTTCTATTTTTTTTTATATTTCAAAACCTTGTGAGAAAAAATGAGATCTGCAAAATACTCACCATGCCTAAATTCCTAATCGGTAGAAGTAGCAGAATGTATTTTGGGGTGTAATTCCATATATACCCATGGCTTGTGCGAGAAATAATTTAAAATGACTTTTCGTAAAAAAAAAAAATAAAAAAAATGTTTTTGTCATTTTCCAGAAACTTGTGGAAAAAAATAAATCTTACATGGACTCAATATGCCTCTCAGCAGATAGCTTAGGGTGTCTACTTTCCAAAAAGGGGTCATTTGAGGGTGTTTGTACTATCCTGGTATTTTAGCACTTCAAGAAATGTGATGAGCAGTCAAAGTAAAAGCTGTGTAAATTCCATTATCTATAGCATAGTTTCTAGATGCTATAACTTTCACACAAAGCAATAAATATATACTTACTGGGATTTTTTTTAACCAAAAACATGTAGCAGAATACATTTTGGCCTAAATTTAATATGAAATTTTAGGTTTTTTTGGATATTTTTTATAACCGAAATGAGAAAATATTGTTTTTTTTAAAAAAAAATGTTTTTCTTCAAACATTTTTTTGTTTATAGCGCCAAAAATAAAAAGTGCACAGGTGATAAACTACCACCAAAAGAAAGCTCTGTGTGAAAAAAGGATATAAATTTAATTTATGTACCGTATTGCATGACTGCGCAATTGTCCGTTAAACTAGCGGAGCGCTGTATAGAAAAAAAATGTCAAATTGCAGTATCTATACCATAGTTTGTAGACGCTATAACTTTCACACAAAGCAATCAATATACATTTAATGGGATTTTTTTTTACCAAAAACATGTAGCAGAATACATTTTTGCCGAAATTTATAACTAACTTTGAGTTTACTATATATTTTTATAGCTGAAAGTAAAAAATAACGTTTTTCTTTAATATTTTCGGTCTTTTTTTGTTTATAGCGTGAAAAATAAAAAGCATACAGGTGATCAAATACCACCGAAAGAAAGCTCTACTTGGGTGCAGCATTGCATGACTGCGCAATTATCAGTTGAATTAGCGCAGCGCCGAGTAGCAAAAAGAGGCCTGGTCAGGAAGGGGGGTAAATCCTCAGGAGGGCAAGTGGTTAAATAAACCTTTAGAATCACTTTAAGTATAACAATCAAGGGCAGCCTCTGTATTTATATTCTGACAGGTTTATCACAGTGGTAGGATCTTGGTAACCTGGTAGCTTGCCATCCAAACTTTGTTCTGGTCTAGTGATTGTGGCTTCCTCCCAGCCCTCTAGCACATCCTGTTAGGTCACTTCCAGCACGCCATGATGTAATTTCTGTGAACGGCTACTGTGGTGCTCATCTATTTCCATCCCTCTGAGAACTCCCTTGGGTAAACACCTATTGGGCTACACACCAACTGTTCCCCTTGGCGTTCCCTACATCTATGGGCTGATATGCAACATCTTATGTTTTTGCTCCACTTCACGTTTGGACAAGCTCACCATTATGAACTCTTTCATCTTGTAAGGCCTATAATGCCCTTTTTTGATTCTGACTAAACTTTTTAACCTTGGATCATTTGGTTATGCTTTGAATTGAAATCCCTGAACTGAGTACTGGTGTCACTGGATGGCAGCACATTCTTGTGGCCACTTTCTATATAGCGCTCTGGTATGTGTTTTTATTTTTTGGACATCATTCCGCAGCTCCTAGTGGAATAGTCTGAGCAGCTGGGTTAGTGACTCCCATCACTTATATCTTCAGTTACATACTTCAACTATAAGCTGGTAACGCCTGGATGTTGGTATATTTCTTTCAGGTTTATTTTACATTAAAGGCTAAGTTCCGCTTTGGTAACATGATACACCAATATTTAGGGTATAAATGTAGCACCCCATGCACTGAGCACACCCACCATGACAGCAGGTGGGGGTTCCTCTCCTCTGCAGCCACTGTCACATTTTATAATCAGCGTGGCTGTGCAGAGCTTCACCCACACAGAGCCGTATCATTCACTCACAGATATCCGTGAATGAGTAACTACAAGTTCCATCTGCAACCGTGGCAGACAGATAGCAGTTCTCAATGAACTACAAGGATGCTAATGATCTCCCTCATAGTTCATTGACACTTCCTCCAGATTTCCAACAGAGTAAGTGTCTGCAGGAGACTGACATTGCACGTGCAATCCACTGTCCACGGGTGAAATGCTCTGAAGGCTCCTGAGAAAATAAAAAATAAAATACACTTTTTTTTTACCTGCAAAAACGAGCATCTTTTTTTTTTTTTAAAAGATAAACTTATCTTTTAAACTTTGAGTAACAGTTCACTTTACAACATCCAATTAGAACAATCAATTTACTTCAGATTTTTTTTAATGTATGGAACAGTAGGTCATCACTGTTATTCTTATATACATAATTAAATCATTATTCACAAATAAATATGCTGCTCATTGACTTTACCAAAGAATAAAATATATTCACCCGGTTCTGTGCTTTTATATATTACAGTGTTCATATCACACTTCCCAGCTTATCTAATATGCTGAACACAGTGTTTTTGTGTTTGAAGAACAAACATATTTAGATGATCTATTTTTCATTTTTGGAACATCCAATACAAAACACAATAAATGATAATCTATCATGTAAATAATTCAGTGCATTATCATTGTACAACTGGATATGAGTGTCATCAACACACACATGCTCAGGTTATGTCACAGATGTCCCATTCCTCTTCTACAACAGAGAACGCTGCAAATGAGGGAGTATGAAAGAAACAGAGGGGATTGCTTACTGTCAGGGTGTGAAGGGTTCCTTTCTATTATTGAAGTATAAAGTAGGACTTTATATTTTTAGAGTGGATGGCAGCAGGGTTTGACTGCCTGATTGGGTCTTTACAGCCATCTGTGACCGCAGGGAAATTATTCCCCATTTCCAAAAGCTAAAGCTGGCTATACACCCTTAGATTTATTTTTTGCTTAGACTGTGGGCTGAACAAAAAAAAAAAAAAATCTATTAGATTCCTCTTAATCTTCCACTACACCCATCTATTTGGAAGCAAACGTTGTGTACCTGAAAATTTACCATCTGGTAACTTTAACTTTTCATATGAAGGATGTCGGGAGGGAGAGTGGTGACAGAGCCACCCATGACCCCCCATTTCACACAGTTTATCAAGAACCAAATGAAACATTTGCATAGTGTATGGCCAGCTTTACTGCGATAGCCAGGACCTGCGTGAGCTGAATTTTATAATCCTCTATTGGGGTGCACTTTGCACATATTCCTATACCCTGGGTAGCATGGCCACACTGATGTGGGAAAAAATCTCCTAACTAGGAACTCATTATATTGCCCCCAATGGATGGTTCCGAGAAATAAAAAAAGTACATCAGACAGGTAAGCCAAGGAGTTCAGCCCATACAGTCATGGAGTTAGACTTGGGAATGATATGGATTCACAGACAACAGTAAAGACTAAAAGAAGATGACAATGTAGTCTGCTACATTAGAACTCATTACTTTGGTACTTAGCATTTGACCGTGTGATTTTCTACAGCAACTGGATGCAATTTCTAGTTAAACTACCAATGCCCAAATATACAGACATAGCTTACTTCCATCTTGTATTGTTTAGCAGTAGCCCGTCAGATTAAGAAAGCATTAAAATAATTCTAAAGGGTCCTGTATTGATCCAATGTTGTGCCCGGCTGCAGTTCTTCTCAGGCTTGGGCATCAGTGGGATCCACTGGATCCTGCTGCTTTCAATCAATTCATGTAAGCAGGGGGTGGGACGGAGTTGAGCTGTGTGTGTCCACAGACACACAAACCTCAGCTCGGGAGCACGCCCACACATGTGCCACCATAGTAAGCAGTTTAGTCTTATAGTGACTGTACCCTATCAGAAGCAGTCACTGTTCAGGTATTCAGACAGCCACAGGGCCTGCTGGCTACCAAAAACATTAGCCAGCAGGGAAGATTTCTCCATCCGCGCTGAACAGAAATCTATGTGTATAAAGGCTAGCACTGGGTTGCATGGCCTGTCCAGAGACATTGTAGCCTGTATACTGTTTGGACTAATGTCAGAAAGTTGTGATGATCAGTGCCCTGATGATCGGTGCCCAGCAGTGCCGCCCGCAAGTTCCGCCCACCTGTGCCCAGCAGTGCGCCCACTAGCTCTGCCCACCTGTGCCCAGCAGATCACCCACCTGTGCCCAGCAGTGCACCCACCTGTGCCCAGCAGTGCACCCACCTGTGCCACTCTGCAGTGTCACATCTGTGCCCAGAAGTGCCACCTACCTGTGCCCAGCAGTGCCACCCACCTGTGCCCACCCACCAGTGCTGCCCAACAGTGCAGCCCAGCAGTGCTGCCAGTCAGTGCCCAGGGGTTGTGCCAGTCAGTGCCCAGCAGTGATGCCAGTCAGTGCCGTCTATCAGTACCCATAATCAGTGTCATCTATCGGTGCCGCCTATCAGTGCTGCATATTAGTGCCGCCTATCCGTGCCACCTCATTAGTACTGCCTATCAGTGCCCTTTAGTGCTGCCTATCAGTGCCCATCAGTGCTGCCTCATCAACGCACATCAGTGAAGGAGAAAAAATACCTGTTTGAAAAATTTTATAAAAGAAACTTTTTTTTTTTTCAAAATTTTTGCACTTTTTTTATTTATAGCGCAAAAAGTAAAGCTCCCAGTGGCGATTAAATACCACCAAAAGAAAGCTCTATTTGTGAGAAAAAAATGATCAAAATTTCATATGGGTACAATGTTGCATGACCGCGCAATTGTCAATCAAAGTGCGGCAGCGCTGAAAGCTGAAAATTGGCCTGGTAAATAAGGGGGTATAAGTGCCTGGTAGGCAAGTGATTAAGCTGTGTTAGCAAAACACCTCAAAGCCTTTCATGCTGCATCACCCAAAAGGGAAAGTTCCGCTTTAAGCCTTTGGTACCCGAATTTGACAGGTACCCACTCCCACTTTCGCTGTAATCGGAAGTTGTCCTTCTTCCCCGTAGTATTCTGGGACACGTGACAGGTCCCAGAACACTACAGGGCCATTCACAATGAACAGCGTTCTCGTGCATGAGCAGTGGGAACCCGGCTGTGAAGCAGCAAGCTGTCACAGCCAGATGCCCACACTGAAGATGCCGGCACTGGGGAGAGAAAACGGCCGGTGAAACCAGCGATGGTGGACACTGCTGGACTGAGGGACAGGTAAGTGGCTGTATTTTAAAAGTAAGCAGCTAGTTTTTGTACCTGCTGACATTTTTTTTTTCCCAGGTGGAACTCCGCTTTAAAACTGTATTAAACCCAATACTACTCATTCGAAGTGGTGGCTGCATTAGTTTTCTTTTTTGTCTTTTCCCTCTGTTTTCACCTGGTCATCTGGCCAGTAAGAAACCTTATGTATTAGACTGCCCCCACTCTAGATAAAGGAGCACAAGGAGCACCTTTGGACAGCAGCATTGTCAGTTTGGGGGGAGGTGAGTGTTAGATGTACTAGCAGATTTAAATACACTAACAAATTGAAGCCAAACTCCAGCTAATACTTTAAAAGCAGTTACAGCAACATTTTTTTTCCTTTTGGGCTTTAAGACCGGGCTAATTCTAACACTTTCTGTTTACATTTAAAAAGCAGCATTTTTTGCAAGAAAATTACATAAAGCGGTAGTAAACCACAGGAAAAAACAAAGTCCCCTGCAAGGTAATGTCACAATGTGCTAATAGGCATCGCATACTAGCACATTATGTAAAACTTAGCTTAAAAGAAAAAGCACTCCAGCGGCGTGCTGTCACTGCTGCAGAGGCTTCCATCTTCACCCGGTCTTCCTTCTGGGTTCACAAGCTCTGGCTGTCTGACAGTCCGGGCTACAGTGACGTCACTCCCGTGCATGCGTGCGGGAGTCCTAGGCTACGGCACAGTACTCTGAAAGAACAGCACGGGTATGCCATTCCTTCAGAGCGCATGTGCCGGCTTTAAAAAAAAAAAAAAATCTCCTAAACGGTGCACATTTAGGAGATACTCAATTTACCTACAGGTAAGCTTTATTATAGGCTTACCTGCAGGTAAAAGTTAAAACAATTTGTTTACTATCACTTTAAAACCCCAAAACTTTATACCTTTTTAAGCAGAGGCCCTAGAGAATAAAATGGTGGATGTTGCAATTTTTTGTGTCACAGTATGTTCACAGCAGGTTTTTCAAATGCAAGTTTTTTGGGGGAAAAAATCTACTATTATTGTTATCAAAAGGAACATAAATATCCCGTGATAGCAATAGGAACTGACAGGTACACCTTATGGAAAGATCTGGGATCTATTAGACCCCAGATCTCTCCTCTACCCCTGAAAGCTTTGCATCAAACCCAGATCGCTTTGACCTGAAGCTTTCCTTTGCTGGTAATGGACAGTAAACAACCAGCTGAAACTGGAAGTGACTAAATACTCGATTCTGGTTTCGTATATCATAGAAATGATCAGGGACGGTGTGTGGGGAATGATCCCTACCACCACCTTTAAAAGCAATCGAGTGGCTAATTAGCCTGTAGGATGGCTTTTAGAAAAAAAAAAAGTCACCACTCCTAAAAAACAATACTGGGATGATGCCTATAGCTGCAGGCATCATCCCAGTATACCACTTGAAAGCCGCAACGTAAATATAAGTATTGCGGTCTTCAAGTGGTTAAAGTGATTGTAAAGGTTTATTTTTTTTAAGAAAAAACAATCACCATGCCTATACTTACCTGCTATGTGCAGTGGTTTTGGACAGAGGAGCCTGAATCCTCCTCGGGTCCCGCGCAGGCTCTCCTGGCCCCTACCTCCTGTCTGGTGCCCCCTCAGCAAGAGCTTGCTATGGGGGCACCCACTGTTTTGTGTTTCCTTTCACACGCAGAGCCGAGGCTCACCCCCCTGCCCCCTCTCAGTCAATGAAAAGAGGGAGTTCCGGGATAGCCGAGACAGTGCGCATCGCTGATCGAGGGGAAACTTACGTGAGAATTAGGGGGGCTTCTGCACACAGGAGGTTTTTTACCTTGCATAGAATTCATGAAGATAAAAAACCTTGAGCCTTTACAACCACTTTAAGTCACTGTCTAGAACAAGAATTCAGATCAGGAGTTATGACTTGACTGATTGTATGCTTGTTTCAAGTCCAAGGGTGAAAAAACCAGAGACAGCCCATTAGTGCTTTCAGAAGGATGCTAGGGATAGCAGCCCCTATAGAGCTATCAAAGACAAAGTTGGAGTAACACTTTTTTTTTTATGGTGTATGGCTCTCTGGGCCTGTGTAAATGAGCCATTATGGAAGAAAATGCAGCACTCCAGGCTGCCATGGAGGCTTGTCACATGACTAAATGTTGGCATCTGAAGCAGTTTAGGACACCAAAGCAATGGATTTTCAGGAAAGGTATTTCAGGGGTTCTCCCTCCATTTTGTGCCCTGCTTAGTGTAGTTTGGTTGGGAAGGCATACTATAAGATAGGTCAAGTCTGCGTTTTGGTGAATACCCCATTCAATGGTCAGGTTCATTATCTGGTATATGAACATGTGGTTATGCTCTAGGTCATTACAATATTTGCACAATAAACTTGGCAGAGGTCAGATGTAAATGTAACATTATTTGATAAGTCCAACCATAACTTCACTGATATCCCACAGTTTTCTAGCCACTAGATCATCCGTAGCTTTTGGCAGGAGTTCTTCCTCTTTGCAATTACCAAAATATTTCCCAGATATCCCCTCTATATCTGGTGAGGCAGCCAAATAGACAGATGTTTGCGCTCCTTCCTCTGGAGTTTTAAAGAAAGCCCAGGAGACAGCATGAAATACGGGTTTTATCAAAGTGGGGATATTGATGTGTCTTCCTAGATTGGTCCGGACTATTCCAGGGTGGAGAGAATTGACAGTGACTCCAGTGCCCTCCAAACGCCTCGCCAGCTCTCTAGTGAACAAGATGTTGGCCAGCTTGCTGCGACTGTAGCCAAAGCTTCGGCTATAGCTCTTCTCGCTGTTCAAATCATCAAAGTTGATTTCACCATATTTATAAAGCTTGGAGGAGACAACCACAATCCTACTTGGGGCAGAGCTTTTCAGAAGGCCAAGGAGCAAATGAGTGAGGAGAAAGTGACCTAGGTGGTTGACCCCAAATTGCATTTCAAAGCCATCCTCAGTTTTCATGTAAGGGCACTGAAAGATTCCAGCATTGTTGATGAGGACATCAAGATGAGGTTCTTCCTGGAAAATACGAACAATAAAAACTTAGATACATCAGTTTTCATATATTACAACAAAATGTGTGGTTATTAGTGGCTATCCTGCATTAATGTCATCCTGTCACTGCCCATTTATAGCCCAACTCTAGGCAAAAGCTTCCTCCTAAGCCATCCCACAGTGTGGATCAAAGTCACAGTTTCCTCTATGAGCCAACTCAATTTCTTGAGGAAAATTTCCCTTCAGTTCCTGTCCCAAAGACACAACAGGAAGTTAGAAGAAATCTCCCAAAGGGGGGGGAATTCCCCTCCTATACAAGTGTCTATGGAACAGGTGTCCCCCTTTGGCAGATTTCCCCTGGCTTCATTTCTTGATGACAATGGTCACTAGAACAAATGGAAGGCGAATCTCCCTGGTAGAGACACAGCGATAACAACCTGACAGAAAATCTCACCCTTCCCTACTCTAACCAAAAACTGAAAATAGAATTTTGCCTAATATGCCCTTTAAGCACTTGCCTACTGGGCACTTTTACCCCTGTCATGCCCAGGCCAATTTTCAGTTTTCATCGTTGTCGCACTTTGAATGACAATTGCGCAGTCATGCAACACTGCATCCATATGAAATTTTTATCTTTTCACACAAATAGAGCTTTCTTTTATAAATATAAATTAAACAGCGCAAAATTAGACCACTAAACAAATATTAAATGAAAAATACTCTTAAATTAAATCACAAAATAGAAATGTCCACTTATAATAGGTGAATATCTTGTATCATACATCTTTCTCCAAAAAATAAACACCACAGGACCGTGTGTGATGAAGACTGGGGATTCCAAACAATCTTAACAAAAAAACTTCCACCTTCCACCCGTGCACACCAACATCAAATGCACTCACCAGATATTGGTGAATGAGAAGCCTTTAGGGATTTTTTAGGGATCCTAAAACCCTCTTATCAGCTTTATCGTATCCTTACATCACCAGATTATGATCTTCTTTCAGGTCCCCACCACAGCTCTCTAAATTGCTCCACCGTGTCAACAAGGAAAAAAAATCTTATATAGTGTAATATTGCCAGATCAATGGTAAAAGACAAAATCCAGGCCACTCACATTTTACCAACTTGTAAAAGGCACATTTATTAAACCAGTACCAGCCTGATGATAACGACCATCTCACAGCCCCATAATCCAGGATTCTCACAGCAAATGTAACCAGATGGAACAGAGGATCAGCAAAGAGTTCAGCATAAATCCCAAAAATGGCCGCTGGAACGCACCGCCCGGCATGCGCTCCACTCACTGGAAGTGATGTCAGATGTATGGAGTATGAATCGGAAATGCGTCAACGCGTTTCACCCCTTCAAGAAAACGCCCGGTGGGAGGGGCGAAACGCGTTGACGCATTTCCGGTTCATACTCCATACGTCTGACGTTACTTTCAGCGAGTGGAGCGCACGCCGAGCGGTGCGTTCCAGCGGCCATTTTTGGGATTTATGCTGAATTCTTTGCTGATCCTCTGTTCCATCTGGTTACATTTGCTGTGAGAATCCTGGATTATGGGGCTGTGAGATGGTCGTTATCATCAGGCTGGTACTGGTTTAATAAATGTGCCTTTTACAAGTTGGTAAAATGTGAGTGGCCTGGATTTTGTCTTTTACCATTGATCTGGCAATATTACACTATATAAGATTTTTTTCCTTGTTGACACGGTGGAGCAATTTAGAGAGCTGTGGTGGGGACCTGAAAGAAGATCATAATCTGGTGATGTAAGGATACGATAAAGCTGATAAGAGGGTTTTAGGATCCCTAAAAAATCCCTAAAGGCTTCTCATTCACCAATATC
Source organism: Staurois parvus (assembly GCF_062004578.1). Taxonomy (NCBI): domain Eukaryota; kingdom Metazoa; phylum Chordata; class Amphibia; order Anura; family Ranidae; genus Staurois; species Staurois parvus. Next base: position 8,376,345 of record NW_028318958.1, read on the forward strand.
TGGTGAGTGCATTTGATGTTGGTGTGCACGGGTGGAAGGTGGAAGTTTTTTTGTTCTTAAGATTGTTTGGAATCCCCAGTCTTCATCACACACGGTCCTGTGGTGTTTATTTTTTGCAGAAAGATGTATGATACGAGATATTCACCTATTACAAGTGGACATTTATATTTTGTGATTTAATTTAAGAGTATTATTCATTTAATATTTATTTAGTGGTCTAATTTTGTGCTGTTTAATTTATATTTATCACTGTTTGCGTTTTCACATTGTACAGCAGCAATATTGGATCAGTATTAGTTTTGTATTGGCGCAGGAATATTTTTTCTCTTTAGAGCTTTCTTTTGGTGGTATTTAATCGCCACTGGGGTTTTTATTTTTTGTGTTGTAAACAAAAAAAGAGAAGAAATTGAAAAAAAAAAAGTTTTTCTTTGTTTCTATTATACAATTTTGCAAACTGGTAATTTTTCTCCTTCACTGATGTGCATTGATGAGGCTGCACTGATAGGCAACATTGATGAGGTGGCACGGATAGACGGCACTGATAGGAGGCACTGATGAGCTAGCACTGATGATGCTGAACTGCTGGGCACAGGTGGGCGGCACTGATCATCAGTGCCAATCACATCTCTGATAATTACCAGTTATCAGCAGTTCTTTCCTCATGCTGTGACAGCGTGAGGAAAGTGTAGCAGATAAACGGCAACTGTATTTACTAGGTGATCTGCTGTGTCATTGGACACTGCTGATCCTGTGGTAAAAGGTCGCCATGATTGGCCGTTTACCATATCATGTGATCAGCTGTGTCCTTAAGGTGCGGGGTGCGTGTTCTGGAATGACGTCCATGGACGTCGTCCCAGAACCAGGCAATCGCGATGTAGTCGTCCTTCGGCTATAGCGCGGTAGGGAACTGGTTAAAGCACAGGACAGTTCACTATATATTAGATCAGTGGTCTCCAAACTGCGTCCCTGGGGCCAGATATGGCCCTTTGCTTGCCTTTACCCGCTCTTGAGGCCCTATTCCATCCTTGACACCAATGATGGGGCACCAATCCTCCCACTGACACCATTGAGGGAGCACCATTCCTCCCACTGACAACAGTGGTGGAGAACTATTCCTCTCCCAATGGTGGGACACTACTCCCACTAAGGCCTGGGTGTTTTCCACTTCCACTGGCCACAGTCCAGCCCCCCTAAAGTCTGAAGGACAGTAAACTGGAACTTAAGAAAGTTTGGAGACCCCTGTATTAGATTAACCACTTCAGCTCTGGAATTTTTTTCCTTTCATGACCAGGCCATTTTTTTGATATACCGCACTACGCTAATTTAACTGGTAATTGCGTTGGTATATTGATTGGTATATTAATTGCGTTGGTGGTATTTGATCAGCACTGGGTTTATTTTTTGCGAAACAAAAAAGACTGGAAATAAAAACAATATTTTTGACTTTATGCTATAGAAAATATTCAATAAAAAAACAAATTTCAATCAAGTGTACATTGATTGGTTTGCATGAAAGTTATAGTGTCTACAAACTGGTGGCGATCAGCGACTTATAAAGGGACTGAGTGAGTGCAGAGGGCAATCTGACACTAACTGACACCACAAGTGACATTAATACAATGATCAGTAAATATTATGCACTGTCACTGTACTAATGACACTGGGTGGGAAGGGGTTAGCATCTACGGCGATCAAGGGGATAAATGTGTGCCTAATTATATGTAATGTGTATACAGTGTGCTGCTTTTACTAACTGATCTCTCACCGCATTCCCACTCCAATTATGTGACCAGTTCTAAAGAGGAAGCTGAAACATTGCACAAGCTGAACTTGTACACTGGCCCATGGATCTTACGTCACTAGAAGATGGATTTGTATACACAGAAGATCTCTGTAATGTAACAACAAGAAATCAGAACCTGTCAGGCTGCAATTTTGTGTGCATTCACATACCAAGCAAAAAAACGCTTCTCATGGTTAGGGTACATGCACAATGGACGTTTTTTTTCTGGCAGAGAAAAAAAACAAAAAACCCTTGACGCTGGTAAACGTGTGTACTGTATTTACCTACGTCAAACGCCGGGGAATTTATTCATTTCATTGACCAGAATAAAAAGGTTATTTAGGCCACTGAAATTAAAAGCCCAAGCGATATAAGTGCCTAAGTGTTAACTAGTGCCTAGCGTCTTCTCCTGAAAGCGATTCTTCTGCGTTCAGGAGAGGAGCATTTTACTGCTTTTAACCGCTTCTCATCCGCCCTATAGCAGATATAGTGCTACAGGGCAGCACGGGTACGCAAAATCACGTACATATACATTATTTTGCATTTCCGGGTAGAGGGCGCGTGCCCACCCTACCCGCGCCACCGTTCGCGGCTGTCAATCACCTTGTCCTGGCTGCTGACTGCCGAGCATCTCTGACGGGGGTAGAACTGTTTGTAAACAAAACAGTTCTCTCTCCTGTCAGCTCCTGCACACTGCTTTGCATGGCTGTGCATAGCTGCTAACTTTTAAAAAACAGCCACTTACCTGTTCCTCGGTCCCATGGTGTCCTCCCCGCAGCCCGTTTCACCAGAAGTCCTGTGTTCATGGCGCCGGCATCTTCAGTGTAGGCATCCAGCTGTGACAGCTTGCGGCTTCCCAGCTGGGTGCCCGCTGCGCATGGGCGAGTAGCACTGCGCTTTGTAAATGGTCCTGTATTCTTCTGGAACCTGTCATGTGTCCCAGAAGACTACAGGGAGGGAGGGAGGGAGGGAGGGGGGGGGGGGGGGGTGGAGGACATCTTCCTCTTCCAATCGACTAGGCAATCACAGCGGAAGTGGGAACCTGTCAATTTTGGGTACCTGCTCCTCAAAGCTGCTAATCCTTAATGAGGCGTGGGCGATTAGTTCTTAAAGTGGAACTTCCCCTTTTGGGTGGAGCTCCACTTTAAATGTTAGTAAACGTTTCTTTAACCTCACTGGCGGTATTCCCGAGTGTAGCTCGGTGTAAAATTTCAGCACCAAGAGCAGTAACCCCGAGCTACACTCGGGCTTACCATGTGGCGTTGCTCAGGGAGTCCCTGCAGTGCTTACCTTGTCCTTTGCTCCCACGATGTTTCCCCTGCAGCATCCCCAGCCATCTCCTCCGGCTGATGCCGACATCCGTGTTCCGGTCCCTGTGGCGTCGGGACATACGGGCGCCAGAACCGGTGGCAAATTTAAAATTTTTAAAAAATTTCATTTTTTTAAAAACGATTATTACATAGTAAAACATTGCTGTTTCAAAGCATTTCACATACATTTTGTCCCTACTGCTTTGTCCTGTGCCCTGCCTGCATTTTGACTGTTCTTTCTGCCTAGAAACTGAGAAATGTCCATGGCTTCCAAAAAGCGTCCCTTTATGTCAAAAGCGGTTTTAGACCGGCTAGAGAACAGCGATAGTAAATTAGAACTACTTGCAGAATTGAGTGATAATGATTTGTGGGGAAATTTGTCATCAGACACTGAAAACGATTCTGCGACTTTGCTCAGCGATGTGCGAATTTACCTCTGTATTTCAAATTTCAGTGTTTTTGGTTTGATTATATTATTGAATTAGATGTATTATTATATTATTATTTTTTATGATTATTTATTAAATTATAATTTATGATTTCGTGTTTCAAGTTTTATCCTACCCGGGTTTACTAGACTCTTGTTCGGACAGATTTCAGCGAGTTATTCCTAAAAATTACAGCCTACAATAAAAAAAACTACATATTTCCATGCAAAAAAATGGTACCGCTTTCAGCACCAAAAATTGGAAATAATCATACCCCCAGGGAGGTTAACCCCTTCACGCCTAAGGGTAAAACAAATCTAAATGCCTAAGCACAATTCTGCAACGTTGACATGTGATAGTAAAACCGTACATATCATCACAACTACTTTGTACATCAAGATGGATTATACCTTGATTTGTTCAGGACAAATTGGGCTTTCATTTGGTGGTAACTGGTAATGGATATCTCCTGATTTTTTTTTTTATTATCGAAGGAAAACTAGCCCAAAATAGTAAAAAAATATTTTTTTTTTTTTTATTTAGCTGTGTGTTTCTTCTAACGACCATAACCTACCACCAAAAAACAACCCAAAATAAATTCTCCAGCTCTTGACGATCGCAGCGATACCATATATGTGTACGTTATTTGTTGTTTGTACTCGTAGTACAGCCCAGGAACAATAGTGCGCATTTTGTTTTTGTCTTTTTTTTTTTACCTAAAACACACTAACATTAACACTAACTGACACTGATACCAATTGTTTTTTTTAAATCCTGACCTTTGACCCTGACCTAAACACTAACCATGGCACTGAACTAGATCAAACTTTGATCTAGGTATTTTTATTTATTTTTTCATATTTATTTATCTTTTTTTTTTTTTCACAAACATTTTTTTTTCCTCTCTATGCCAGGAGTTAGAGAAACAATGTATCTCTCTTCTCCATTCATAGAGAGAGAAAAAACAAGGGGGCCGGGCTGTACAGTGACTGATCACTGTGATAGCCAATCAGAGGCTATCACAGCGATCATGTGACCCAGGACCCGGTGCTCAGTGACACCGCGGTCTTTGTGCTGGGAGCGGTCAGTGCGGCGCGCTCCCAGCACAAAGACAGGTACACAAATATGCGGCCCCACAGAAAAAAAGCCCAGTTCTGTGAGGCCGCATATTTGTGTGACGTCGGCAGGAAGGGGTTATGGACCAGTTCACACAAAAGAAGCGCAGTTCAGATGCATTCCAGTGCATTTTTTATGCGTTTTACCGTGTTCCAGTACAGTTCTGTGCAGCCTGTTCTACTTTTTTTTCTGCAACCAGAACGTGCTGAAACTGCAAGCACTGATGTGAACTATGACATTGACAACCATATCACTTACGTTTTGGATGCAAAAAAAAAAAAAGCAACTGAAACGCATATAGTGTGAACTGACCCTAATACTTTTACCTACAAGTAATCTCAGCTGTAGGTAAAATGCATATCTCTGTGCCCCATTTAGGAGATATTTGCTCTTTTTGATAGCCGGCACATGCACTCTAAAGGAATGTCATACTTGTGCCATTCCTTCAGAACACTGTGCCGTAGCCCGGGACTCCCATGTGGGAGTGACGTCATCGGGGCTCGGCCAGTCTGCCAGCTGTAGCTCGCAAACCCAGAAGGAAGACCGGGTGAAGATGGAAGCCTCTGAAGCTGCAGCTGGGACAACACGCCACTGGAGGGCTTCGTTTTAAGGCAAGTCCTTCATTAACGTGCTAGAATGCGATACATACTAGCACATTATGCCTTTACCTTGCAGGGGATTTTTTTTTATGGATGTGGTTTACTTGGCCCTCTCTCTTAGATTGTAAGGTCCAAGGAGCAGGGCCCTCCTAACCCTCTTGTATTGTTGCTGTATTGTCTCCCGTTATATTGTAAAGTGCTGAGCAAACTGTTAACGCTATATAAATCTTGTATAATAATAATGACTACTGCTGTGAGTAGCACAGTGCTGAAGAGCAAAAAAAAAGCCTGCTCAAGAAGGGAGTAAAATCTGCCAGAGCTCAGGTGATTAATACCCAAAAAGCAGGTCACAAATGCTTAGCATTTACTTGCAGAGAAGTACCATGCGATCCGGTTACAGTGCCTTCAGCAGTAGGACATGAACTACTTTTGGTGTGGTACAGTGAGGTCTGATCAAAATGAATGGGCTCCAATGGCACCGTAGTGAATCGCACAGCATGCTCCTATGTGTTTCCTAGTGCACACTGGCAGGCAAAGTCGCACTACAAAAACCATTGAAAAACACAATCATGTAACAGCACTACAGCAGACCCATGTTAAGGGTTCTTCATCCGTGGTTTAGCGGGAATGATTTTTGGGGGTGTATGTCTGCGAGTCGCTCATAGGGTGGCCCATGTATGCGCTGCTCTGAGCGGGTCTGGACTGCAATAGGAACTTGTGTAAGTTTTGGGGTGAAGTTTTGTACAGGTTTGATACGGGCAGAATCACACCGCAATGGGCGGCCATCAAGAATGAACAGGCGGCGCGTAGTGTGCTGTGATTTGGAACGGCGGGCAGAATTGCGATTCCAAATCGCTTGCTGTGAATGGGGCCCAGCAGACAGATGGAGGAATAGTCTGCTGTACTTGTCCCACACTGATGGCGGATGATGCTCTGCAGGCTGCAATGCACACGTTTTGTTGTGGACTGTTCCTTTAAATGTTTATAATCGGGGGGGGGGTGTCCTGTATACCCCGGTACCGGGGGTCCCCGGGCTCCTCCTACCTTCAGCACCTCCTGGCAGAAGCGGCGAACGGAGCGGAGCGAGCTCAGGTCCAGCTCCTTCACTACGATCTCCCCGTGGTCGCCGGTCTCCAGCCGGAGCTCCCGGGCCGCCTCCTCCGCCCTCCCTCGGTCTCTGCAGGCCAGGATCACGCGGGCCTGTCTCCGCAGAAGCTCGGCCGCCGTGGCCTTGCCGATGCCGCAGTTGGCCCCGGTGATGATCACCGTCTTGCCCCGCATCAGGGCGGACGCCGCGGCCCGCACGTTGCTGCTCATTAGTCGCCGAAGTACCAGGATGATCCCGCCGCCAAGAGCCGCCGCTAGCAGCAGCGAGGAGGAGCTGAGCGCCATGTCAGGTGTGGGCAGAGGCCTGGCAACGGAGGGCACTCCCAGAGGACGGAGGGGGAGGGGACACAACACCTGGATGGGGCGACCAGCGATGAGAACTCTGCAGGGCCAGGAGCGGACTGACAACTCATGGGGCCCCCGGGCAATAGGGGATCATGGGGCCCCTGTGTCCTTGCCCAAACTCAAAAAAGCCTATGAAAAAGGTACCAGGGGCATCTCATGCGGCCCCCTACTGACCTCGGGCAGTGCCTGAGTTTCCAAATAGTCAGTCCGCCCCTGAATGTGAGTTTAGTATTTGGTGATTGTAAGCCGGTATTTTCTATTTTTCTCAATTCTTTGAGAATAATAAGCAGCTGAGAACCACTCTATTCTGCAGCTCCCACTAAATTCTAAGCCTTATACAAAGTATTCACAAGCAACCCGTAATTGCCACTGGGGCCATTTTTAATTGGAAATATTAGTTACCAGCTTAGAATAGGAGCCTTTATCTTTCTTGCACTGCATTATAGTTCACTAACGCCTCTATAGCAGGGGCGGACTAAACATTTGGGAACTCGGGCACTGCCCGGGGTCAGTAGGGGGCCATGAGATGCCCCTGGTACCTTTCATAGGCTTTTTTGGGTGTGGTGAGTGTGGGCGAGGACACGGCCCCATGATCCCCTATTGCCCGGGGCCCCATGAGTTGTCTGTCTGCCTCTGCTCTATAGTTCACATTATTATTATTATATAGGACCCTGGTGTTTCTCCACTTTACAGGGCCCTAGAAAGGGGTATACTGGGACCCTTGTCCTTTATGCTGTATCCAGCAGTAGGTGTTTTTTGTCAGTAAACTCAGTGAGGGTTGGAGGAGCCACAAGAAAGACACGTCTGGAAATGGAAATACATTTACATAATATAGAAGGGTGCTGGGAGAGTCGGACCCTTTATGCTGTCTTGTATGGTCCAGAGTATGTTGGGATTTCACTGGGCTGATGAGATAAGCAGATTTTGTGTAGCCTGTGGGGACTGCAAGTGCCAGCATGCCTTTGGGTGACAGGACAGCTGGAGCAGAGCAGGGTACCTTGTATAGCCAATCATCATCTCTGTGCAGTGCGGTAGTGCAGTTAGTGTTATCATAGGCTCCTGCTTAAACGAGTCTTCTAGTCATAGTGGCACTTGTCATTTTATTTTGCCAAAATAAATTTCCTTACTCTTACACATTGAATATACTGAATTTTCATATATGATGTTTTTAAAGTGTTAAAATAAAAGTAGGTGCATTGAAGGACCTGGTGAGATGGGCAGACTTGGTGGGACAGCCAGTAGATGGGACTCTGGAGTGTTGGGTAGGTGTGAGGCCCAGGCCTAAAGCTGTTGAACCACTATCCTACAGGGCACTTATACCCCCTTCTTGCCCAGGCCAATTTCCAGCTTTCAGCGCTGTCACACTTTGAATGACAATTGCAGTCATACAACACTGTACCCATATGAAATTTTAGCATTTTTTTGAGACAGAGCTTTATTTTGGTGGTATTTAATCACCTCTGGGTTTTTTATTTTTTCTTAAACCAAAAACCACTGAAAATTTTGAAAAAAAAAACGTTTTTTGTTAGTGTTTGTTATAAAATTTTGTAAATAAGTGATTTTTCTCCTTCACTGATGTGCGCTAATGAGGCTGTAGTGATGGGCACTGATAGGCTGCACTGCTGGACACTGATGAGGCACTGGTAGGTGGCACTGATGGGCATTGACAGGCATCACTGATGGGCACTGAAAGGCAGCACTCATAGGTGGCACTGACTGGCACTGTTAGGCGTCACAGATGCACACAGATAGGCGTCACTGACTGGCACAGATAGGCGGCACTGACTGGCATTGATAGGTGCCACTGATGGGTGACACTGAAAGGCAGCTCAGATGGGCACTGATATGTGGCATTGATGTGCACTGGTAGGCACTGAAAAGTGGCACTGATGGGTACTGGCAGGAGGCATGGATGAGCACTGATGGACACTGACAGGTGGCACTGCTGGGGCTACACAGATGATCAGGGCACATGTCCCCTCTGAGGAATGCCGATTACTGGCTCTCCTCTCGAGCTGTCAGCATGACAGCTCGTGAGGAGAGAAATGCCGATAACCGGCATTTCCCTGTTTACATGTGATCAGCTGTGATTGTACACAGCTGATCACATGACCGAGCCGATATCTTTGGCTCTTTCCATTGATCGGTGATCCGCTGTTTCCGAGGGACACAGCATGCTGCTGATCGCTGCACTGAACGCTCCTGGAGCCGCGCATGCGCGGTTAGAATGGGAGGACGTCATATGACGTACTCCCAAAACGAGAGAACCACCTTGCGCCCGTCATTGTACTATATGGCGGGTGGGAGGTGGTTAAGTGGCCCCAAAACTTCTGATAGCTAATGCTTCTAATAAGAACCTGTAGGGTGCAATACAGAGAACTAAGCACTTTATCGACGAGGCTTTAAGTGTGATCTAGCCCAAACAGAATAACAAGGTGACTCAGTAGGCTCAAATAAACAATTAGCTAAAAAAAAAAAAAAAAAAAAAAAAAACTACTACCCACCCGTGACTAAGAACAATTCATGTGTGAGCCTGGTTAAGCCAATCACCAATATATTTTCTCATATTATGGTCTGTAGCATCTTTATAAAATGTTTGACATGCTTCTACAATAACAAAAAACAAACCTCAAATAATCAAATATATGATATGTAATAAAAAAACTTGTTAAGAAATGGGGAGGTCCATAGCACGGGAGAGATCAGTCAAATATATATTTCACTTCCGTACCAAAAAGAAAGGCTGTTAGTGTCTTGGAACTTAACACTCCATATACTATTTCAAAAACAAAGCAATATAAGCATCCCATTGCTCTAAGATTTCCAAGACACTTCGCCTAAGTGCAATACAACAATACATTTAATAAATATAACAAATCACCAAAAAATTCATATAAGTAAATACCTCCATATAAATAAATATAAACAGTAATGTTTATAGGTTCACAGTACTGGTAATAGGTCATGATAGAACTTCGTGATAATTGTCATTTTCACATAAATATCTCTCATCCAGCTATTGTAAATCTCATTTCAGTATTATCATGTGTGCATTTCCTGTATATCTTTCTTGAAAATAAAAATCATAGTTCATATAGTATATGCGTCCACTTCATATTGTATCCAGAAGATCAAGAAAGGGAAAAAGAGCAGTTTATATTATAGTAAATATAAACTGCTAAATACCTTTTATCATCAGCAGTTAGCGCAGTCTTGTGACTTCTATCAGTGTCCAGCTGAGCACCAGTTAACGCTTATAGGAGGAGTTTTCATTCTGCTGTGATGGTCCTATGAGGCTGTAGGACCCCTGACCCTCTTTCTGCTCTGTGCTGATTGGTTCTGTGCTGATCACATGCAGAAAAAAAACCTAGCAATTACACTAAGCTGAGCATGTGCAACGTGACTCCAAAAGCTGTGTTCTATCAGATGGATTAGGGACAGTAGAACAAGGGGAGGATCAGAGAAGACAGGATCAAACATACTTTTTTCACAATATAAGTATTAACCCCTTAGGTTCCACAGTGAGTATAACAAGCATGCTTTACTTCATATACAGACTGATTTTACTGTTGTGGGTTTAGTAACACTAAATGATTCAGATCATCACACAAGTGTTATTACACAAAGGTATCCTGCGTAAATACAAAATGCAGATTTTAAATGAGGATTTCATTTATTAAAGGGAAAAAAACTGTCCAATTCTGCCTGGCCCTATGTGAAAAAGTAATTGCCTCCTAAACCTGATAACTGGTTGTGCCACCCTTGGAGAACCTGCGGAGGACCTGAGAAATGGAAGATCTGGGCTGCTCCGTGCAAAACCACCACACACAGCAGGTAAGTAGAGACATGTTTGTTTGTTTTTTTAATTCAAGTCTTTAGAATCGCTTTAAGTCCAGACTTTGACTAGGCCACTTGAAAACCTTAATTTTCAACATTTAACGGGAGGGGGATACAACATACACGAGGGGGAGTGCATAATATAACTGGGGGGGGAGGGTGCATGTTACATATAACTTGTGGGGGGGTGCAACATTTAACTGGGGGGGGGGGAATGCAACATACACGGGAAGGAAGTGCAACCAGAAGGGTGGGGGTGCACACTACATATAACTGGGGAGGGGCATGGGGATGCAACATATAACTGGCGGGGGGGGGTGTGTGCAACATATAGCTGGGGGGGTAACATATAACTGGGGGGGTACAACACACACAGGGGGAAGGGCAACATATAACTGTGGGGGGGGGGTTCAAATACACTGGGGGGAAGTGCAACATATAACTAGGGGGGGTAACATATAACTGGGGGGTGCAACATACACAGGGGGAAGGGCAACATAACTGTGGGGAGGAGGGTTCAAATACACTGGGGGAAAGTACAACATATAACTTGGGTGTGGGTGCAACATACACTGGGGGGTGCAATATGTAAGGAGGGATGTGTGCAAGATATAAGGGGGGTGGAACATATACAGGGGTGTTATTGTAGGGATGTGGGTGCCTTCCTTCTGTTACAAGGCTGATGTTGACAAGAGAGACACTGCTGGGCATAGG